>NW_011888809.1:4709905-4712103 GCF_000151845.1 Pteropus vampyrus
AATAAAAGAGCAAACAAATAACTCCATCTCCTCTGCCTCTTACCTCATTTCTTCTCTCTCTTACAGCAAAACTCTTAAAAATAATCAATTATTCTGTCTTCAGTTGTTCTCCATTTTCAAATTAAATTTATTGGGTTGACATCTGTTAATAAGATTACATAAGTTTCAAGTGTATAATTCTATAATACATCATCTATAAATTGCATTGCGTGCCCACCACTCAAAGTTTAGTTACCTTCCATCACCATGTATTTGACCTCCTTTATCCTCTTCAACATTCCCTACCTTCCTTCCCCTGATAACCACCACACTGATATCTGTGTCAATGAGTTCTTCTGTTGTTGTTTTGCTTGTTCACTTGTTACTTTCTGTTTTATATACCACATATGAGTGAAATCATATGATTCTTGTCCTTTTCCATTTGACTTATTTCAGACGGAATACTCTCAAGTTCCATCCATGTTTTCGCAAATGGCAGTATTTTATCCTTCTTTATGGCTGAGTAATATTCTATTGTTTAAAACCCTTCCAATCAGGCTTCCATCTTCAACCCTCCGTCAAAAATTATCTTAAGGCCACCTCTTGTACATGTCAACTTTAATTTTATTTGACCCATCAGTGAGTTGATCATGTAATATATTTTATGATTTAGGACACTTTTGAGAGTAAAAAGGACTACTGTTACTACAGCTGAAAATAGGCATAAATTGGATCATATGGTCACCCTACCTATAAACAGTATTTAACTCTAGATCAGTGTATGGCAGAGAGTGCATAATAAATATCTATTAAATAGATAGCGTTTATCAACCTCCACGCCATCCTTCCACCTTTTATGCTGTCATAAACCTTTGGCAAAATTAATTAAGGAAAAAAGAGAAGCCACGAAAATACACTAAGAAAGAATGAAAGGTCATAGATATACATATATGAAAGTTAAAAAAAATTATAAGAGAATATTATACAACTTTATACTAATCCACTGAAAAATCTAGATGAAATGGATACATTTCCTATAATACAAATAATTAAATTTGACCTAATGGAGTAGAAAATTCTAAATAAATTAGTCACTGTTTAAAAAAAGAAAAAACAACTGATAAAAGTATTTCTCAACGATGAGAATCAGGGCTCTATGCTCCAGCTGCCCCACCCGGGTAGAGATTTGCCAGCCTTGTAGGATTTACATGTTCTTTTGTGAAGGTTTCATTGTAGATCTATTTCTTTTTTCCCACCAAACTTCCAGTCCTACTCAGAAATACTAAGTCCTCTTCCGTTTTGTGGGAAAATTAGGTAATATAATGAGAGGAGCCTATACTAGATGTCAGAAGACAAATGTATCCTCACTTCAACCAGCCACATATTTTGGGGTCCAGGCAATTACCTAGCCTTACTCTTACCTAAAGTTCTTCCCCTACCAGATGAAAAAGATACTACTAGCCCATTTATCTTGCAGGTTTGTTTTAGTTTGTCTAAGAGAATGAACATCTGGTAATGAATAAAGAAGGATATAAGTGGAAGATGTTAGCATTAGTTTGAAGGGTATGTGCTGAGCAAAAATGGAAAAAATGGAAAAATGTGAAAACATCAGTTACAATGTATTTGTAACATCCTTTCATCACTAGGTCAGCAGAGCTCAAACACCTGTTTCCTGCCATTCCGAATGTGTCCTAAGTATATCCCCTTGTACCTAGGTCTTACACGAAGTCAGAATAGTAGCATCCCCAGCAATTTGATCAACGTCTGCTCAATAAATGATTCTGAAAGAAAGGGAAAAGGTTAGGGATAACTTTTAATCATAAAGAAAATACTGAGTTATTTACATTACTATCTGAGAAGGATGTCCTCAACATAGATGGATTTGCTTTTGAATGACAATATGAATAAAAATGTTGGTGGTAAAAAGAATAGTTATACGGAAAGCAGTCATCCAGGGTGACACCATTCAGAAGAGTACAGGTGAGTTTACAATTTGATATATATTTTTGTAAAGCTTGGCAATGGTTGGTTTTATTCCAGGATTTCAAATCTTTTTGAAAAAGAAATAATGAAGTAATTAAGATTGTAAAAAAAGTTAAGTTTAGTGATAAACTCCCAATGTAAAAGCAATGTACTATATAAAAGGTCATTGAAGTAAAAGAGAATGGAAAGAAGGTGATTCTAATGAAATTTTATCTCTAGGGGCATATATAATCAAA
>NW_011888809.1:4713138-4717852 GCF_000151845.1 Pteropus vampyrus
GAATGACAATATGAATAAAAATGTTGGTGGTAAAAAGAATAGTTATACGGAAAGCAGTCATCCAGGGTGACACCATTCAGAAGAGTACAGGTGAGTTTAGAATTTGATATATATTTTTGTAAAGCTTGGCAATGGTTGGTTTTATTCCAGGATTTCAAATCTTTTTGAAAAAGAAATAATGAAGTAATTAAGATTGTAAAAAAAGTTAAGTTTAGTGATAAACTCCCAATGTAAAAGCAATGTACTATATAAAAGGTCATTGAAGTAAAAGAGAATGGAAAGAAGGTGATTCTAATGAAATTTTATCTCTAGGGGCATATATAATCAAACTTCTCCAGTATAAGTGCTTTTTTTTTATTATATTCTTATCTTATTCATTTGTTTATATTCAGAGTATTGTATTCTAAAATTACGTGTATGGCTGAATAAACTTCTTTGTGTCTGTAGATTTTATATTTTAGTGGAATATTTGCATATAAATGTTTTCAACAAATTATCAAATCAATGACAATTTATGGAACATGAAGAGCTGAATTAATAAATTTGCTCGAAGAAAGGGAAAAAAGCTTTGTTGCTTCTAAGCTCTTCAATACTGAACTTTATGTTTTCTGATATTAAAATGTATTTCTAATGTCAAAAATACATAAACATGTGAAAGAATTACAATAGGTGTATATCGAGGGGTTAGAGAATATAACTTGAAGCCAAATGGTTATAGGGTCTTGAAAACTTTAGCTTGCATAGGATCTCAGGAATCATTTGGTGTTTAATTAATCCCTTAATCTTATTTTCAGAGAAATGAGGCCACAGGAATCCCTCTAGTTTGTTATGAACTCTTCCTAGGTGCACAAACTAGCATTCGTAACAAGGAATAGAAAAGGGAACCCTTGCATCTTATAGACGATGAATAACCACTGGAGATTGTAACTTGAATTAAAAGAATGGCACAATCATAATTGTTTTGGGGAACTCTCTTGTGGTGACCGAGGATCAATCAGGCTGAGGAGATCCTTTAGGCCAGTTAGGAGTCTCTTCTGCTGGATCTGAGGTAAGAAAAGTCAAGACAAAGGTGATAACCAAAAAAATGAGGCGGGGGGATGGGAAGGAAAGAAGTGGAAATATGGCTTGGAGTCTCTTGATTTATACTGTAGTAGCCTTGTCTCTGCTGCTGACTGTGTCGCTTAACTTCCCTCACGTTCCATCATCTGAAAAATGGAGTTGAACTAGATGATCTCTAACGGCTCTGGTATCTCTGACTGAAATGAACATCTGGAAGTAGAAGGTCAAGAGCAGAGACCATATTCCTCTTCCTTTCCATAAGTAGAGTTCAGGTGTGGAGGCCCAATCCAAGCCAGTCCAATCTTAATCTCTCTTTAGAGAATCTGAGAAACACAGAGATTGGAAAATTTTAGGTGAGTTGTACTGATGGCAGAATGCTAAACAAAAAGTCTGTGGACTCTTGCCATTGAAATTCCAAAGTTCTCAAGGACTAATTGTTTAAATTCTCCCTGGAACCCATATAATACCCTATATTCTTCCATAAAGTTCTTTTAAAGTTAAACTAGCCTAACTTATTGCTCATGCTTTTAAACAAAAAGATTTTGGCTAAACAATGCTTAATAGACTAAACAATATAAATTTTCTGGCTGTCTTGAGAAATGTGTTGCACCAAAGAATGTTGCCCACTGGCTGCCACACACACACACACACACACCCAGACAGTCTATAATTAGGTTAGTAAACTTTTGACTCATCTGTAAGCAAAGCACATTTATCCAGAAAATATCCAGCAACTAAATATCTCCCTCTCTCAGCAGTCTATATTTTTGAGGAAATATTTTTAGATTTTTCAATTATGATTGTCATTATAATCATTATTAGTCAAAAAACTTCTTTAAGCTCTGAAAGTGTTCTATATTTAAGAATATAAAGAAAAATGTCACTGTTGTCATTATTAAAGAATTCTCCCAAATGGAGAAAAATGACGTAGTAGGAAGAACACAGTTTTTGTAATCAGAGACTAGGTTCGGCATTATGCTTCCTGATTTCAACTATATTACAAAGATATAGTAATCAAAACACTATGACATAAAAAGCATGCACATAGATCAACAGAAAATAATAGAGAACCCAGAAGTAAACTCATACATATATGGTCAATTAATTTACAACAAAGGAGCCAAGAGCATACAATAGGGAAGGGAAAGCATCTTCAATAAATGGCATTGGGAAAACTGGACAGTTACATACAAAAGAACAAAACTGTATCCATATCTTACACCATACATAAAAATCAACTCTAAATGAATTAAAGACTTAAATTTAAGACCTGAAACCATAAAACTTCTAGAAGAAAATATGAGGTAAGCTCCTTGACATCAATCTTGGCAATGATCTTTTGGATTTGACCCCAAAGCAAAGAAAACAAAAGTAAAAATAAACATGTAGGACTATCTCAAACTAAAAAATGCTTCTACACAGCAAAGGAAGCAACTGACAAAATCAAAAGGCGACCTACAAAATGGGAGAAAATATTCGCAAACCATGTATCTAATAAGGGTTAATATTCAAGACATATAAAGAACTCACAACAAAATAGCAAAAAAAAAAAAAATCTGTTTTAACATGGGCAGAGGAACCAAATAGCCATGTTTCCAAAGAAGACATACAAATGGCCACCGGGTACATGAAAAGGCACTCAACATCATTAATCATCAGGGAAATGCAAAAAAGCTTCAATGAAATATCACTTCACACCTGTTAGAATGGTTATCACCAAAAAGACAAGAGATAACAAGTGTTGGTGAGGATGTGGAAAAAAGGGAACCCTCGTGCACTGATGCTGGCAACGTTAATTGGTGCAATTGCTATAAAAAAAAAAAGTAAGGAGTCTCTCTAAAAATTTTTAAATAGAACTACCATGTGATCCAGCAGTTCTGCTTCTGGGTGTTTATCCAAAGAAAATGAAAATGTGATATCGAAAAGATAGCTGCACTCCCATGTCCATTGCAGCACGATTCACAATAGCAAAGATGCAGAAACAACCTCAGTGTCTGTAAATGGACGAATGGATAAAGAAGATGCAATATATACAAAATAGATAGTGGAATATTATTCAGCCATGAGCCAAAAGGAAATCCCTCCATTTGCGACAACATGGATGAAACTTAAGAGTGTAATGCTAAATGAGATAATCTAGACAGAGAAAAACAAGTACTGCATAGTATTACTTACACTTGGAATCTTAAAAAAAAAAAAAAAGTTAAACTCATAAAAACAGAGCAGAAAAGTGGTTGTCCGGGGGTAAGGGAAAAGGGAAATAAGGAGAGGATGCTAAAGTGTATAAACGTTCAGCTATAGATGAAAAAGGTCTCAGGATCTAAAGTATAACATGGGGACTGTAGTTGATAACACTGAATTATATAATTGAAATTTGCTAAGGGAGTAGAATTTAAATATTCTCATGAAATATACATATATGTGTAGATACAGATATAGATGAGATATAGCTACAGATGATATAGATAAATGTGTTAACTGGATAGGAAGAATTCTTTCACAATGTATACATAGATCGAACATCACATTGTACACTTTAAATCTCTTACAATTTTATTTGTCAATTATAACTCAAGAAAGCTGCCAGCTGGGTGGGGGGAGGGCACAGGGTAAAATTTAAATACTAGCTTGGCCACTTCGCAGCTGTCGGCAACCTTGATATTTCACCTGCCTTATTGGAAGCTACTCATCCACGACAGCTCTGAGCATTATGACATTATCCCACTGCCTCAGGCTGATGCTACTAATTTCCTCATTTGGGCAAACAATAGGGAAAGTATAATCCAGGGCACCCCGGCCACAGCATTAGCGTGTATTCCCTCTGTTGTATTTCTAGTCCTACTGTGTTTCGAGGCCCCCCATTTTGTGGCTGACTACTCTGAGTACCTTAAGTTCCTCACTGAGCAGGCAGAATACAGCCAAAATTTACCAGGGCACATCACTCAGTTCCAAACCAATTTCAGCTCCCTTAATCTCACCTCTCAGCACAGGACAATCTGGGCAATAAAACAGAGTAAAACTAGACTATTCCTCCAACTCACCATTACCTGTCTGTGCCAGTGCCCTGCACCTTTCTGTTTGCCAAATCCTCATGGCCTTTGTGTTTCTTTCTGTGTATGGCTCTAAGATCCTTCGGCCCCTTTCTTCTCTGTCCATCTCCAGGTCTGGATTTGGGACAGGGAAGATTTGGGAGACAAACAAATTTTGGGTTGTCCTCTTATCACTTTAGAGATGAGGAAGCTGAGGAATAAAGATGTTTTAGTGACTAGCCCAAGGTCACACTCTTAGTAAATGGTACAGTCAAGATTTGACTTCAGGCAGTCTGGTTCCAGAGCCTGTGGTTTTAGCACTCTGCTATGGGGAAATTAAACAGTTTAAAATTAGTATGTGAGTAGAGAAATAGATCAATGAAAGAGAATGAATAGTCTGGAAAGAAACCAGTATATGTGAGGATTTTGTATACAGTAAGAACAGCTTTTCGAATCAATGGATTTTTCAATACATGGTGTTAGCAAAAATTATTAAAGTCGGACCTTTCCTTACTGTTTATGCTAAAATACATTACAGACATATCCAAGAATTAAAAGTAAAAAAAAAAAAAAAAACATACAGGCATAGAAAAAAACATAGAAGAATTTTTAGCAAGGAAGACTAA
>NW_011888809.1:4719410-4732340 GCF_000151845.1 Pteropus vampyrus
TATATAATCTTCAGTATCAAGCAGGAGGTAAGTCCAGAGCATCCTCCGTAACAAAGCCCTGTTCTCCAGGGGAAAGAATTTACCAGAGCCTTATCCGTCTGTGAGATGTGCCTTGCCCTGCCTCCAGCCCCCTCTACCCTTCCTGTCTTACCTAAGTGGGGATGGGTCTAAGAACCATGTGTCAGGTCACATCCTGGGGACCCAGGCCTACTAAAACAGTGAGATTTAACCATAAAATTATAGAACACTTTCCCTCCCCAACACCCCACCACACCACAAAGGCTCTACTATGACGGCGGATTATAGCTGAAAGAGCTCCAAAACGCAGACTGAGGTGGAGTTCAGAGGAAATCCCACAGACGACAGGGGAGGCAAAAACAAAGACGCTACAGAAATTGGAAGCCTCTGGCATCTACAGCTACAGCAAACATTAAACCTAGCCCAACTCACAGCAGAACTGCCAAGTTTCATTTATTTTTGTCATTCGTAAATTCACTAACCTTATCATAAACTCTTTTACTGGACTTCTGATTGGTTATGCAGCAAAAGATGCCTAACCTCTCCAATACTTTGCACATTACATTAACGATTATATTATTGTATCATTTTTATCTCCATCTGTCTTACTGCTCCTGTTTCAACTGAAATCCTTTCAGAGCAAGAACCGTGTTTTACTTTTCTGTACTTTCATGGGATAGCCTAACTCAGTGCCGGATCAGTGAGCGAGTGAGTGAAGGAATGGCTGAATGTGTGACCCAGATTCAGGCAGTCTATGGAGGGATAAGGGAGCCCTTGGGAAAGGTGCTGCAGTTCTGGTCGTTGTTATTGCTCTGATAGGATTTTCTTGGTCCTGGACATCCTCCTTCAGGAAAGGATTGTGGTGCAGTGGAGAATGATCTAGAATCAGGAAGTCCGGTTTCTAGTCGTGATTCTACCATTAAGTAGCTGTGTGGCCTTGGAGAGCTCAACTCTCTGGGCTTTTCACATATCGGTAAAATCAACATTCCTTTCAGTTCTATCATTTCAGGATTCTTGAAACCACTGGTACCTATAAAAATGAAGGAAAGAAAAACTACCGAAATAAACTTTGGATTTAGCAAATGAACATTTCTTGTCTTATATCCTATTTCTACCTGGGACTTACTGAATGTCTGCTATACTCAGCTGCTATTTTAAATGCATCACCTGTATTCTTATTTATTCCTATGAGAGGAAACGATTTTATTCCACTTTCACATCTGAGGCATAGAAAGGCTGTATAACTTACATAGCCTGTGGCAAAACCAGTGGCAGATCCAGGCAATCTGGCTCTGGTAGCTGTGCTCTTGACCTTAATGAGTCTCCCACTCACAAGGGCAACACCAGGCTTCTCTCCTCTCCTCAGGACCACTGGCCTCCTCCGTCGCCGTATACGGCATTTGGAAAATTAAACTCTTGTCTCAATACAAAGTGATGATGCAGAAAGATATTGTGAGAGAATACATTTCCCAGGAGAGCAAAGAGATATTTGCTAATGGCTTCATTTGGGGCCAGGGCCTTTCTCTCACTCGATGTCACAGGTCCTGGATTGGGTAATCTATGGGTGGAGAGGCTTTTGATCCAACTTTTGGACTAGAATGTTTTCTTTTTTTCAAACCTTTTTCAACATGAGATTGAAAGGTGACTCCTGTCATTGCGACATCACCTATTTTCCTCCTACTGAGAAGGTTCTGTTTGATTTACTATTAGAGAAGACTTCCTCTGTGAGCTCTTCCACCTGAACCGGATTTAGGAAGCCACATGACACCGCTTCCTCCCATTCCTTACCTCAGCTCAGAAGAATATCAGCTACGAAAGAAAATACGGAGATGGTTTAACCACCTTTTAAAGCTGGTTGCAGAAGAATGAGTAAACAGGAAACTTTACTTCACATGAAACATGAACTTTGAGTCCTACAAAGCATAGAGAGTAACAGATATGATTAAGATAATTCTAGAACTAACGAAGATTGTGATCAACATTCAGTGTTGCCCGGCTTTCTTCCTCCTCCAGCCACGTTTCCCTCTCATTCTTTTTTTCCCGTTCTTACCTTCCCTCTCTCCACCTGTCCTTTCCTTTCCAGGTACCCACAAGATTGTGTTATTATCACCATTCCCCCTCCTAAGTAATCTAGGAAAAGAGCCTCCTATACACATACAAAATATACAAAATATACAAATACACATATACAAAAATACACATATATATGTATACAAAATACAATTGTATTGAGTATATTCACGATTGGATTTTTTTCATCCATATACTCATTCCTTCATTCATTCAATGGATGATTATTCAGTGCCTGTTCAGTCTTAACTGTCCTTAACCTACTCTCCCATATACACATGTACATGCTTTAGGACAGATGTATTTTATGTTTCCCCAAGCACATTGGATTTAGCAGAGTTTGGGACATATTCTTGATAGTTTATCATTGATTGCAGATTCAGGGTCTGGTAGAAGCCAGGCCTACAAATTATAGCCTTAGGAAAACCAGCTGTTTGGGAAAACAAGCAGAAACCTTCCTGCCTGGTGTTTTTATTGGCTTTTCTAGAACTCTCTCTCGCTTTGAGTTCTGAGAAAACCTGAAGCACAGGTAAGAACCAGTGTCCATATCTCAGTACCTCCTATCTGTCTACTGAAGAAGCCCTACAAGCTTGGGAGACTTTTTCAGGGCTAACCCATCAAGTGACGGCTCACAGAGATCGTAAACATGATATCATACATGAAGTATAATCATACCTCACAAAAGGCATGATTATTAAGCACTGTATAAGGTTTTGGCACACAGATGTCCTAAAGCACAATATCAAAACAAGGTCATGGCTATGGACCAGTCTTATTACATCATTCCATGTAATAGATATTCATCGAGCACCTCCTGGGCACCCAACATGCTATCGGGTGCATTCTTGGTCTTTTCAGCACTTACGACCAAGTTGGAGCATGGACTAAATTTGAAGCCATTTCCTGTATTCTTTCAGAGCACAAATTTTCTATCACGGACCATTGGCTCTGACTCAGCACACTGAATCTCTGACCCACCCCAGAGGTTTCTTAGTGACACAGGAGCAGTTAATTGCACTATTAATTGAAGGACAATGATATTCTAATATTCTAATATGGGCAAAAGATCCCAAAATGGGGTCACCCTAATAGCAGTGACCTCACTCATGACGCACCCAGTGTGGTCAGGTTGGGGTTGCTGTTGCTTGCCCTTAATTGCCACCCACACCCAGCACTCACAGTGCTGCCCAGCCTTCCCAGTTTTCTAGAATCTTTTACTTCTGAAAGCACAAACACGAGGCAGTAGTGAGAAGACACGAGTCCTCCAAAGATGGCAGACACTAAAGCACTGAGTTTCTAGAAGCTTTCCTACTGGTGCCCTGGAGCAACCTGTCGATGGGAGCACCAACACCAGCCCCTGGCAAATTATTTATTCTGACAGCATCTAAAAACTTACTCCAGGCCAGTCACCGAGCTAGGAAGTTTAGAGATACTGAAATGAAGATAGTATGAACCTGATCCTTTAGTTGTCACAGTAAGCACCTTAACTAAGGAGTTGTTGGGGTCTACAGATGGGTTTCAGGGGCTTCACAACATCTTGAAGTTCTATGCAAAATTTGTTGGACATTTGTAGATTTCTAGAGTTAAAAGGATACTAGCTCTTACCAGATCATCAAAGGGCAGGACTCTGCTGTCTCCAAATTCTAAGAGTAATTCATTTTCTCAACTGTAACTTTTATATATTCTCATATTAAGAAGAATAGCCCTATAACCCTGAATAAAAAGGAAGCTGACTCCTATCTAGTTCACTGCCCAACATCTATCTTAGTAAGTGCTCAGCAGATTCTAGTGATCCGCGTATCATCCTTCAGTGAGAATATGTACCTTATGGAAGATCAATTAGAAATGCTTTAACCAGATCTAAGGGCTGACCCCTCATTTCCTGAAAATACAGTGTCTTATGTCACTAAACTCTATAACTCTGGTGCAAGTATTCCCGTTTCTATGCTACTGTAGTAGCATGTTCAAAAACAGTAAATTAAAGGTAGTCAAAATGTTGTGCAATGCAGCCAATTCCAGTTTCTGTCATCAGTGTAAAGAGTGTAGCTTGCCCCATGGTAGATTCTGTCACTATGACTGCTGCTATTGAAAATATGGAGAGAAAGAACTCATTTGGTTTTTTCTTTTCCGGTTGGGTGGGCCTTGTTTTTTCTTTTTGGTTTGGTTTATTGCATTGCGGGTTTTCTTTTGGTTATTTTTTTTTTGTTTGCTTTTTTTTTTTCCATTTTGTTTTTAAAAATTTCCCTTCTAGGCAATTTTAATTTTTTTTTTAATTGGTTTATTACTTTTTACTTTTGTTGTAGGAGAGGCCTTTTTTCTTTACGGTTTTTATTTATTTCTGAGGATCCGGGGTGAAAGTTTACCTGCAGAAATTGTCCTCTAAATTAATAAATAACTTTTACACAATTGTGTAATCCAAATACAGGTATTTTTATCAGCAGATTAACTTTGGCCTAATTTCTTAGCTTATAGCTTTCCTAAGTCTAAAGAAGTTTATTTCTATATCTAAATTGAGATCGTTTCTTTCTCTTTGTATGAAAACACCTAATTATTTAAAGTAATAAGTTTCCTACAGACACTCAATACTAGTAACATTAATTCATTCACTTTTGAAAGCAGTGGTCTGACAACAAATGAAAACTTCAGATGTAGATGTGTTGTCTTCTACTCACTCTTTCCAATATTCTAAATCAATGACTATTTCTATCATAACTAGGTAATTGCTGATGAAATAATAAAGGGTAGGGAAAGTTAACAGTTAACTATATCTATATACATAATTCTAGTTATGTAATGTTGATTTTGGAGAGTTGTATAAAAGTTGTGTAAAATAAGCTTTGGTTGGCTGCTAAAATAATAGAAAATTATGTCAGGCAGCTTTATGACCAGCGAAAATCTAACATGACAATTTAAAAATATCCATTTAGTTTATGATGCTGCATTTCAAATATACATTTAGGTGATAATGGGAAAGAAGATTAAAGTTGGCCCAGTGACATTTTTCAGATAGCTAAGAAATGAGAAATATAGTCTTCCCTACGTAGTTTTATGTTTCATTGGTATGAATTGGTAGGCTCTTTGCTGAAGATGTGAGCCAGTGGTCCGTGTACCAGACATTTATATTTCCAGTTCTAAACTACTTCATTTTTCTAAACCTCAAAGAATTTTACCAGAGTGAAAATTATATTTCATTACTGAATCATAAAAAAAAATTAAAAATTGAACTCTGTGCTTTTGCTCAGAGCAGTGCAATGTTTTATAAAGTGTAGAGCCAGAAGAAATTTCTTATGACACAAAGGAAGAACACTCTCCATCTTGTCTGACGAGACAGATGATAGAAATTGCTAAAAACCGTCTATTGTACCAAGATAATGTGGATTTTTTTCCTTCTTTATTTACCAATTTTTTTGAGATTTGCGAATGAAGTATGTATGCGTGTGCAAAAAGGACTTTTAAAAAGTTTACTGCAAACATTCTGCAATAGAAGTCATCTTTATTAATCTTTTAAAGTGTATGCCAGATAAAAAGAAAACTACTCTTACGATACCAATTCAAATCCAACTGTGTTCAAATTCAAAATACCTGTTCAAATCCAGCTGTGTATCCAGGAAGCATTCCATTAACACTGGGCTTTAATTCAAAAGATGATCTTTCCATGGAATGATGGAAACTGCCTTGGAAGGAAAACAGTTCTTATTTGTCACATCTTATGGGCACCTGAGATTTAGGAAGGAACACACTGTGAATGATAGTTGAGAACTAGTAAGTTATGAGTCTCCACCAATCAAGACACGTGATTAAATATTTGCCACCCAAGGTGATGAAGATAGTTCCTTCCCACACTCAAGATACAGAAGATGGAAAAGATTTGTTCAACAAATTCATTCATTTATTTATTCATTCAACAAACATGTCACATTTGAGATGTTTGTGGAACATCCAAGTGGAGTTGTTTTGGTGTTATTGACATTAAGATGATGAAAATGAAAAGGTATGGCCTCTGCCCATAAAATAGTCAGAGTAATGGAGAGATGGGAAGCCAAATGGACAATTACAGTACAATCAGATATTACTATATCTGAAAACACATTAAAAACACACATAACATTAGGAGCAGCAATTAAATCTGCTGGGGACATCGAGGAAGGTTATAAAGAAAATTTTTAAGTTTGTCAAACCAATGAGAAGAGGGCATTCCAGGCAGAGAAAAAGTTATCTTCAAGGACTGAGAGTCATGAGAAAGCTTAAAATATTCAGGGAACCACATATTGATTTGTATGGCTGTATGGCTGTAGGGCTCAAGGAGGCTATCGTAAAAATGCAGAGGAGATATATCCAGATCAGTGGCGGTATGGGGGGAGAAGGGGGGACAGGTGGAGATATTCAGAAAGCATTCTTGACTAGGTTTTGTGATTGACAGGGTGCAGGAATAAAAGAGGGAGCACCAGAAAAATATTTACTCCAGTATTCTCATCACAGAAAGGTCAAGGTTTGATGCAAGATTTGATGTCTCCAGGGGGATTGTCACTGGCAAATAGCAATGACTTTACTCCCAGGAAAGCTGGTGCATTATGGTAAGGTGATGTCATTCTACTCCCCTTAGACTGTCAGATTCAACTTTTGGTCTGTTTACCCAATATTAAGGAAAGAATAAACCTTTGAACCCTGTATCGGGAGCAAAACAAAACAAAACAAAACAAAAAACACACAAAAAAACCCCAGAAGCCCAGCATTTTCTTCTACTTGCTGTTTTGTTTTTTGATTTTTTAGTAGGGCAAGAAGAGCGTCATATGTGCTTTCCCATGTGGCTAGCACAGTGTTGGGTGCTCGGTGGAGCCCAGGAAAGAACTCCTGATAAGACGAATAATTGTCATAAAAAGAACATAAAGCACACAAATCCAAGATGATCTTGCATTTTGCAATTGCCCTTTCAGAGAAGCCTCACCTTCGAATCAGAAACTGATACTAGGAGAACAAGGCATAGTGGGTCCAGAGAAATGAGCAAATAAGGACTTTATCTCTCACTTCCCCGACTCCTCACTCCAGGAGTTTATCACTCCCCAACCCCTAGGAAGTTTATCATGTGACAATTATAGAAGTTTTTTGGTTGAATTAAATTCTCACCTGAAGTTTAAAATTATGTATATATAAAATTTTTCCAGTACATTGGAGTGGGGTAGGGGGAAATGACAAAAATTAGCAAATGTTTCATCTAACTGGGCATATCTCTAGTTTCTTTAAGATACACCATTACTGACAAGTGAAGTAAACAAACATATCTGTACATTCATTGTTAACTATTGTGTGTGTTACATCAGAGAAAGATAATGGTACATTTTGCTTCTTGCATCTGAGCGGCCATCACAGACAACATTTGGTCTTGAATGGTAACCTTTGCATAGCTGTATCTGTTGATATCTTGGATATTTCTGGAATCATAATTACTCGAGTCTTTCTAAGGCGTACTGCCTAGCTTGCCTACTTGGCCCCTGAGATGTAATTCGATGCAAGCTATAAGCTGGTCAGGAACTTTTTAATTTGAAGGAATGTACTCTGGGGGTTTATATGTGCTGACAGGCAAAAGGTCAGAGGAAGAGATGTGAAAGGGAGGCCTTGGAAGAAGCGAGCCCACAGATGCCAAAAGCATTTCCTGGAGCCTTTGCAGTCTCTGGGAAAGTTAACTTGTTTCACTTTGCAGTCTCATTGGAGCTCAAAGGAGCTTCATCAGCTGTAACCCAGCAGAGGGTTCCACCTCTCTGTTTATATATTCAATAAAAATGTGTTGAACATTTACTATGTGCCAGTTACTCTGTATGAATGACTAGGAGGTCTACAAACTTTTTCTACAATTCACACTGTCTTACATCAAAAAAGAGCCTATGGGATATATGCTTGATTACAATGGGGCTCACTTGGAGCAATCGGCCTCTACTTCTTGTCTCCCTGAATATCAGAGTAAATTCTGAGCAACATCTGGATTTCCCTCTCAGTCTTCCAGACCATGGCATCCCCATCTTTCTCATCACCACTTTCTAAAAGGTATATTTTATTTGTTTTATAATGGGTAATATTTAGACTTGATATAAAAAAAATTATAAATATTTCCTATTGGCTTAGTTTCTCTGAAGAACTCTGACTAACAAAAGGATATATACTTACACAAGCATATGTCTACATGTTGTACCATATATTGTATACGTATATCTAGTTTTGTACAGATGATAACACTCTATGACCTTTATTTTTATCTACTTTTCACACAGGTCTATCTCGGAGACTATTCTATATTGATGTACATATAGAGCTGCAGTTTTCCATTGTATGTCTGTTTAATAACTTATTAAATTATTCTCCTAGGGATGGACATTTAATATTCATTTAAAGTTTCCAAACGCTGCTGTTACAAATGATGCCGTGTGACTATCTTTGCACACGTGTCATTTTACATGTATACATATATTACACATATCTACAGATACATATTATATCTACAATATGTTAGGGGCCCTCATAAGGCAGCTGGAGTATAAAGACTATAACGTGGCTATCTATGTCTTATGTTCTAATTATACCCTAATATGAGGGTAAAATATCAGCCAAGCGATTCCAAGTTGGAGTAATTTCTGTCCTTCTTAGAACTCTCACAGTTAAGTCTATGACAGAGTATTCTTATGTTAAAGAATTCAGGATTCAAATTCATAATTTTGTGGTTTGTTGTATAGAGAAGTACTTTCAAAAATTCTAGTTTCACGATAATTAATAGTAAATAACAAAATATATCTAATTCTCTACTAATCTAATCAGTTATTCCAAAGCTTCTTAAGGCAGTGACTCTCCTAGATACAGTCATGAGGAGGAGGAGGAGGAGGAGGAGGAGGAGGAAGATAATGAAGATGATGACAATGATGAATTTGATATCCTGGGCAAGAATCTTAATCTCTAAGGATATTCTCACCTCACCCCAGAATATAGGGTTAAGACTAAATAATCCAAAACTCTATAATTCTTTATTCCTTCTCCTCGCACCCTCTATAATTCTACATTGGTTATTATTTTACATTTTTTAAAAAATCACTATACCATGAATTCCAGTTCTCAATTATTTAACATAAGAATACTCTCTAACGTACTTCACTGTGAGGGTTTACTTTCCACCCCTGACTGGAGACTGGAGACCTAAGCAGCCTCATCCACTCCCACAGCATTCAAAAGATTCTAAGGCAACTCAACTTTCAGCCCAACCATGGGTATTTTAATTGTATTGAAATTTTCATCATGATACTTATGATGATATTTCTACAAATTGCATAAAAAATAATTATTTGTTTTTTATAAATATAAAAAAATAACAACCTACTTGAAAGATAATTTAAAACTTTCAAGATTTCTGCAGAAACTTCACTGAAAACAGAAATGTACTCAGTGCGAAGATGAAATAGATTCCTACAAAATGAGAAGTTAGTGTTTCTACTTCAAATAAAAAGATAAATTTCACCTAATAAAGGAAACATCCCGGACATATTTAATAAAATGTAAGTTTTATGAAAGTCGATTGGCCATTTAGCTGGCATCCAAAGGAACTACAGTTAACCCTGAAACGACATGAGTTAGGGACGATGACCCCTGCACAGTCGAAAATCCGAATATAACTTTTGACTCACCCAAAATGTATTTGTCTCTAGCATTTTCTCTAGAAGATTTGTTCCAGTACCCCCCATGGATACCAAAATCCTTGGATGCTCAAGTCCCTTACATAAACTGGTGTAAATCCATGCATACAGTCAGCCATCTGCATCCGTGGATTCCCAACTATAATTTGAAAACATTTACAGGTATTTATTGAAAAAAGTCCATATATAAGTAAACCTGTGCAGTGCAATCCAGATTGTTCAAGGGTCAACTGTATTCGCAAATTGCTTCAAAGGCTTGGGTCTTTCATCACAGCAGTGTATCTCCCTTCACCACCACTGGTGACCCCAGCAGCTCCTGTACCTGTCCCAAGGTAATAATATTTGCTCTTACAGTCTGGCTAGTCTTAAAGGTCTTACTTTTTTTATGAGTGTAAACCAGCAGAAAAAAACTTTTTATTCATCCTGGGAAAATGTCTTAAGTAGACATTATGTGTGCCCTGCAGATCGTAGACATTTGGAAGAAAAAAGGGAAATGAATGTGAATAGGTATATTGACAGACCAAAGATACTAAACTAATACTTATGTACTATTCGCCATGTGCCATAGCTGTACCAAGTACTTTATTAACTCACTTAATAATCACAAAACCTTATCAGGTAGGAATGACCTATTATGATCCCCCTTTTACAGATAAAGAAACACAAGAGGCACATGCTCCCAATCGCACAGCCAGTACGTGACAGAACTGCTGTGAGTGAGACGAGAGACTCGGGGGAGAGAGGAAGCCATACACAGGAGTGCTTTCTCTCTCTCCATGGAAGAATTTTAGGGAGGGAAATATTAGAAGGGTGAAAGAAAGGCAGTTGCTGCTTTGCCCTAATGATGGGGATCCAGTCATCCATGGGATGGGCTTGGAAGTTGCTTGAGTTATCTGACTCCCTCACCTCTCCACCCCCCTCCTCTCTGGAAGGTTCTAGCTTCTCTCATTAAGGGAGCAAATCCTTCATCTGCTCTCTAACAAGGAGACACAGCTCTGTTATTAATGAAGTGAGAATGAAGTAATTATCTGGATAATTCAGACATCCATCACCATTTTCAACTAAAACGTCCAGGTAAAAAAAGGTGTTAGAGTCAAGAGGAATACATTGATTTGAATTAATTGCCTCAATTTACCATTTTATATTGGACTTGTCCAGCTTAAGTTACATAGATGGCCTTTAGCTGTGTTTATGGGTCAGCCAGTGACAGAGAGTGCTGTCAGCCAGTTTTCCACCAAGAGACTCCAGTCCCAAGACCTGGCCTGGAATGAGAGGACAGACATCATTTTGTACTGACTCATTCTTGAACATATTTTCTGAGTGTGATGCAGTGTGTGAACCCATTCGGATTAATTATGCGAAGACCATTGTGTGCAGGGTAAATATGGAAAAAGAACTGAGGTATCTGAGCCAGTTTCTCGTTGACCTGCTTGGGGAAAATGCATGAAGGCATTTGGAAGGCGGAAAAATTGCAATAAACAGCATTTGCTTTAAGAACTCAAAAAGCAGAAACTACAGGTATTTCAGCACACCTATGCTTTTCCCCTAAGTACATTTCATCTGAAATCTGGATGTTATGAAAGGCAAATGCCATTGAGCCTGTTGGCCCCTCTGTCAGTGGGTTGCGATGGTGTTTTCATGATGCCTCTCTGAGAATCCTCTCTGGGAGCCATCTGAGGCTCAGAACCCTCATGCCTTATTTCTCGAAAAATATAAAATTAAAAAATGCCATTAAGAGGTCTGCATTTCTCAATCCTCTCACTGAGATTCAAAATGGTAGAATTTTGAATCTACCTGGGCTACGAAGTCAGAACATGTGAGTTTGAGTTCCAGTTCAGCTAGTTATTATGCCAGGTGATCCTGAAAGTCGTTTAACTCCAGGGAGCCTCAAGTGCCTCATTTGTGATCTATTACATAAAACTCATAGGGTTATTAGAAGGGTTAAAAGAAATAATGGATACCAAAGCCCTTAACCAACCTTAAAGCAATGTGCAATTGCAGCTCTTGTTAATAAAACAAGATAGATAGAGGGAACTTGTGTGTGTACGCTCAGCGTCACTGAGACGCAACCTCATGTTCTCTTGACCCGCTTACGCAATCATAATCATCCTTTCTAGGTATCCATACTTGCAGAATGGAGACAGTAGAATCGCATGAGTTACATAGAATTTAGTCTTGGCTTCCTTTCTTGTAGGAGCAGGGGTTAAAATATCTACTTAGCAGGTTTTTTCTTTTGACTATTAAATGAAATTATTTATGAAAGTTAGCTATCACAATGATTGGTACATTTTTGTTGCTTAATAAATATTAGGTTTAAAAAGTAATTATAACAACATGACTATTATTCTGTTGTCACTCAGGAGCAGAGGGATGAGAACCCACCCTGCTTGGTATCTGGCACAGCTATCACTGGTCTGTGAAGCCCCCGTCTCATTTTGTTAGTTGTTTGTTTATTCCCCCATCCGAACTCCCCATCCTCACTCCCAACGCCTGTTCTCCTCTTCACCCCAAAGCAACCATTCTAAGGTGTTTGATGTCTCTTCATTTATTTAATTTATTTATTACTAGTTTTACATGTGTTCTCTTGTAAAACATGTTGAGCTGGTTTGGGTGCAGAAAAGCTTCATTTCTCTAACCACCAGATACTTTCTGAATGAAAAAGGGAGAATGGTTATCAGCATTCTCCCTTTTTCAATGGACTCCAGAAGCAGGTAGGGATTTCAGCTTCAGAGACCAAGAATACCTCCTTTTTCTCCTTCTGAAAAGACAAGGGCTCAGGGCCGGTCACCTCAGTGACTGTGGCTCTCAGCCCCAGGTGACTGGTCACTGGTTGCAAAGCACCAGGAAGGAGCAGCACCCTGATAAGGGAGTAATCTTGCTCATTAAGCAAGAGGACAGATGTCACCCTCATCAGGAATAGGTCACACCCTATTAGTAGAGAGGTGGGAGAGCTTACTTAGGGCCATATACAGGTTCACAGAACCTAGAAATTTCTAAAAGCAAGGCTCAAAAGGAATCTTCCATACACACACACACAAATTAACTCTAAATGTATCATAGCCATAAACTTAAGATTAAATATATAAACCTCTGGAAGAAAATATAAGAATAAATGTTCCTGACCTTATTTTAGGCAATGTTTCTTAGCTATAACACCAAAAGAACAAGTAAC
>NW_011888809.1:4732390-4737207 GCF_000151845.1 Pteropus vampyrus
AGTTCAGCTAGTTATTATGCCAGGTGATCCTGAAAGTCGTTTAACTCCAGGGAGCCTCAAGTGCCTCATTTGTGATCTATTACATAAAACTCATAGGGTTATTAGAAGGGTTAAAAGAAATAATGGATACCAAAGCCCTTAACCAACCTTAAAGCAATGTGCAATTGCAGCTCTTGTTAATAAAACATTAGCTTCTTTCCCCAGATAGAGGGAACTTGTGTGTGTACGCTCAGCGTCACTGAGACGCAACCTCATGTTCTCTTGACCCGCTTACGCAATCATAATCATCCTTTCTAGGTATCCATACTTGCAGAATGGAGACAGTAGAATCGCATGAGTTACATAGAATTTAGTCTTGGCTTCCTTTCTTGTAGGAGCAGGGGTTAAAATATCTACTTAGCAGGTTTTTTCTTTTGACTATTAAATGAAATTATTTATGAAAGTTAGCTATCACAATGATTGGTACATTTTTGTTGCTTAATAAATATTAGGTTTAAAAAGTAATTATAACAACATGACTATTATTCTGTTGTCACTCAGGAGCAGAGGGATGAGAACCCACCCTGCTTGGTATCTGGCACAGCTATCACTGGTCTGTGAAGCCCCCGTCTCATTTTGTTAGTTGTTTGTTTATTCCCCCATCCGAACTCCCCATCCTCACTCCCAACGCCTGTTCTCCTCTTCACCCCAAAGCAACCATTCTAAGGTGTTTGATGTCTCTTCATTTATTTAATTTATTTATTACTAGTTTTACATGTGTTCTCTTGTAAAACATGTTGAGCTGGTTTGGGTGCAGAAAAGCTTCATTTCTCTAACCACCAGATACTTTCTGAATGAAAAAGGGAGAATGGTTATCAGCATTCTCCCTTTTTCAATGGACTCCAGAAGCAGGTAGGGATTTCAGCTTCAGAGACCAAGAATACCTCCTTTTTCTCCTTCTGAAAAGACAAGGGCTCAGGGCCGGTCACCTCAGTGACTGTGGCTCTCAGCCCCAGGTGACTGGTCACTGGTTGCAAAGCACCAGGAAGGAGCAGCACCCTGATAAGGGAGTAATCTTGCTCATTAAGCAAGAGGACAGATGTCACCCTCATCAGGAATAGGTCACACCCTATTAGTAGAGAGGTGGGAGAGGTTACTCAGGGCCATATACAGGTTCACAGAACCTAGAAATTTCTAAAAGCAAGGCTCAAAAGGAATCTTCCATACACACACACACAAATTAACTCTAAATGTATCATAGCCATAAACTTAAGATTAAATATATAAACCTCTGGAAGAAAATATAAGAATAAATGTTCCTGACCTTATTTTAGGCAATGTTTCTTAGCTATAACACCAAAAGAACAAGTAACAACAACAACAAAAAAGTGGACTTTATCACAATTAAAGATGTTTGTACTTCAAAAGACACCATCAAGAAAGTGAAAGACAACCCACAGGATGAGAGAAAATATTTGCAAATCCTATATCTGATGAGATATGTATCTGGAATAGATAAAGAATTCTTACAACTTAATGATAAAAGGTAAAAAAAAATAACTCAAGTAAAAATTTCAAAACCCAAAGGATCTGCATAGACATTTCTCCAAAGGAGATAGACAAGTTGCCAATAAGAACACAAAAAGATGCCCAGCATCCTTAGCCATCATGGAAATGCCAACCAAACCATAATGAGATAGAGACTACTTCATACCCACTAGGATGGCTATCATGAAAAAGGTCGATAATAACTGGCATTGACAAGGATATAGGGAGATTGGAACCTTTATACACTGGTGGTGGAAATGTAAAATGGTGCAGCCACTTTAGAAAACAGTCTGAATGTTCCTCAAATTATTCAACATAGAATGACCATATGACCCTGCAATTTCACTCTTAGGTAGATACCCAAGAGAAATGAAAACATAGGTCCATACAAAAGTTTGTAAACAGATGTTCACAGCAGCATTATTCATAATAGCTACTAAGTGGAAATAATACGAACATCCATCATTTATGACTAGATAAACTGTGATATCTATACAATGGAATATTGTTTGGCAATAAAAGGAAAAGTAACAACATGGACGACCCTGGAAAACATTATGCTAACGAAGTGAAAAAAAGCCTATCACAAAAGATCACACATTGTATGATCCTATTTGTACAAAATGTCCAGAATAGGTAAATCTATAGAAACAGAGTATAGATTCATGGCTGCCTCAAGCTGGGGGGATGGGAGTTTGGGGAGTGATGACTAATTGGTACAGACTTCTTTTTCAGGTGGTTAATGCATTCCCAAATTGATTGTCGTAACAGTTGTACAATTCTGAGAATATACTAAAAACCATTAAATTATACACTTTAAACGGATTTATTTTATGACATGAATTTTATCTCACTAAACACTCTTTAAAAAAAAAAAAAAGAAGTCCCTTTCCAAGGTGGACCTGAGAACAACTGAAGGTGGCCATTATTTTTTAGATAACTTTATTAAACGCTAAATTCTACCATTAAAAAAAAAAAAGGAAGACAAGGAACCCCTGATACTAAATGGCACATGTTTCTACTCTCTTTCTGCTCTGGAGATCAAGTAATGAACCAAAGCAGACTGGGTTCTGGGACTGTCCTGGTTGCCCAATACCCCCCCCATCGCCCCCCGCCGCCTCCCGCCACCCCACCATGCTCACAGAGAGAGGAGGACGTGCAGATGAAAAACGACATCAAGTTGTCTGGTAATTATTTGTTCTTGACTTCAAAACATAGGTAAAGACAGTGTCAGAGAAACTTTCACCCCAAAATTGGTACTTCCCTATAATGGATGGTCTGTGACCTGGGTAGGGGACAGAAATAGAAGAAACCTGATATATAACCGCAAAGCACTGCTATCCATATATATACAGAACCCACTTGGCCATCTGTCGACTGATAGGCTGGGAAAGTTTCCCCTTTAGGGACTCTTAATTGCTATGTTAACTAGAACATTATCTAATTTCACAAAATTCTACCAGTTAAGCAGCCTGCTACTAGGGTCTAGGTATTCTCAAACTGACAGAACACTCATATTGGAAGACAAGTTGGATTCAATGATTTTAAGGGCCTTTGGAGACCCTGAATTTCTGTCATTCTATATAATTAATTACATGGCAATATTTATTCTGAATCTAAACTCATAAAAAATCAATTAACTTTTTCACTTTTAATGACTAGTAGATTGCAAAGAAATACACTATCAAAGATTCATCTTCATAAAACAATCTCCAAGTAATTATACATCATCAACGTAGATATTGCGCAATTAGAGTAGAGTGACTATTTCTAGATTATAAACGAGGAGAACCAAGTTCTTGCACTATTTCCTTTTGTTTCCGTGGGAAAGACAAACAAACAAACAAAAAACCCTCAGGCTGTCAAGACCTCAGTTTCTCCAATTACAAAATGAGAATAATATCTAGAGTCAGTCTCTCAGTGGTCCATTGTGTGGGAACGGTGAGGCTTGCTTATCCAGCCAGCCATCTGTTTATCATGAGTGCTGGTCTCAGCCTTTCCAAGGTAATGCTTTCTGGTTCTTAGTCCTGTGAGAATATAAAGAAAACCTAAAAAACAAATGAGCAAAGAGCAACTGACAGAAAAAGCCTTTCAAAGCAAAAGTCTTTCAAAGAAAAAGCTAAAGAAACCTTATTTGAGGTCAAGGCAAGGCTGAAGATTAAAGCTAGACATGAGGAAGAACTTCCTGAGAGTTCCCCAGCACCCCGAGGGGGGCGTGCCCTCTCCTTATTTGGAAATCTGTTTTAAATGGGTGAAGCATTCTGTTTCTTAGGCAGTGTGAGTGTAACAAGTCTTTGGGGAGGTAGGTGGCCTCCCAGAAAATCCATCCAGCTTAATGATTATGAATCCCCAGCCCCTAACTGCCATGAGGTTTGAGCCCCATGTAATTTATGCATGTTTTTAATTGCAAAGTCTTCATTGAATCAAAGTATTCAGAGCGGCAGTGGGCCCAAGAGGTCACCTAGTCCTGTCTGCTCATCACGCAGATGAGGAACTGACACTCAAAAGTCTGAGAGACTGTCCCATGATCTGAGTCTACAGACCCTGCTTCTCTCTCACACAGATTCGAATTCACCATAAATTCTAAAGTAAGATATAGACATATGCAGCAGCGTGTATGAGAAAAAACTGCCTGGCAAGGACCATCTCACATTGTAATCACGGTATTCACTCCTTAGCCTAGTGTGAGGTGTTCGTGAGAGAGAGAGGGGAGAGGGATGCAAAGGTGAAAACTTCACCCAGTTCTTGCTTGCCCTCCAAGCTTCTCTCTCTGGTTGGCGAGGTAACACGTAAACAAGTGAAAAACCAAATCATATTACTAGAGAAAAATACAAGCTTGGGACAACAATAGAAGGTTCGTATGAAGGTCCTTCAAGATGGGTTACTCTGTACAGAAACTGGCTGATAGGCGATCAGGGTCGGGAGCCATGTGGTCCTAACTGGTCTGGACCCAGAGAAAAGCTCCCCGAAGCAGGTGAGGCTGGAGCTGCCCGGAAGGGTGGATGGATGAGATGTGCACAGCCCAGGAAGCGATGCACAGAGCTTGACCGCACGTTAGACAGTGCTGACTTCGGACGTCTTTCCCTCAGGAAGAACCGCTGTTCAACACTCTGACCTTACCTCTTGGATGACAGAGTGGGAAAGTTTCTTTTTTCTTCCTCACAGGAGTTTAATCATCCATCTCCATTTCGTTGACAAGGCCCATTCCACCATCTTCCACCTGTACCATTCACCTAAATGCACTATTTTTCCTTTGACACTGTGTGTGTGTGTGTGTGTGTGTGTGTGTG
>NW_011888809.1:4737816-4740815 GCF_000151845.1 Pteropus vampyrus
CTGATAAGTCATAGCTACTCGCTGAGATTATCTTTGAGACACCAGGATGTGTCTGTCTCTGCTAGAGCCGCTAGTCTGTCTACTTGCTGTAGGAAGGCCTCCTTTCTCCCAGAGGGAACAGTGATTTCAAATACCCAGAAATGTCGGGGATCATCAGAAACACATGGATGCTCAGTCACAGCTCTTCACAGGCCTCCTGGAGGCCCTGTTTTACTTCTGCTCCCTTTCCTCAGCCCTAATTCCCGATTTTTGTTTTTAACCCTTGTTTTCACATACGTTGCGGTTAGCTAGCTCAGTGGGTACCCTAGAAATACACTTCCACTCTAACACATAATGACAACAGCTGCCACTTATTGTCTTTTGCTAGCCATCATGCTATCAATTCAATTATTTACATAATTGTTTTATTAACTTCCCACAAAAATTCCTATGAGGAACGTAGATATTTTTAATCCCATCCTAAGGATGACTAAACAGAGGACTAGGATGGTGAAGTTACTCGCCCGAGGTTTCAAACGTCACAAGAAACCCAGCTATGACTCAATTCCTGGGCTTCCTGAGTCTAACGCTCACACTGCTTTGCTTGACTTCTCTGGACCAGCATTTTCTCTGTGCAGTGAGCAACTTAGATGAGATTTCCTGACTCCAGATTCTATTTGATGTCTCTGTGAAAAGTGGTGGATAACTCTTGAAACTTGAAACGTGTTTAGGGAACTGAGAAATGTCCTACTGGAAGGGAAGGGATGTAAGACTTTACATCCATCGCATGTCATGGTCACACGCAATACTATATTCTCAAATAGCTCTTGAACAAGATGTAAGTGGGTTTTGTAATTTAAGGAAAATCTATGCATTCATCCTTACAGTATTTTTGTGTGTGCGCTCGAGCCAATAATTTGACATGTGTTCTGCGGTGACGCTGTCAAGGGCACTGCTGCTGGCTGAAACCCAGCACAGGAGGGACTTTCCAGAGGCGAGCAGGGAAAGGGAGAGAAGCTGACCCCAGTCGTACGCGTCCTCCTTTAGAGATGATGACAGTTGACCCAGGGACATCCACACATCCTACGAGTTTTCTCTGCATCCACATAATCAGATTTCGTTTTTGATTCCCCAGCTATACAAATGATGTTCTTAACTGATGCTGACTACAGGACACTGACTTCATCTGTCATCCAACACAGAAAGCCTGTGCCTGTCAGGCCTCGTGCGTGGTGACTGAAGTGAGCCATCTCTGTCTGCTTGCTTTGTAACTCAGTATTTCCACCCATTCTCCTTAAAGTGAATATGCATGGGAGCAGGGCCATTTCCTGCAATACAGCAGCAGCTCCCCCTGTGAAAAGTCAGCCCACGTAAAATAGTTCAAAGCAAATGCTCAGAGAAACGGGGTTTCAGGGTAATTACATTTTCCAGACCCTTCACAGTGGTGTAGGTTTGGCCAGCCTTGGGTTGAGACCTTTGTAATATCCACCTTTAACAATATTAATATACGACGGACACAAAGCGACTGGCCGCTGATGGCAGTTTAGCTGCCCATAGGGAGGTCAAGGCTAAGGACAATACTATGCATGAATGAGCAGTGTGGAGGCCCAAGTGCCCAGAACAAGGCAAACATCGCCGCCAGAGTCTTCCGAGGGAACACGGGTCTTCACACACTATTACTGTTTCAGAATATGACCCTTCTGGAACCATCGGTCTTGCCATCAGATGATTTAAAACCACTTCACAAGTGTTTGTTCCATCCGGATATATATCTGAATATAGCTCATAAGTTACAAATTATAACAACAAATACTGACTCTGAAACAGTGCTTCAAGTATTCATTAGTCATTGCTGCTGACCCCCTCCACCCCACCCCTCCCCTTGCACCCCTCTGGGAGTTACACCCCACACAGTTTAGCCCCTTACAGCCTACCTTCCGTGCTCAATGCAGTTTCCTGTCTCCTCAACCAGACTGGAGGCGCCTTGTGGACATATCCAGTCTCAGACAGTCGTGCATCCAACCAATCACCCTTTACAGTTGCTTCAGGGTCAGTCACACTGGTATTGCCGAGCTACCTATACCTGGCCTGATTTCTTACCGCTGAAGGGAAGAAGGGCACCTGAGGTCCGTCTCAGGTGGGAAATGGTCAGCACCTGGAACAGAAGGGGAGGCGCCCGGATGCTTAGGGGGAAGGCGGCACATCCGGTCCACGACTCTGCTTCCTCACTGGCCTCCTCATCCCTGGAGAAAACTCAGCATCTGATTCACTAGAAGAAAGCCTCCTGTGCCCAATTTCCCAAGAAGACCCTGCCCAAGGGGGGCGGGGCAGAGTGGTCTCCAGAGGCCCCACTTCACTGGGGTTCTGTAACTGTGACTGTAACCTCATTATTGTCCCTCAGGGGTGACTTCGGGTCACTTGCTTACCAGTCCTTTCTCCTTTCCATTTCTCTCCGATCCCACCTGATGGGCTGAATCCAAAGCAGGTAACCTCAGCCACAGGCACTGATCAGGATTGGGGGTGCACATGCTAATCCAAAGTCCACCAAAACAGAAAAGAGCTGAGAGGAAAATGTCTCCACCAAGACGCTGTGAAGGACTGGGTGCCCAAATACCTACAATGTCGGAGCAGGGAGCAGGGGTAGATTTTGTCCCCGGTGCCTGGTCAACTCCTGAAGGCACTGCTGGGTCAGGGCGGGCTTCTCCGGCGCCGAGCCCGCTAACCCCACCCTCGGAGGCCCTCTGGGGGACCGGCCTGGCCAGAGGAGAGGCCGGGCGTGGCCCTGGCTGGGTCCCAGCCGAGACCCCTCAGAGAAGATCCCGCTGAGGAAAAGCAAACAGGCCCGGGACGCTGCCCTTTGGACCTTTTGCAATTCGCTCGGCGTGGTTAAGCCAGGCGGCTGTGACCCTGGGCGGGCGGCCTCCTATAAATAGGGCGCGGGCGCGGGACGCGCATTCTCATCTGGGTGCGGGGCGCCTGCCTGTGGGTGCCCGCGCGTGGAGCCAGCGAGCGGCGTGAGG
>NW_011888809.1:4741265-4743120 GCF_000151845.1 Pteropus vampyrus
TTCTCCAGAACTTGCTTCCTCCTAAAAGATGAAAGTCCTATGCATGCAGTGGCCCTCCGCGTCAGAGCCTGGGACCCGTCCAGAAGACGGGAAAAACCCACGGTTGTCTTTCTCCTTCTCTTATAGAAGACGAAGTGCTGGAAGATGTCAGCCCGACCTGTCAATGTAAGGCATTTCCCCAGTGGGCAAGAAAGGCAGCCTCGACCTCCTACCCTCCCCCCGAAACCCCCCCCCTCATCTGCCCCTCCGCGTGGTGCTGTGATTGGTGTGCATTGCTCTGAGCTCCAAGAAATCAGTTCCTTGGCCTCTGCCCACCCCCAAGGGGGTCTCCACTCTCTTCTGTCTGCCCTTCTGCTCTGTTCCAGAAGCTAGGCCAAGGGGTAGGGTGGGGAAAGGAATGTCAGTCTATTGGCCCACGGACACTTGAAGGAGACCTCATCATCCTGTTTACCAGTGGCTAATCATTGATTCAAAGCACATGAGGGTGAGGAAATGGTGACTTTAACCTTTGAGAGGAAATCCAGGCCGCCGCCGCTTTGTATTTACCTGACCCCTAGGGGTCAAAGGAGACGGCCTTGCCATTTGGTACCCTGTGTTTTCCTGAGTGGAGGCTGGCCTCTGGTGTGGCAGCACTGCCATCTCGTGGACATTTGGCATTACTGTAGCGGGGCTCATGACCCAAGGGTTCTTTTTCTCAATGTTCAGAAAATTAGACTCGAGTACAGTGGAGGCTTCCAGATTCTCCTTTTGGGGGGTTTCTAAGTCAGCCAGATACCCCTAACACTTAATGAACTTTGCCTCAGGTATTTTGTAGAACCAAAAAAGAGACCCAGAATTATGGTATTTTCAAGCTGAAAAGGCATTAGAGATACCTGCTTTATGCTGTCAACTCTTAATTTTCCAGTCTCTCCTACAGACTTTCTGAGCCCCATTACTTGACACTCACCTCTTTGTACCTCAGGTGATATATTTAAGGAATGCCAGCTAATTTAAACATTAGCTTTAGCAAAACAGTGGAGAATTTAAATCCATAAAGGATAATGAAGTATAATACAAAGTCAGTTAAAAATAAATCGAGTTTAATAACTATTTTTATTATCTATGCCACTGCCTCTCCCTGTCTAAAACTGACTATCCTTGAGTTTTTGTTTCTTTGTTTGTTTTAATGTGGCTGACTTATTTCTCATTTTACAAGACGCAAATCGATTCAAGCCCCTCAGGAAGTACATATACAACTATGAGGCTGAGAGTTCCAGTGGAGTCCCCAGGACTGACTCGAGGAGCATCATCAGGATTAACTGCAAGGTATGAGGGGAGATGAGGGCCCCCGGAGGGCCTGGAGACCACGGCTGAACACACCCAACTCATGCCAGGACAGTTGCAATCTCAAGGTGTTAGGAAGATACTTTGCTAAAGAGTCATCTGCCACAGACAATTTTGCCAACCAGATTTATTTTCTCATCATCTTTCAGGATATAATTGGAATATGTGATCTAGAATATCGGCACTGCCGGACAGTAGATTTAATATGATGAGAGAAGTCCAGTGGGTGAGCCAAGGGAGGTGGGCTCTCAGGAAAGAATTCTGGAATGCAATTGTTTTGTTTTTTTAAATTATTTGTGTTAATTAGTTTAAAGTATACAGTACATTGGTTAGACATCCATACAGTTCATAAACCGATCCTCTCCATGGCTCCCTCCCTCCCCTGGCCCTCCACTTGGCCATCATACTAATGCTAATTGCATTCCCAATGTGGTGCTCCCCATCCCTGTGACCATTTATCAACTACTAATTTGTACTTCTTTAACCTTTCACCCCATTCTCCCAGCCCCCCAACCACCCTCTCCTCTGTCCA
>NW_011888809.1:4743170-4747075 GCF_000151845.1 Pteropus vampyrus
CTAAAACTGACTATCCTTGAGTTTTTGTTTCTTTGTTTGTTTTAATGTGGCTGACTTATTTCTCATTTTACAAGACGCAAATCGATTCAAGCCCCTCAGGAAGTACATATACAACTATGAGGCTGAGAGTTCCAGTGGAGTCCCCAGGACTGACTCGAGGAGCATCATCAGGATTAACTGCAAGGTATGAGGGGAGATGAGGGCCCCCGGAGGGCCTGGAGACCACGGCTGAACACACCCAACTCATGCCAGGACAGTTGCAATCTCAAGGTGTTAGGAAGATACTTTGCTAAAGAGTCATCTGCCACAGACAATTTTGCCAACCAGATTTATTTTCTCATCATCTTTCAGGATATAATTGGAATATGTGATCTAGAATATCGGCACTGCCGGACAGTAGATTTAATATGATGAGAGAAGTCCAGTGGGTGAGCCAAGGGAGGTGGGCTCTCAGGAAAGAATTCTGGAATGCAATTGTTTTGTTTTTTTAAATTATTTGTGTTAATTAGTTTAAAGTATACAGTACATTGGTTAGACATCCATACAGTTCATAAAACGATCCTCTCCATGGCTCCCTCCCTCCCCTGGCCCTCCACTTGGCCATCATACTAATGCTAATTGCATTCCCAATGTGGTGCTCCCCATCCCTGTGACCATTTATCAACTACTAATTTGTACTTCTTTAACCTTTCACCCCATTCTCCCAGCCCCCCAACCACCCTCTCCTCTGTCCATCACTAAAGAATGCAGTTTTTATCATCTAAGTCAAATAGAATCGGTTAGTAAAAACAAATGGGAAAAAAAGAAAAATGGAAACATGTAGTTTGTTTTCAAATAAAATTTTTCTTATTGACACTGGTTGTTTTCATGGTCATGTTCCTATGGAACAGATCTAAGGGTCACGAATGGGGTTCGTGTGGGGAAATCAGGCCGAGAATCTACCCTCTCCCTTCTAGGGCCCCATCGTCTGTGTGGTCACGTGAGGCCACATGAGGCTATTTAAATTGAATAAAAGTGAAAATTCCATTTCTTAGTCATACTAGCCACGTTTCAAGTGCCCAATAGCCACCCATGGCTAGTGGCTCCCATATTAGATAGTGCAAATATAGACTCTTTCCATCATTGCAGAAAGTTCTTTGAACAGTTCTGGATAACAACTAGGGATCTGTTTAAACTCCAGCTCTATGCAAAGGTTTGAATGCTCCCTCATAGACACAAACGGTTTGGGTTATTTGGATTTTTTTTGCGGTGACCTTAAGGAAACATTTGCTGTTGAAACAAATGACAGCCCTCTTCCTGCTTCCTGTTTTTCTTCTTAAACTCTCACTCCTAAGCTGTTTCTTCTAACAAGTGGTACCTCTTCATCACTAAAGTGTGTAGATTTAGAACCAATAAAAAGGCATCCCCCTTTACATGTATAAAAACAAGCTTAAGAAACTTGAGACTTAAGAAACTTTAAAGAGATAAAAAAAAAAAAATAGGACCAAGTAGAGGTTGACTCGTGGAGAACTCACGAGGCCTGTTGTGGACACAGGTGGTGTTGCAGAGCAAACGTCGTCTGTCCAACAGCATTTTACCTGGCGCCCTGATGGAGAGCAAGCCCCTGGCCGTGGGGGCAGGCCGGGTGCCTCAAGTTCTGGATGGAGAGTTTTAATATGCTGCTGCCCTGTGTTCTCAGGTCGAGCTGGAGGTCCCCCAACGCTGCAGCTTCATCCTGAAGACGAGCCAGTGCACACTGAAAGAGGTGAATGGCTTCAACCCCAAGGGCAAGCCCTTGATGAAGAAGACCACGAACTCTGAGGAGTTTGCCGCAGCCATGTCCAAGTAAGGCACGGGCCTGTGCATGTAATTTCTGAGCTTTGGGTGTCGCTGGACATGTCATGCAGGTGTATGGGTGTGTGTGTGTCCACTGAGGTCTGAACGTGTGTGTTCATATTAGACACGTGCGTGAGTATAAGTATTTGGATTCTTCATTCACCATTGATTGAGGAACCGCTTACTGTTTGCACAGCAATCAAAAGGAGGGAAGCATTATGTGCCCTCCCAGGGGATGCTCCTCTCATTACCATTGCAGTGTGTTTCTAAAAGATCTGCTTTCAACTCTGGAGGACAATAAAGCTGAGACAGTTTCTTTAAACACATGAATTCTTGTTTAAAGAATGAAGCGAGAGTGGGTGCCCCCTGGTCTTCAGGGAGTGTCCCAGCAGGACTCCTTGCCGTGGCTGGCACTCAGGAGTGCAGAGTCCTGGTTAGCAAGGGGTGGGTTAGGGGGCAAGGCCCGGCCTCAGAGAGTCCAGGGAAAGCCCAGGCCTGAACCCCTTCTCACAGGCCGGCACTCTGCCAGCGCACGCTGACCAGGCCGGTCTCATGGTTGACAGCTGGCTTCCCTGCTGACTGATCAGTATCCATGTTGTACCAGTTGCTAAATATTTTGAACGTCATTCCTGCCTCGTCTCTGAGTCACAGTTCGTCATGTCCCAAGAGCGTGTAAACATAGGCCGTCATAGATTTGTGCATGTGGTAGCTTTGGAAACTCATTCGATTTGTTGAACCTTAGACCCGGAAGCCAGTCCTTTCTCAGCAGAGTAAGCTCGACGCTCCTGTCTCTCGCCGATACACCTGATTTTGTCTGGGACTTAGATGTGCATGAGGGAGTGGGGTACAGTGGCAGAATGGAGCGAGTAGTAGCACCTTTTTTGGTCCTTAACCTCCTCCAAACCACAGGGACTCCAGCTCTCGACCACCTCAAGGCTTTCCAAGTCTGCATCACAGTGTCTGGAACTTTCCGAGAGTGCAGAGCCGTGGGATACATGCTTGGCCTCTTTTTCTTCCTTATGACTTAACTAGAGCAGGTGCAGCCAGGCCCTTCGAAACCCCCAAAAGAAAGCTCCTAAAGGAAGGTCCCTAAGATCAAAGTTGACCCAGGCTTCAGACATGGCCTGAGACCATATCAAAGAGTGAGTATCCAATAAATGTATGAAAAGCAGCTCAAATTCACTAGCAGTCAGGAAATGCAATTAATGTAGCAAGATATTTATCACCTTACACCCATAGGACTGCAAAAATTTAAAACAGCTATAACACCTGTTGCTGGCAGGTCTACAAGGGGAAAGTGTACTCTCATTGCTGCTAGAAATGAGAGCCATTAGTCGATATCTATTATAATTAAAAATACTATAGCCTTTGGCACAGCAATTTCAAACTTTGGGACTCTAGCCCATGAAAAGAAAAGCAGCAATGTGTGAAGATGTAGGCATAAAGATATTTATTTCAGTGTCGTTCATGGGGCCGAAAGAAAAAGAAATCCGGAAAGAGAGAAAGTGAATGCCATTAAATAGAGGAATGTCTGTATAAATTATAGGTAAACGGAATTCAGTGTTTTGGAGCTTTTCAGAAAGAATCTGTTAGAGCGCCACCAAATGACTCAGGAGAATTTTTGTGGTGTATAGTTGAGAAAAGCGAGAATAAGAAAAGTGTGTGTAATGCAATGCCATTTGTGTAAAACCAGCAACGACAAAATCTTTAGATTTTTTACACCCGCACACATAGGATCGTCTGAGTGTGGAAATACATGGAAACCCCAGTAGGTAGTTCCGTGGAGAGAGTATTGCAGCAGAGAGGGAGGGGACATGTGACCCAGCGACAAAGGAAAAGAATTAAAGGGTGCCGAACACAAACACATACTTGTATGCTTTGTTTTGAAAATGTATGTGCATAGATATATTAATAAAAGATGTAAAAAGAAAAACAATAAGTAAAAAGCAGGTTGCAGAGCCACCCAGCGTCTGTCCAACAGGCCCGGAACGGAGAAGCAACACTCCCATGAGCACTCTCCCTCTCTCTCCCTGGGGCAGGCACGAGCTCCGGCTGGCGGTTCCTGACGGGAGACCCATTTTGCTTCACCC
>NW_011888809.1:4747125-4749052 GCF_000151845.1 Pteropus vampyrus
AAAGGAAGGTCCCTAAGATCAAAGTTGACCCAGGCTTCAGACATGGCCTGAGACCATATCAAAGAGTGAGTATCCAATAAATGTATGAAAAGCAGCTCAAATTCACTAGCAGTCAGGAAATGCAATTAATGTAGCAAGATATTTATCACCTTACACCCATAGGACTGCAAAAATTTAAAACAGCTATAACACCTGTTGCTGGCAGGTCTACAAGGGGAAAGTGTACTCTCATTGCTGCTAGAAATGAGAGCCATTAGTCGATATCTATTATAATTAAAAATACTATAGCCTTTGGCACAGCAATTTCAAACTTTGGGACTCTAGCCCATGAAAAGAAAAGCAGCAATGTGTGAAGATGTAGGCATAAAGATATTTATTTCAGTGTCGTTCATGGGGCCGAAAGAAAAAGAAATCCGGAAAGAGAGAAAGTGAATGCCATTAAATAGAGGAATGTCTGTATAAATTATAGGTAAACGGAATTCAGTGTTTTGGAGCTTTTCAGAAAGAATCTGTTAGAGCGCCACCAAATGACTCAGGAGAATTTTTGTGGTGTATAGTTGAGAAAAGCGAGAATAAGAAAAGTGTGTGTAATGCAATGCCATTTGTGTAAAACCAGCAACGACAAAATCTTTAGATTTTTTACACCCGCACACATAGGATCGTCTGAGTGTGGAAATACATGGAAACCCCAGTAGGTAGTTCCGTGGAGAGAGTATTGCAGCAGAGAGGGAGGGGACATGTGACCCAGCGACAAAGGAAAAGAATTAAAGGGTGCCGAACACAAACACATACTTGTATGCTTTGTTTTGAAAATGTATGTGCATAGATATATTAATAAAAGATGTAAAAAGAAAAACAATAAGTAAAAAGCAGGTTGCAGAGCCACCCAGCGTCTGTCCAACAGGCCCGGAACGGAGAAGCAACACTCCCATGAGCACTCTCCCTCTCTCTCCCTGGGGCAGGCACGAGCTCCGGCTGGCGGTTCCTGACGGGAGACCCATTTTGCTTCACCCGGAGCCGGAGGAGCCTGACCACACTCTGAACGTCAAAAGGGGCATCATCTCTGCCCTGCTGGTTCCTCCAGAAACGGAAGACGCCCAGCGAGTGCTGTTTCTGGTGAGAATTTAGAAAGCTGATAGCGCGGTCCGAGCCGCTGTCTCCGTGAAGTGGACCACGGACTTAGCTGCGTGGCCGGGTACACGGGAGCCCTGCATTGGTGTGACACTCCAGTGACACACACAGCCAAGGCTCCCCACTGTCCTCAGGGCTCACTGACAGATCATCCTGAGCAGGTTGGATCTGATTTTAAAGCAGTTTCTGGAGATCTCTGAGCACCGTACTCCTTTGCATGGTTTTGTTCTGTTCCCACAAGGCATAACACAGTATGGCCCACATGTATTTTAAACACGGAAAGTAATTGAGTCCCTTGCCGCCCTCTTTTAAGAAATTCAGGTTTAGATCTGAGAGAACTCAATTCGCTTGAGTCCCACGACCATTTTTGAGCCCCTGCAATGGTCCAGGCTGTGTAGTATACCACACGCATCCTGCAGAGGCCGTGCCTCGGGGCGTTCTTGGGATCTGGGGGATGAACTGAGACATACATCACACGAGGCAGATTGAAATGCATGCTGTAAATGAGCAGCAGGGAAATGCTCTGAGAGCACCGAGTACAAGGTCAGAGTCGCCTGGGTCCTAGGAGGCCCGGCCGGCGTGCTGAGCTCAGTCAGGAACCACCCTTCACTGGAGCTCACCCCACCTCTGGCAGCCCAGGCGCCGGCAAGGCCCACATTCTGTCCTCAGGGTGGAGGGGGAAGTCCTTCCAAATCCATGTGGCTCCTGCCCTTTCTCCCAGACCCCTTTCCCAGGCTCTCCCAGAGCACCTAAGGATGTTTCCCCACGTTTAATGCACCTGTTGTATCTTCTGCTC
>NW_011888809.1:4749102-4751210 GCF_000151845.1 Pteropus vampyrus
CATGCTGTAAATGAGCAGCAGGGAAATGCTCTGAGAGCACCGAGTACAAGGTCAGAGTCGCCTGGGTCCTAGGAGGCCCGGCCGGCGTGCTGAGCTCAGTCAGGAACCACCCTTCACTGGAGCTCACCCCACCTCTGGCAGCCCAGGCACCGGCAAGGCCCACATTCTGTCCTCAGGGTGGAGGGGGAAGTCCTTCCAAATCCACGTGGCTCCTGCCCTTTCTCCCAGACCCCTTTCCCAGGCTCTCCCAGAGCACCTAAGGATGTTTCCCCACGTTTAATGCACCTGTTGTATCTTCTGCTCTCGTAGGATACTGTGTATGGAAACTGTTCCAGTAACTTTAGTGTAAGAACAAGGAAAGGCAGCGTGGCAACAGAAGTATCCATCGAAAGAAACCTGAAGGACTGCGATCACTTCCGGCCCGCGAGCACAGGAGTTAGCCCCCTCGCTTTGATCAGAGGCTTGGTAAGCTTCACGTCATGGCAGCCTTGCTAGTCACACTAAGCAGCATCCTCTTTGTTATTAAAATTCTGGAACGTTCAAGCCAGGAGGGATCGCACAGAAGAACCTGCCCAGCCTCTTCACACAGACCAACCCTGGGAAACTGAAGACCCGACGGGAAAGGAGTCAGGTTCCGACTCCCAGTCCGGAGCTCTGCCCTTCCTGCTGTTGCTCTGCCACGGGCACTGAACCTGCCGCCATCACTTGAGAGTAATGACGGCCCATCCCTGAGAAGGCTCCGGGGCTCGATGGAGGGGAGCACAGTCGCCTGCTTCTTCCTGTGCAAGAGACGCATGTCCCTAGGTCTAAGCCTTTAGCCTCCAAGAAACTCCCAAGACCTGTATTCTGCAACCCTCTCCCTCATTCCCATGAAGTGACATGACCGAAAGCATTCCGGAGTCCTGTCTTTCCATCCCATGTACGACCCTGACTAGTGTCTGGCCCCTCTGCGTCCTGCCCAGGCCGCCCCTCAGGGCTAAACTTCTCTGCTCACCCTCACCTGGGGTCACAGGGCACCATATTACCTGAGCTCACCTAATGCCTTGTGATACCTTCAGGGCCGTGAACCACAGCTTATCTCAGTAAACATGAGGGACTTGAGCAATCATGTCATGCCTGGCAGTGTTCCTGGTCATTGTCCTTGAGCCCAAAAACAGGGAGTCTGGTGACCACCAGGACCATATAGAGGCCAGTGCACTGGTCTTTGTGTTTTTTCCAAGCAGCTGCTGTGTGCTCAGCTCCATTCTGGGCAGCACTGAGGGAGGGACAATGCCAGATAAAGTGATAACCTGAGCAGGGCAGACAAGCAGTCCTCGGCCTGACCACGAAGGAGAAAGCAGTATTCACGTAGCTCACTGGGCAAAGCAGCTTAATAGATCCAGTTAGAAGAAATGATAGGTGAGCATCAGTGAGTCTAAATGCAAAGTTTCACAGAGGATGTGAAGCATGAGACTAAAAGATACAAAGGATGTTTAAATGGAAGAGACATAAGGCTGGGCTTCTAGGCAGAAGAAACATAGGGAGGTGCAGTGTGTGCAGAGTCAATGTGCGGTGGGGTGCCTATGTGTAGGATACCACGCTATATCTGCTTTGTGCAGGATGAGATGTCCATTGGGACGGAATAAGAAGAGCCTATAGCTAGACTCAGCTTTGGGTATGCCAAGTTGTCGCATCTCCATATGTGAATGTCAAACACCAAGTTCTCTTCTGTAACCGAGTCTGTCTAGTGTTACGGAATTCCCATACCCCTCCTCCCCTTCTTCCTTGAAGGTAAATGCCTATGGCAGAAATCTCAGGTTCAAGCCCCAGGAACTAACTGATCGAAATGCTTTTCCACCTCATTCACAGAACCGCCCCTTGTCAACTCTGATCAGCAGCAGCCAGTCCTGCCGGTACACCCTGGATCCCAAGAAGAAGCATGTCTCAGAAGCCATCTGCAAGGAACAACACCGTTTCCTGCCTTTCTCCCACAAGTAGGTCACATGCTACACCCCTGATTCATCATTTATGGGATCTGAGCTGCATGCTTCTCGGGAGCCCTGATCCAGGCTAGCCTGTGCCTGTGAGGGGACTGTGAAGAGCTACAAAGCAGAGGCCATACCTGCCCC
>NW_011888809.1:4751260-4755406 GCF_000151845.1 Pteropus vampyrus
TGAATGTCAAACACCAAGTTCTCTTCTGTAACCGAGTCTGTCTAGTGTTACGGAATTCCCATACCCCTCCTCCCCTTCTTCCTTGAAGGTAAATGCCTATGGCAGAAATCTCAGGTTCAAGCCCCAGGAACTAACTGATCGAAATGCTTTTCCACCTCGTTCACAGAACCGCCCCTTGTCAACTCTGATCAGCAGCAGCCAGTCCTGCCGGTACACCCTGGATCCCAAGAAGAAGCATGTCTCAGAAGCCATCTGCAAGGAACAACACCGTTTCCTGCCTTTCTCCCACAAGTAGGTCACATGCTACACCCCTGATTCATCATTTATGGGATCTGAGCTGCATGCTTCTCGGGAGCCCTGATCCAGGCTAGCCTGTGCCTGTGAGGGGACTGTGAAGAGCTACAAAGCAGAGGCCATACCTGCCCCGCTTTCCAAGCTAACAGGTGATTTGTCAGGATATCTCAGGCATGCAAAACAATTTGAGACCAACAAAAGATATCTGAGACCCAGACTTTAAGGGTTATAAATCGGGAAAAGCCAGGATCATTACAGGCTGCCCTGGTTCAAAGGGCTTTGTGGAGGATTTGGAATTTGGACTGGAGAGCTGTATATCCAAATCCATTTTGAAAATTGTCATCTTAAATTTATTGAGTAACTGCCGTAGGAATTTCGAGGCACAGAGTTCATTCCTACCATGTGGGCACTCCAAACTGGTTGAAGGTAGAAGGTGCATATGTCCTTTGATGCAAGGACAGATAGCATGACCAGGAGGAGGTGGGTGCTGTTCATCAGGGGCTCAGGATGACCATTAACCATGGTTTAAAGGTCAGGATTTGGGTAAAAGCGGACACAGGGAAACATTCACCATGGAAAGCCTGGAGTGCTTGCCATCCTTTGTTACCTGCTGTGCTTCCTTTGTTATCAGGAATGGGATGATGGCACAGATTACACAGACTTTGAAACTTGAAGAGACACGTAATTTCAACAGTCGCCTCTTTGATGAAGGTAAGACTTTATACCCACGGGGTTGCCAGGGCCAGGAGATCTGCCCAAGATATTTCACGCGTCAAGGCTTAGCTCCTTGCTGGGCCCTGTGAAACACCTGCTGACTGATGACTTAAGTGGGCTCTGCTATTCTGGCGGTGGGCTACTCTAGCGAGAAAGCGTGATCACGTCCAAATGCCAAATGACAATGGGACACGAGAAAGGGAGAAGTTTCCCAAAGCTACCTAGGTTTTTGTAAGTAGGAAACTGACCTCCTAAGTCTACTTCTGGTGGGTCTGACAACCTCATACACCTTGTGGTAAGGCCTGAGGCCTGGGACAAGTAGGAGCGAGCCTTCAGGGTCATGAATTGGTCTTTAGAGCTGGAAGGGACCGTAGCAATCTCCATCTCTACCCTAGCCCTGCATTTGCCTTGGATTTAAGTCTGTCTTATGCATTACCTCACTGTTGTCAGCAACCTGTGATGTCAAGTGGTAACCATGTATGCTTTTAAACTTATTCTACAGAGGGGAAAATGACACGTAGAGAGGTTTATTCTACAGAGGGGAAAATGACACGTAGGGTCATGGTATATTAGAGGTGGTACAAAATGAGCCCCTAGGTCTAATCTAAGTCAAGATTCTTTCCATTACGCCACACGTCCAAGCTGAATTTACCCCCTTCCCTAGCATAGGTAGGACAGGGTCATGGAGGAGACACAAAAGAGTCTTCCCCTCCCCCACAAACTGCTGTGAGATTCAACTGGAAGAAATGATGGGCGAGCCTCAGCTGCAGCCATATCAGCAGCAGCACCTCCATGCCGGTTCTTTTGGGCAAAGAGGTAGTCGATAACAGATTCAGACAAGCCTGGATTCAATTCCGGCTCTGCCTCTTACACCCAGAGAGGTCCTGGGCAAGGTGAGTTGCTCCAGTCTGGGTCTTAGCTCCCTATCTTGAAGTCAAGGCATTCTACTAACCCACAGGGATAGTGTGATGAGTCAGTGAAAACGCTGAAGTCAGATACCTCGCACAGAGCCAGATACATAATGGGCATCAAGTACAGGAGAGTTTTCTTTTCCCCTTTGCTGATATCCCACTGATTCCCAGTTTCCAATAGACCAAGATATGGTTGAAACATAAAGGGAAAGCAGAAATTCCTTTGACACTTTCCTCCTTCCAGGTACCAGGGAGGTGGGTCTCGCCTTTGAGAGCACCAAAGCCGCGTCACCCCCGGGGCAGGCCGAGGCCGCCATGAAAACCCTCCAAGAGCTGCAGAGCCTACACATCTCTGAGCAGAACGCCAAGAGAGCGAACCTCTTCAGTAAGCTGGTGTCCGAGCTGCGAGGCCTCAGCGACGAAGCAGTCTCAGCCCTCTTGCCAAAGCTGTTCGGGGTGTCCAGGTATTTATTTAATAGTTGCGCCTCAGTCTTTCGTGGATTATAAACCTATGGTAACTGGCTGAAACCTTGGCCAAACAGAGAATCTTAGGGACCATTGAAATATCAAGACTGTTAGTCAGTTTAGTCGATCAGTTCATGTTTGCTGGATAGAGAGATACCAGCTCACGTGCCTAGTGGTCCATGGGCAACGCACACATATATATGTTGCATCCAAGGGAGATATGTGTTTGCGTGTTAAAATAGGAGGGAAATATTTCCCATACTTTCATGGGTATCTTCTAATTCCTCGTTCCGTTACCCTGGAAAGGTTTGAGACAAAAAGACCTTTGTACCTTTGGGAATACAATAGGCTAGTGGAGAGAGAACTCAGGCAAACAAAATAATACTGTGATTTCTCTGGACTTCAAGGCACTGGCTCTCAGTGCTGTGAAGGTTGGAAAAGAAACAGGACTGAAATGAGACCATGCCAGTGTTTATGTGGCATGTTCTGGGTTCCGACCAAGGGACAGTGATGACAGTGCTCTCTGGGTGAGAGTCCAGAGGGTCCCTTTTCAGACTTGCCTCCATGGCGCCCTCCAGTGGTTAATGCTCGGAGGGAAGGCTTCCTGGTTGGAGTCTGAGCTGGATTCGGGTGGTGAATAAGGGCAGGGAGGGCACTCCTGGCAGAGGGCACGCCGAGGGCCAAGGGTGTTTCGGCGGCCGCGAAGGCGATCTCTGTGACTTTCCCGGCCCTTTCCTCCTCAGCCCCATCACTCTTCAAGCCCTGATGCAGTGCGGACGGCCCCAGTGTTACGCTCCCATCCTCCAGTGGCTGAAGAAGGAGAAAGCCCACCCCCTTCTGATAGACGCTGTAACCTACCTGGTGGCCCTGCTCCCAGGACCCTCTGCCCAGAGGCTACGGGACATCTTCAACACAGCGAAGGAGCAGCAGAGCCGGGCCACTTTATATGCTCTGAGTCACGTGGTCAACAAGTGAGTTTTACACCGGTTCTCCTCATAGATACTGAGGGAGACCCCCACATCTCCACACTGAGATTGTACTCTGCCCTCTACTTTCAAAGTTTGATGCTTACTCTTTTGTTTTCCTACTGGCTTTTTTTTTTTTTGAAGTCAGTAAGGGCTTGAAATAAATCGGCAAACACAAGTTTGGATTTTAAGATAAACCTAGCTATGCATCCTGAGTAGTCCTAATGCTCGTTCTGCAGCTATCATAGGACAGACCCTGCGGTGACCCAAGACCTGCTGGACATCGCTGATTACCTGTCGGAGCAGATTCGCGATGACTGCACTGGGAACGAAGATCACACCTACCTGATTCTGAGGGTACTTTCCGTCTTTTCTGTAATACACATCGTTTCAGAAGCACTTTTCCTGGGTACCCGCTCCTTCTCCTTCTGCACTCTGATTCCCTCTCGTTGCTTTCCGATGCAGGTCATTGGAAATATTGGTGGAACCATGGAGCAGCTGACCCCAAGACTCACGTCATCAGTCCTAAAATGTATCAAAAGTACGGAGCCATCACTGCTGATTCAGAAGGCTGCCATCCAAGCCTTGCGGAAAATGGAAATTCAAGATGAGGTAAGGTCTGCAGAGGAGGTCTGAAGGTGAAAATTATTCAGTTTGACAAGGATTTGGAATGAGATTCTAAATCTTGTCATTCCAAGGACCTTATTCTACTGCTTTCTAATTGCAAATTTCGACAGTCCTACTGACTTGACTGCCTCACAGTATATAGACATGAGAGGAATGCTTGACCTTGCCGC
>NW_011888809.1:4756196-4760009 GCF_000151845.1 Pteropus vampyrus
ACATCTTAAACTCAGAAGAACTGTATGTCCAGAAGTAAGTGAGAGTAATTTTTCCCCATCTGCTACAAAGGGCTGAAATTCCAAACCTCAATTCGGATTTGGCCACTCTCTGCCCTTTATAGAGTGAGTGTCCTTTGTTCTGGAACAAACACCTGGGCAAAAGTAAAGCAGACCTGAGCCAAATTCCTGGGGCAAACTCATGAGTTTGATAGCAATTGGAACCCCGTATTTACGTGCGGTGAGAGAGGCAATGCATAACATAAGATGTGTTGGCTCAAAATATACTCCTTCTTTTCATCCAGTTTGAAAATGTTAGTGAAAGAAGCTCTGAAAAATTCCCAACTTCCAACTGTCATGGACTTCAAAAGATTCTCCCGGAACTATCATTTCTCCAAATCTCTTTCTCTGCCACTACTTGACCCAGTCTCAGCCAAAATTGAAGGCAATCTTATATTCGATCCACATAATTACCTTCCTAAAGAAAGCATGCTGAAAACGACCCTCACTGTCTTTGGTTTGGCTTCAGCTGACATCTTCGAGGTATGTGTGACTGAAGAAGAGTCTTGTGTTTTCTAGACCATCCTGTTCTACACTATACGTAGAAAGCCAAGGGAGCCACGAGCCAGCCAGGGAGGGCCAAGCATCATCAGACAGTTCCGTACATCTCTTGGAGGCCTGCCTCTTTCTGCCTCCCTCGCCTCCCTGCCGGGGGTCATCTGAAACATGACTTCTTAGTATGAATGGAAATACAGATGTCTCAGAGAAACCCTGAGACCCCAAATCAAAGGAAGGCCATGGGCTGTGCAGGCGGACAGAGTCAGCTCAAACTCCAAAGCCACTCTCAACTCTCAGTCTTTGGTTTAATTATTTATCCTCTGTGAACCACAGCTGCCTCTTCTGGAAAAAGGCAAATAATAAGTTCTGCCTTTGAAGATTCTAGTGAGATTTAAATAAGACAGCTCCTGTGGAGTGCTAAGCTCAGTTCCTGCCTTGTGGTATTCATCCAATACTTGTTTAATTAAGTGGACATTAAGAGAATGGGAGGCTGACATACAACAAAGAACCTGATAGTGTTTTCTTGCCTGATTTTCTTTCTCAGCTTGGTGTGGAAGGAAAAGGGTTTGAGCCAACATTGGAAGCTTTTTTCGGGAAGCAAGGATTTTTCCCAGACAGTGTCAACAAGGCTTTGTACTGGGTTGATGGTCAAGTTCCTGATCATGTCTCCAAGGTCTTGGTGGACCACTTTGGCTACACCAAAGATGATAAACGTGAGCAGGTATGTTTTAGTTAAGTAGCCTCTCAAGGAAAGCTTTGGGTCTCAATGCAAAAACATTCTTATCTAAGCCTGGAAGTCACCAAGGAACTATCTTACTCAAGTGACAAATATGGCTTTGATTAACCATTCCCATGAGAGTAAGAGCCAGTATCCTCTGCAGTTATGGGCCTCCTGGAGATTCACTGTGCCCAGGAAACAGACTCAGTAGAGGAACTCTAGCATATTGATTGAGGGTGTGAACTCTGGGGTGTGAGTTTGAAGTCTCACCTCCCTGTCTTCAAGCTGTGCACACCTGGGTATGTCTATCTGTTTCTGCATCTCCAAAGTACTAATGATAACCCATACCTCACAAGGATATTTAAAGGCTCAATGAAATAAAGTATGTAAAATGCTAAGCAGAGTGCCTGACTCTGGTACTGACTGTTCAATGAGCAGATACTATTATAATTTTTAAATTCATATTTTCATTATTATAAAATAAGTTATTATTAACTTCTTTCTTTGGTTCTTACTCACATCAGCGCACTAGCTAATGAGAGCAAAATTCACTTTGAAGCTAGCATAAGCCTCCACTTAAGGAGTATAAAATAGATTATATAATCTGGAGCTTCTCATTCTTTAACTTTTTGCTACCTGAAGTGTGGTCCAGTCATTGGCATCACATCACAGCTTGCTAGAAGTGCAGGTTTTTAGGCCTACTTGGGATCTATTGAATCAGAACTTACATTTTAATAAGATCCCCAAGTGACTTGCACGTGACAAACATTTAGTTTGAGAAGCAGGGCAATACGTTACTCCTAGGTGCTCACGGTTGGCACCACCTTCATCTAACTTTCTTACCCCTACTTGAGGCTGAGGGTCATTGATCTGCTCTGGATCTTCCAATCGCTCTTTTCTTTCTCGTTGCCTAAGCATCAGTCTGTGGACTTCTTCTTATCTCTAAGAAGAACTTGTCTAGGATTAGGTGCTTTTCAAGCTTTTGACCAATTTACATGGCAGCTAATATTGCCCCCAAACCCTGCCATTTTTCCCTAGCCAAAAGAGAAAGCGCCTAAGCAAGGGAGGGGGGATTGAAGATCTTCTCACCTTGGGAACCCTGTCATCCCAGAAGCTGAGACTGCCCTTACTATGCTTACATTATTCGAGTCGAGGACAGTGTGGAAGCACCGCTGTCTCTTTCATGTTGATTCGGAGAAGCTATCTTTTAGTGAGAGGTGGGATCCTGATTCAGGGTCTGTCCTGTATCCCCACCTTGAGTGTGTTTGAGTCCGTCACAACTGCAGCACATAGGCCCCACATCAGGAATCTAAGGGTGTTTGGCGTTGCTGACGTCTCATTAGACGTTTTGTTGTTAAAAACTCAGGACATGGTCAGTGGAATTATGCTCACTGTTGAGAAGCTGCTCAAAGATTTGAAATCCAAAGAATTCCCAGAAGCCAGAGCCTACCTCCGCATCTTGGGAGAGGAGCTTGGCTTTGTCAGCCTTCGTGACCAGCAGGTCCTGGGGAGGCTGCTCGTGAATGGTGCCCGTATTCTGCAGGGGATCCCCCAGATGGTAAGTAGGCCGTCACAGGTGATGAGATTAGCCCGAGCACTTCTTAGATCTCCCAGATTCCCTTACGGTCCCGGCCATGCAAACCAGCCAAAATGCTTATACTTCCTTCACAGAGGTGGGTTTGCCTTGAATTCTATTGAAGAAGATTCTTGGATCACAAGGAATTGGTAATATTTAGAAATTAAGCGATTCATGCTACAGGTTTCTTTTAATAAATATTGAAATGATGCAATGATTATGAAAGTATATATTTGGTAAATTGTAAACTACCTGAATGTGAGCTATAGTTTTTTAATATTATTATTAATTAAGAAGGGAAAAATATCAAAATATACTTCCTAGGATTTAATAAATAATAATGTTGGCTTTAAGAAAACAGATATCAAGTTATTTTCTAGATATGTCATAAAAAAAACAAAAACCAATGCATACTAATAGGTATATCATCTCAACATCTCGTTGGTTTCAAAAAAATTGGTTTTACCATAATACAGTGTACTTCAGGTAAACTCTCATTTACATGTATACTCCAAAACAGCAGAATTAAGCCATGCCATGCAATGAAACTTAAAGTGTTAAAGCTCTAAGGCCCAGCAATATTCTTAAAGATTTTCTGAATCACCAGTTGAAAATGATGTGCTACCTACGCAGGGCAATGTTTTATAACCCGGTTTGTTGAAATTAATAATCATTCATCTTGACTTATCAAACTCTTCAGCTAATCAAAATACGCTAGACCCTTCCTTTCTGGATGAAGAAGGATAATTATTGTCTGACATGTGGGAGGGTGTACTGCACAAAGCCCACTTACTTTTAGTTATTCTCCCCCGTCGGATCTACAGATTGGAGAAGTCATAAAAAAAGGTTCAAAGAGTGACTTGTTTCTTCACTACATCTTTATGGACAATGCCTTTGAACTCCCCACTGGACTTGGGTTACAACTGCAAATGTCCTCCACTGGAGTCATCGCTCCTGGAATCCA
>NW_011888809.1:4760059-4764113 GCF_000151845.1 Pteropus vampyrus
AAAAAATTGGTTTTACCATAATACAGTGTACTTCAGGTAAACTCTCATTTACATGTATACTCCAAAACAGCAGAATTAAGCCATGCCATGCAATGAAACTTAAAGTGTTAAAGCTCTAAGGCCCAGCAATATTCTTAAAGATTTTCTGAATCACCAGTTGAAAATGATGTGCTACCTACGCAGGGCAATGTTTTATAACCCGGTTTGTTGAAATTAATAATCATTCATCTTGACTTATCAAACTCTTCAGCTAATCAAAATACGCTAGACCCTTCCTTTCTGGATGAAGAAGGATAATTATTGTCTGACATGTGGGAGGGTGTACTGCACAAAGCCCACTTACTTTTAGTTATTCTCCCCCGTCGGATCTACAGATTGGAGAAGTCATAAAAAAAGGTTCAAAGAGTGACTTGTTTCTTCACTACATCTTTATGGACAATGCCTTTGAACTCCCCACTGGACTTGGGTTACAACTGCAAATGTCCTCCACTGGAGTCATCGCTCCTGGAATCCATGCTGGAGTGAAAATGGAAGTCGCCAAAGTAAGACTCTCTTCGCCTTTGATTCCTCGGGTTGTTGTTTTCCTCCAAGGTGTGTTTCTTGTGCAATCTGCAAATGTGTTTCCGGTTCAAGACGAAGTGCCTTGTCAATGTAGTCACCTCATTAGGCTTGATGAAAAACTTAAGGGTTTCACTAGGACGCACCACCTCGCTCACTCCAGTGGGGCATGGCAGTCACGTGAGAACTCAGCTATTCTTTGATCAAAGAAGGATTTCAATCATCTTTTGTCTTGTGCTTATAGTTAATTTGGGCACTTCCTAGTGCTGGGTATCAGTGTCTTCCAGCCGTGGAAAACTGAGAGCTGGGCAATTCTTCCTCCAAACGAATCACTGTAATGTTTCTGAGGTGTGAGCTATCCAGAAGTGTTTGCCCAGGGATGGGAAGGGTGGTCGATCTGACCGCAGGGAACTAAGGTATTTAACAAAGCTGAATGGGTCATCTTATGACTTACAGATGCAAGCAGAACTGGTGACAAAGCCCTCTGTGTCTGTGGAGTTTGTGACACATATGAGCGTCGTCATTCCAGACTTTGCTAGGAGCGGGATCCAAATGAACACCAACTTCTTCCATGAGACAGGCCTGGAGGCACGACTTTCCCTAATGGCTGGGCAGCTGAAGTTGAGCATTCCTGCGCCAAACAGACCCATCAAGCTCTTCAGCGGCAGGTAATTCTTTCAGTGAGATCTGACCAGTTTACTGTATCTGCTGGACGTGGCCAGGCTAGATAGCTAATTGAGACAGTTCTGACCTCAGTGGATCTTGGGTGATGGAGAGAGAGGAATTCTGTATTTTTAACCGAGCCTAGATTCACTAAATAATTACAATTTTCTCTCAACTTTACATGTTTTACTAAATGGAGACTTAAGACCTACTTATTAACTAGTTGTTATTAGGTTCTATTTTTTGTTGTCTGTTTGTTTTGAGAATAAAAACACTAGTTCTAGAGGAATCATCCTTGGCAAATGACTATTTTTCTCAAGAATATTACCAGAGATCATACTGATCTGTGGTAGCTAGCTCAGTAGATAAAGCATGAAAATTCTAATTTCCAGAGTATAGAATGCAGCCTTATATTGAGAACTTCATTTTCAATGATATTCTCAAACACAGATTTACCTTAGTTTCTATATTTGGGGCACATTAATTTGTTGATTCAAAAATAGTATTTAATTGCCTAATATATACTAAGCATGTGGAATGAGAGACAAGATCCCTGAACTTCTAGAGGTGACAGCGTACCGGAAGGACATATGATGAAGCGAGCGGTAACGATGAAGTGGGGCTTCAGTGAGAGGAGGTGTTAGAGGACCGTGAAATGCTCTATCATGTAGCCTGCTGTAGTTTGGGAAAGCTTTCTGAAGAAAGTCGTACTTGAGCTGATGTCCGAAGCCAGTGTCAGAGTTATCCAACAAAAGAGAAAGGAATGGTGTTCCCGGGCAAACAGAAAAGCACATGCAGTGGCCTGAAGGAAGAGTAATATGATTCAGGAACTGCAAGAAATTCAGTGTGATAAATTGTGCAGGGAATGTACTGTGAGGTGACGTGAGGGGCTGGCAAGGGTCAGCGCTGGGAACCATCTTAAGGAGTGGGGGCTCTTCTGAAGGCAGAGGAGTTTCAGTAAAATAAGGGAGCATCAATAAAATAAGAGTTGGTGTTTTAGAAGAAATACTCTGAATCCAGAGTGGGAAATGGGTGGGCAGGAGGCATGACTAGAGACAGGGTGACCAGTTAGGAGTCTGTCACATTCACACATGGATGAGTGGGGATAGTGGCCTGCATCAGGTGAGGGCTGGAGTGTGGAGAGTGGTAAGCTGTCTCTAGATATTCTTAGGGGGTAGAAACCTGAGTACTTAGTGACTGACTAGTTAGGGAGTTGAGGCAAAAGAAAGCAGAAAGGGAAGTGGGGGTGCCCTTCTTTGAAAAAGGAACCAGAGAGGGAGAGGGGCTGATGTAGAGGAAAATGATCAATTTAGGATATATTGCATTAGAAGACCTGCGAGACAACCAATTAGAATATCCAGCTGGCAACTGGACCCCTGGGTCTGAGCTTGGTAAAGCACTCTGAGCTACAAATATAGGTTTGGGAGTCACTGGCATATAGAAGTTATGGAAGTCAAGCAGTGATTGGTGTAGAATAAGACACGAGGGTCTAGGACAGAAAGGTGGAGAATATAAACATGCGAAGGGGGAGAGGCACGAGCAACGAAGAGTGAGGGGTGACCAGAGAGGCAGAAGGGAACCAAGGCCATGACGGGTCATAGATGCTCAGGAGTGGCCACAGGGGTGGACTGCCCCATAGGCGGGCCAAAGCTGGCTCTGAGGGCTCCAGCCCCCCGGCATAGCTTGGTCTTAGGGCACTCTTAAAATGAAGAAACAATACTGAGGAAAGAACACGTTATATCAAAGAAAGCATCCTTGGATGAAGTCAGGGCATTATTGAACTTTCTCACACGTACTAATTTTTTAAGTACACACGTGGGAGGAAGGTTCCATAATCTTTTCAGAGGCTGTGGACTCTAAAGTCTTCATCCAGCCATTAGTGACCAACTCTACTGAATGCATCCAAGAGATCAAGGAAGATGAAGCTGAAAAATGTCCATGGGAATTAAGAGCAAGAGGTGATTGGAGATGCTAATGAAAGAAGTTCCAGACGCACAGTAGGGAGGCAATCAGATCGCAGTTCAGAGAGAAGGCTGTCAAAAGTGGAGACCACAAAGACAGACAATTTCTCGATTGTAGGAGAGACCAGAGGAGGGTAGAAAGGGAAGAATGTCGTGTGTGTTGTGTGCGTGTGCGTGTGCGTGTGCGTGTGTGTGTGTGTGTGTGTGTGCACGCGCGCAATGGGAGAAGAGAACTGAGTGTGTTTAATACGGGTGGAAAGAAGCCAGTAGAGACTAAGAGATTTCAGATGAAAGAGAGACAGAGTATTTCTTACCCCAAATCATAGGAAGGGGGGGCCACACCTGAAGTCAGGTCCCAGAGATCGTTACTTAACATCTCTGAGCCTCTGTTTCCTGTGAAAGAGACTCCGATTGCCTACTGTTGTGGAGATTACAGGTAAAAACTGTGAAGAACTTAGTGCAGTGTCCGAAACACAGAGTCACTGTGATTGTTAGCCTTGTTAATGTTCTTCTTACTATGATTTGTTCCCAAGTAAATCAAAGAATTTAAGGACAGAGGGGAGGTAGAGAGCAGGATAAGGGGGTATTTGCACTGCGAGCATCAGTGACATTCATTTTGATTCATGACTTGAAGATAACTCAGGTTTTGTCATTCTCCACTAGTAACACATTGCACTTGGTCTCTACCACCAAAACGGAAGCGATCTCATCTCTACCTGAGAACAGGAAGTCCTGGTCGATTTGCAAGCCTTTCTTTACCGGCCTGAACTACTGCATGGGTGCTTACTCCAACGCCAGTTCCACAGGCACTTCCTCTTACTACCTACTGGCCGGAGACACCAGGTCAGACACACTCAGTGTCCAGCCCAGCA
>NW_011888809.1:4765438-4766361 GCF_000151845.1 Pteropus vampyrus
GGGTGCTTACTCCAACGCCAGTTCCACAGGCACTTCCTCTTACTACCTACTGGCCGGAGACACCAGGTCAGACACACTCAGTGTCCAGCCCAGCACCTGCTCACCTTCTACATTATGGCTACCTAACAGGGCAAAGGGAAAAAGCTGTGTCATAGGCCCATGTCACCAGAATTGGGGGTTTGCACTGTTCTTTAATTATTTAAAACAGTCATCCTCTACCCAATATATCTAAAGGGTATACATATTCCTGCGTAAACTTTGGGACTGGAACTGGGTTCCTCCATAGGTGGGAGGGGAGGGGCAGTGTTAGAACGTGAGGAGTCATGACCAACAAGGGAGGTCTTAGCGCAAAAAGTGGACAAGCAAGGTGATTCTATCACACTCCCCCAAGTAAACTGCACCCACTGCCACTGAGAATCACTCCTTTAAAAACATCTCTTTATAGATGTGCCCCCTCTTTCTCTTATGCATTAGCTGAGGGGATCACAGCATAGATTTTAATTTTCCCCTAATTCGGTGTCCATGTTTCTGAGTCTCCAGATACATGGCCTTTCCTAGAGCTCTCACCATGTGTTCCAAGCTCTCACTATGCTTGACAGCTCCTTGTCTTCAACTCCCCCAACTTCCACTTCTTATTCGTGGCCTTCCAGACACAGCCAGCAATTACCGCTCTGCTTGTCCAAAACCTCGGGGGACCTCAGGCTCTGCTCTTGCCTTGAGCTCCTGGAAAGACTGAAAGTGATCATAGAGATCGTCATGATTTAGGGACAGAAGACAATGTTAAAAGAAGCACCATATTTTGTTGTTATTGAGGCCGAGTTGTTTGGGGGGTGTTCTAAGCATCATGGGAAGTTCTAACATCGTACACCGTATGCATTGTAACATCTTTAGATTTGAACTGGAACTGAAGCCAACAGGAGAAG
>NW_011888809.1:4766411-4785883 GCF_000151845.1 Pteropus vampyrus
GGGTGCTTACTCCAACGCCAGTTCCACAGGCACTTCCTCTTACTACCTACTGGCCGGAGACACCAGGTCAGACACACTCAGTGTCCAGCCCAGCATCTGCTCACCTTCTACATTATGGCTACCTAGCAGGGCAAAGGGAAAATGCTGTGTCGTAGGCCCATGTCACCAGAATTGGGGGTTTGCACTGTTCTTTAATTATTTAAAACAGTCGTCCTCTACCCAATATATCTAAAGGGTATACATATTCCTGCCTAAACTTTGGGACTGGAACTGGGTTCCTCCATAGGTGGGAGGAGAGGGGCAGTGTTAGAACGTGAGGAGTCATGACCACCAAGGGAGGTCTTAGCTCAAAAAGGGACAAGCAAGGTGATTCTATCACACTCCTCCAAGTAAACTGCACCCACTGCCACTGAGAATCACTCCTTAAAAAACATCTCTTTATAGATGATGCCCCCTCTTTCTCTTATGCATTAGCTGAGGGGATCACAGCACAGATTCTAATTTGCCCCTAATTCAGTGTCCATGTTTCTAAGTCTCCAGATACATGGCCTTTCCTAGAGCTCTCACCATGTGTTCCAAGCTCTCACCATGCTTGACAGCTCCTTGTCTTCAACTCCCCCAACTTCCACTTCTTATTCGTGGCCTTCCGGACACAGCCAGCAATTACTGCTCTGCTTGTCCAAAACCTCGGGGGACTCCAGGCTCCGCTCTTGCCTTGAGCTCCTGGAAAGACTGAAAGTGATCATAGAGATCGTCATGATTTAGGGACAGGAGACAATGTTAAAAGAAGCACCATATTTTGTTGCTATTGAGGCCGAGTTGTTTGGCGGGTGTTCTAAGCATCATGGGAAGTTCTAACATCGTACACCGTATGCATTGTAACATCTTTAGATTTGAACTGGAACTGAAGCCAACAGGAGAAGTAGAGCAGTATTCTGCCAGCGCAACCTATGAACTCCAGAGAGAGGGCGAAGCCTTCGTAGATATGCTGAAGTTTGTGACTCAAGCAGAAGGCAAGTATCCAGAGAAAGACTCTTCCATCTCTGCCCTCAGCATCAGGTCCAGGACGCAGAAAGAGAACATAGTTAATTTCATGTATTTAATAAATTTGTACTGAGTACCTGATAAGTGTCAGGCTTGTCATAGAGCTTAGGCTAGGATAGAAAACAGTGGAGGTAGTCTCTGTTCTTATGGAGTTTACAGCAAATAACCAAACAAGAAAATATTTAGAAGCATGCTCAAGAGAAAAATAGAACATAGAGGGGTCCAGAGAATGTCAGGAGTGGAGGGAGGCGGGAGGGCAGGGGAAGGCAGTGCTGTTAGGACTGATAAAGCAAAGTCTCACTGGTAAAGGGAGCATAAAAGAGATACTTGAAGGTGGTAAGGAGATAAGCCATACAGAAAGAGCGTTATGGTTATAGGCTGAGGGGCCAGCAGGTGCAAAGGCCCTGAGGCAGGTGCATGGCTGCCAGGTTTGAGGAAAGCATAGGAAGCCAGTGTAGCTGAAGCAGAAGCATCAGGGAGGTAAGCAGTAGAAGATGACGGCGGGAAGATAGGGGGTGGTGGCAGAAGCATAGTCTTGTAAGTTCTGGTGAGGACATTGGCTTTTACTAAGTGAAATAAGAAGCCACTGGAGAGTTTTCACAATTGGATTTATGACTATGTTGAGGAAAGACTTCAGGGGCACAAAGGCGAAGAAACGAGTGCGTAGGCTTTGGCAATAACCTAGGCCAGAGATGGTGGCGCTTTGGATTAGAGTGGAGGCTGAGGAGAGGTGAGACGTGGTCAGATTCTGGCCATATTTTGAAGATTGCGCTGACAGTATTTGCTGATGCAGTGGGTGCTGTGTAAGGGGAAAAGGGAACCCAGTGTTTTGGCCTACCCGACTGAAGAATGAGATGCCATTTACGTGGGATGGAAAAGGCCACTGGAGAAGCAGGTATTAGGGGAGGGGACAAACTTAGAAAGATTCACTTTGGAAGATTTTTTATGTAGGAATAGTATGTCGTCAAATTAAACAAGAAAAACAAAACTGAATGGGGAAAGGGGGGTGCATGCTGAAAAAAATTTTCACGTAAGAGTTTTACAAAAGACACGAAAAGGGTACGCCTGTGAATTGAAGGGAACGTGGGAATCTTATAACAAAGAAAGGAGGAACTGGCGACTGGGGAAGGTCGGGAAGGGGCGGCAGAGAACCAGGAAGGGTGTTGTCTGTGGGGAGTCATACAGAGATGTCACACCTCCCTCACAGAAGGGCCTCGAGCCCTCACTGTTCCCTGAACACGCCGAGCGCTCTCCACGGCAAGGCCTTTGCATGGCGGATTCCCTCTGCCTGGAAAGCTCTCCTGACCCCAGAAGAGAGCATGGCTCAGGCCTTCTCTTCCGAGTCTTGCCCACTACCCTCTCATCCGAGAGAACCTCTCTGACCACCACACATGAAATGTCACCTCTTCTATCCCCTTCTAATGTTTATTGTCTCATCCAGTTGTACTTTTCTTCCTAACACGTATAACCATCTGACATAAATAATTTACTTGTGTATTGTCCGTACGCCCCCACTTGAATGTAAGCTCCATGAGGTCTGGGGCTCCCCAATGCCAAGATCAGTGCCTAACACATGATAGGCAATGAATAAATATTTGTGGATTGAACAAATGTATGAGCACCGCAGAGGTAAAAATTTAAGGTGAAATCCTGCACTGTCGTGTAAGCACATTGAATAATTAGGATTTCTCTGCCTTTCCCTCTCTTTCCTACCAAAGCTAGGTTCTGAATGCTCGTTTTGATTATCTTGTACACTCTTTCAGGTGTGAGAGAGACCGAAGCTACTATGACATTCAGATATAACCGGCAGAGTATGACTTTGTCCAGTGAAATGCAAATTCCAGATTTTGACGTTGACGTTGGGACAGTCCTCAGAGTCAGTGATGAATCTGCTAAGGAAAAAAAGTCATACAAACTCACCCTGGACATTCAGAACAAGAAAATCACTGAGGTCACCCTCACCGGCCACATAAGGTAAGGAAGGCTCAAGGTGATCTGACTTGAGCTGCTGGCCTTCCTTCTCAGCTTCAGAGCTGACCAGACCAGGGGCATTCCTGGTCAACAGTCTGGAAGTCAGACAGAGCCCTGGACATTCTGGCCCTCTGTGCATGTCTAGTTGGATCTTCCTACCATTTACTGGGCACTGTGCTGGGTGCTTTAAAGAAATTATCTCAGTCCTCATAATAAACTGTGAGGTAGGCACCAGCTTCCCTGCTTTATAGATAAGAATATGGTAGCTCAGAGGAGTTAAACAATTTGGCCAAGGCAACAGAGCTAATAAATGGTAGAGCAGCATTGAAACGGTTTTTGAACACCTTTTCTTTCCCCCATACCTCTTTGGAAAATCCTGAATTTGGCTGAAGTTGGCTGTACACATTAATGGGCTCAATCTCTGGTCATTTGTCCAAGCCATTCATCTATCTTGTTTTCATCACAAGTCGACCTTCTAACTCTTTGATCCTGTGTATTTCCTTGGAATGGACAAAGTCATTGATGTCAACTGATTTTCTTTTCAATAGTGGTTACGGGAAGGAAGAAGGCAGAATCAAAGGTGTTATTTCCATACCTCGATTGCAAGCAGAAGCCAGAAGTGAGATCCTCACCCAGTGGTCTCCCACAAAACTGCTCCTCCAGATGGACTCATCAGCTACAGCTTACGGCTCAACAATTTCCAAGAAGGTGGCATGGCGTTATGGTATGTACCTCTTCCCAACATGAGTGCTTCCAAGAGCTCTCCGTACTTGAGTGCAGTGTTTAGAGCCATTGGTTAGGGGTGACCTGGCACTGCTGACCATTATTTCATATGTATGTTTTCAGATGAAGATAAGATTGAATTTGAATGGAACGCAGGCACCAATGTGGACACCAAAAAAATTATTTCCAATTTCCCCACGGCTCTCTCTGATTATCCTAAAACCTTGTGTGCACTTGGCAATAGTATTTTGGATCACAGAGTTCCTCAAGCAAATATGACTTTCCGGCACATGGGTTCCAATTTAATAGTTGTAAGTACAAATTAGTCAGTCAATAAATACATGGTTATAAGTGCTAATTACATACTCACCCTGAGTTAGGTGAATGAGGGGAATCCAAAGATGGATAAGGCATGCTTCCTACCTCCAGGGAATTCCTGGGGAGAAAAGAAAGATTCATGTGTGGTTACCTAGCTATTCAAGGTTGTGTGTGATAAGTACCAGATGAATGCCACCAAGCAGAAGAGTTTGCTGTGGCTCAGACATGAAAGGAAGCTGCAGGACACTAGATAGGAGTTTGACTACGTTACATATTTTTTAATAAAATATAGGCAGCAATCAATGACTGACAACCGAAATTCATAATTTCTAATTTTCTGTGCTTTATTTTTAACTTTTAGTGTATCATCTCTCTTAGTCATTGATTTGTAAAATATGGATTATCACCTAATGTTAATTGCCCTTTGAGGCCCGTCCAAGCCCATTGCTCTGAAAACTTCTATTATTTTGTAGGCAACAAACACATGGCTTCAGAAGGCATCTATGAGTCTTCCTTATGCCCAGATTTTGCAAGATTACCTCTGGGGCCAAAAAGAGTTGAAACTGAGGAAAATAAGCTTGCCAGGCTTCTACATCCCAGAAAACCTCTTCTTGAAAAGGTATAAAAAGGAACCAGAAAAATTTTCCAGAAACTTGCAAAGTTAATGAAAGATTTTACTTAGCATGATTTAGACTCTAATTTACACTTTGAAGGGAAATATTTTAAGCATTTTAAGGAGATTAATAACTGTAGAATAAACACTAGGGCATTTTTACGTTATTAAACACAAGATCAGCATGTGAATGCCAACCCAATCAGAAAGAACCTAAAAGTCATTGGGGATTCTGGTACTTTTACCCTAAGATGTTTTATCCACTGCACCTGAATTTGAAAGCCGTTTAATTTTCCTCCATTATAAGTGAATTCTCCCTTTGTTCAAGATCAGGATATATTTACTCATAATTGTTTGTGAAGAATTCAAGAGTGTCCAGCAGAATTGTTGACACAGATTTGCGACTGAGCTCTAGAGGGTCAAAACAGCCATTCAACACTAATGAAAGGAGCATTCTGAGAACATTTCACTTTATAGGTTCATCCATTTGGGGAAGTCAGATTCCAAACTGTTTGGATCACTTCTGTAGTTACAGAAATACACATAGTGCTTTCCTTGATTTCATGAAAAAAAAAAAATCAGTATGAGCTAAAAAGACTGTAGTTTTTTCTAGATTGACTGTTCTCATATGATCTTCGGGGTTAAGAAAACAAGTGGCCTGTGTCACGTGGGCCTTTCCATAGTCTATGGCTGAGCTGCAAAGTTTAATAGACCAAATAAGTGTGAAAAGGGCTGACATCCGCCAGAACACACATATGGATAAACCTATCGAAGGTAATAGAGAAAAGTGGCAGCTTCAGAGGATCCAGGATCCTCTTTGTTCACCACCTGTGCTTCTGACTGGCAGTGTTCTCTGTGCCATGCTGAAAAGACAGGACCATGGACCTTAGAATCAGACAGGGTCTTATCAGGCATCTTCCTACCGAATGTCAGGATCCTGGATAGGTAGCATCCAGGCCCTGTTGGAGTAAAGCAGTGAACAGTTAATTTGCTTATAAAATTTAAAACTCTGCCATCTGACTTTATTCTTCTAAGTTATTATAAAAGTCCACTGTATGTGCATAGTATTGAAAAGAATGCAAAGTGCTTTGGGCATTTTTTCTTGTTTGATATTTAGCTCCATGAGGTCAGCAGAAAGGGCATTATTATTATCCTCACTACACAGATAACATCACTGGGACTCAGAGAGGTGAATCCGCCAACAGAATATCAGCAAGCAGTGGAAGCCAACACTTATCCCACACCTGTGTTCTTTCCACATATCGAGTTGCTTCAATTCAGTTTAGCAAATGTATATCAAGTGTCCCCTATGTGCAAGATACTAGACTAGGGGCAGTTAGAAGGAAAAAACAACAGTAGGGTGTATAACCCTTCCTTCCATATAGATACGGACAAGGAGCAAACACATTCTAATCATATAAGCAGAATTATAACATGCTCTTTCAGATAGGTGTAAGGGACTTTCACTATAAGATCAAGAGAAATTAACTATGACTTAAATAGGTTCGTACTGATAAGGAAGCAGCTCTTGGAAAGGTTTTGAATGGACGTGAGTATTTGATGGATGAAGGTAAAAGCAGAGGAATTCAGGCATAGGGAGGAGCATGAGAAAAAGTGAGAATGGGTCTGGGAATGGGGCACATGCACAATCGCTTGGAAGGTCATATGGCAGAGGACTTTGCGTTCTTGTTGTCTGACTATGGTGGGGTTATTGTCTCTGTTGTTCATTTCAGTGATGGCCGAGTCAAATACACCTTGAACAAGCAGAGTGTGAAATTTGAGATTCCCTTGCCTTTTGGTGGCAAATCCTCCAAAGATCTAAAGATATTGCAGGCTATTCGGACACCAGCCCTTAACTTCAAGTCTGTGGGATTCTACCTGCCATCACGAGAATTCCAAGTCCCCGCTTTCACTATTCCTGAGTTGTACCACCTACAGGTGCCTCTCTTGGGCATGCTAGACGTCTCCACAAATATCTACAGCAACTCATACAACTGGTCCGCCTCCTTCTCTGGTGGCAACGTCAGCACAGACCACTTGAGGCTTAAGGCTTCGTACCACATGAAGGCTGACTCTGTGGTCGAACTGCTCTCGTACCGTACGCAAGGTGAGCTATGCTCAGTGAGAGGGTGCACAGGGCTAATTCATCGCAGGCTCTGATGGGGCAGCCTCCTCCTGGGAGGGAAAGACTTGGGCTTTCTTACAGATATTTTCCTTGCTACTTGGAATCCTATTCATTCATTCATTTATTCATTTATTCAATCAATAGAAATATTTATTAAACATATAATGTATATCAAGTATTCTACTAGGCAGTAACAAAGAAAACAGATAAACTGGCAATTATAATTCAATGTAAGAGTGCTATGACAGGGTATAGTGCATAAGTATAAGGTAAGGTAGAAGCACTTGATAAAGAACCCAGCAAGGTCTGCAGTGGCCGGGGAAGTCTTCCTGTGGGAATGCCTTTTGCTATCAGATTTTATACTTGTGTTTTAGATGGAGGAGACTGTTGCACGACTGACCCAGATCGATGGGGCTTTATTAATGAAAGTCTTACAATATAGAAATTGTTCTAGAGATGTATTGCCTAATTTAACCAGTGTGTTTTAATTTCGGTGCTAGGATCTGCTGAAACAACATATGACCCCAGGAAAACATTCACACTGTCATATGATGGGGTCCTACGCCACAGATTTTTTCTGGATTCAAATATCAAATTCAGTCATGTAGAAAGCATTGGAAACAATCCAGCTTCCAAAGGTTTTCTAACATTCGATGCGTCTAATGCCTGGGGACCAGAGATGTCTGCTTCAGTATACTGGGACTCAAAAAAGAAAGAGCATCTGTACATTAAGGAAGCCAAGATTGATGGGCAGTTCAGAGTCTCTTCATTCTATGCTAATGGTGCCTATGGCCTCTCTTATCGGAAGGATTCTACCACTGGCCAGCTAAGTGGGAAGTCCAACCTGAAGTTTAACTCCACCTACCTCCAGGGCACCAACCAAATAACAGGAACATATGAAGATGGAACTGTCTCCCTCACCTCCACCTCGGACCTACAAGGCGGCATCTTGAAAAATACTGCTTCCCTGAAATATGAGAACTACGAGCTGATTCTGAAGTCTGACACCAACGGGAAGTATGAGGACTTCGCCACTTCTAACAAAGTAGACCTGACCTTCTCTGATCAAAATGCATTGCTACGTTCTGAGTATCAGACTGATTACAAGTCATTTAGGTTCTTCGCCCTGCTCTCTGGATCACTAAATTCCCATGGTCTTGAATTAAATGCCGACGTCTTGGGCACTGACAGAATTAATAGTGGCGCTCACAAAGCAACATTAAGGATCGGCCAAGATGGAATGTCTACCAGCGCGACCACCAACTTGAAGTACAGCCCCCTGGTGTTGGAGAATGAGCTGAATGCAGCGCTTGGCCTCTCTGGGGCATCTGTGAAGTTAACGACGAACGGCCGCTTCAGGGAACACAATGCAAAATTCAGTCTAGATGGAAAAGCCGCCCTCACAGAGGCATCGCTGGGGAGCGCTTATCAGGCCACAATTCTGGGTGTCAATAGCAAAAATATTTTCAACTTCAAAATCAACCAGGAGGGACTTAAGCTTGCAAACAACATGATGGGCTCATATGCTGAAATGAAACTTGACTACACAAACAATCTGAACGTGGCAGGGTTAGCGCTAGATTTCTCTTCGAAACTTGACAACATTTATAGTTCTGACAAGTTTTATAAGCAAACTTTTAATTTACAGCTAGAGCCCTATTCCTTTGTTGCCACTTTAAACAATGACCTGAAATTCAGTGCCCTGGATCTGACCAACAATGGGAAATTACGGCTCGAACCCCTGAAGCTGAACATGGGTGGGAATGTAAAAGGAGCCTACCAAAATAATGAAATAAAACACATCTACACCATTTCTTATGCGGACTTATCAGCAAGTTATAAAGCAGACACTGTAGCTAAGGCACAGGGCACAGAGTTTAGCCATCGGCTCAACATGAACATCGCTGGGCTAGCTTCAGCCATTGACGTCAGTACAAACTACAATTCAGACTCGCTGCATTTAAGCAACGTTTTCCGCTCTGCCGTGGCCCCGTTTACAATGACCATCGATGCACATACAAACGGCAATGGGAAACTGGTTCTCTGGGGAGAACATACCGGACAGCTGTATAGCAAATTCCTGTTGAAAGCAGAACCTCTGGCCCTTACTTTCTCTCATGATTACAAAGGATCCACAAGTCACCATCCTGTGTCCAGAAGGAGCATAAGTACTGCTCTTGATCACAAAGTTGGTATCCTGCTCACTCCAGCTGAGCAGACAAGCACCTGGAAATTCAGGACGCAGCTAAACGAAAATGAATACAGCCATGACTTTGATGGCTACAACACTAAAGACAAAGTTGGCATGGAGCTCAATGGACGGGCCCTGGCTGACCTTACCATACTGGACTTTCCGATTAAAGTGCCACTGTTACTCAGTGAGCCTGTCAATGTAATCAGTGCTTTGGAGATGAGGGATACTGTTGACCAGCCCCAGGAATTCACTATTGTTGCTTCTGTAAAATATGATAAGAACCAAGATGTCCACACCATCAACCTCCCATTTTTAAAAATCCTGTCAGAATATTTTGAGAAGAATCAACTAGTAATCATCAGTGCTTTGGAAACTATACAGAGAGGATTGAAACGCATCGATATTGATCAATTCGTGAGGAAATACGGAGCGGCCTTGGACAAACTCTCACAGCAAGTTAATGATTATCTGAATGAATTCAGTTGGGAGAGACAAGTTTCAAATGCCAAGGAGAAACTCACTGCTTTTACAAAAAATTATACAATTACAGAAAATGATCTAAAAATTGTATTGGACAATGCCAAAATCAACCTTAATGAAAAACTATCTCAACTGCAAACATATGTGATACAATTTGATCAATATATTAAAGATAATTATGATTTGCATGATTTTAAATCAGCTATTGCTAAGATTATTGCTCGAATCATTGAAAAATTAAAAATTCTTGATGAACAATATCATATTCGTGTAAATTTAGTAAAAATAATCCATGATCTATATTTATTTATTGAAAAGATTGATTTTAACAAAATTGGAAGTAGTATAGCATCTTGGATTCAAAATGTGGATACTAAGTATCAAATCAGAATCCAGGTACAAGAAAAATTGCAACATCTCAAGACACAGATTGAGAATATTGACATCCAGCACCTTGCAGAAAAGTTAAAACAACAGGTTGAAGCTATTGATGTCAGAGTGCTTTTAGATCAGATGAGAACTACAATTCCATTTCAAAAAATAAAGGAAATTATTGAGCATGTCAAATACTATGTTAGAGATCTCACTGACGATTTTGAAGTAACTGAGAAAATCATAGCTTTTAGGGCCATTTTTTATAAGTTAATTAAGATGTATGAAATAGACCAACACATCCAGGTTTTAATGGATAAGTCAGTACAACTGGCCCACCAATATAAGTTGAAGGAGACTGTTCAGAAGCTAAGCAATGCCCTACAACAAGTTGGGATAAAAGATCACTTTGAGAAATTGGCTGGATTTATTAATGATGCTCTCAATCAGCTTAAAGCTCTGTCTTTTAAAAATTTCATTGAAGAAGTTAACAGATTCCTTGACATGTTGGTAAAGAAATTAAGGTCATTTGATTACCTTCGGTTTGTAGATGAGACCAATAACAAAATCTCTGAGGTGACTCAAAGAATCCATGGCACGATCCAGGATCTGGACCTTCCGCAGAAAGCTAAAGCACTAAAACTGTTTGTAGAGGATGTCAAGGCCATGGTCTCAGTCTATCTGGAAAACCTAAAAGGCACCAACATAACCTTATTCATAGATTGGTTACAGGAGGATTTAAGTTCGATGTCTTTAATTTATATGAAAGACAAATTCCAAGAGGCCCTAGAAGACATCCGAGACCAAATTTATCAAATGGACCTTCAGCAGGAAGTGCAGCGATACCAGTCCCTGGTAAGCGCAGCTTACAGCACACTTGTCGCTTACATTTCCGACTTATGGAGTCTTGCTGCGAAGAACTTTACTGACTTGGCAGAACAGTATGCTATCAGACACTGGGCTGAAAATCTGAAAGCACTGGTAGAGCAAGGGTTCACTGTTCCCGAAATCCAGACCGCCTTTGGGATCGTGCCTGCCTTTGAAGTCAGTCTCCGTGCCCTTCAGGAAGCTACATATCAGACTCCTGACTTCATAGTCCCTCTGACAGATTTGAAGATTCCATCAGTTCAGATCAACTTCAAAAAGTTGGAAAATATAAAAATCCCACTCAGGTTTTCCACACCAGCATTTACTGTCCTCAATACCTTCCATGTTCCTTCCTTTACAGTTGACTTGGTAGAAATAAAAGCAAAGATCATCAGAACCATTGACCAAATACTGAACGGTGAGCTGCAGTGGCCAGTTCCGGAAGTTAACCTGAGGGATCTGAAGGGAACAGACACCGTTTTTGCTAGAATCACTCTGCCAGACATCCATGTACAAGAAATCACAATTCCAGAATTTGTAATCCCAAATCTTAACCTTAAAGATTTCCAAGTTCCTGACCTTCACATCCCAGAATTCCAACTTCCCAGCATCTCACACACAATTGAAATACCTGCTTTGGGCAAGCTGCACAGCATTTTGAAAATCCAGTCTCCCTTTTTCATATTAGACATGAATGCTGACATTCAGAATGTAACTACATCCGTGAACAAGGCAGAGATTACGGCTTCCATCACTGCCAAAGGAGACTCCAAATTAGAAGTTCTCAAATTTGATTTTCAAGGAAATGTACAACTTCCAGACCCTAAAATTAATCCATGGTCTCTGAAAGAATTCATGAGTTTCTCCAGCAAGTACTTAAAAATAGAGTGTAAGAGCGAAGTACTATCTTTAGGAAATGCTGGTGAGGGAAGATCAAGCATAGTGGTGGGTTTACACACAGGAAAGAATACAGTGGAGCTCAGTAACGCTGTGCTCGTCGAGATAAACCATCAGCTTACCGTGGATAGCAACACAAAGTACTTCCACAAGCTGAACATCCCCAAGCTGGACTTCTCCAGCCAGGCTGACCTGCATAATGAAATCACAGCCCTGGTTCGAGATGGACACAAAGCATGGACTTCTTCTGGAAGAGGGTCATGGAAATGGGCCTGCCCCAGTCTCTCAGATGAGGGGACACATGAATTGCAAGTTAGCTTCACAGAGGAAGGACCCAATGCTTCCTTTGGAATATCTAATAAGATCCACAGCAAACACCTGAGAGTAAACCAAACCTTGGTTTATGACTCTGACTTCGACTTCTGTAAATTGGAAATCCAGTCCCAAGTTGAATCTCAGCATGTGGGCCAGAGCGTTCTAAGTGCCAAAGGCACAGCACTGCTCAGAGAAAGGAAAGTCGAGATGGCTGGCAACCATGATGCTCATTTAAAGGGAAAAGTTAGTGGCACTTTGAAAAATTCTCTTTTCTTTTCAGCACAGCCATTTGAGATAACTACATCCACAAGCAATGAAGGGAACTTGAAGGTTAGTTTTCCACTAAAATTGACAGGGAAGGTAGACTTCCTAAATAATTATGCACTGTTTCTGAGTCCTGATGCCCAGCAAGCAAGTTGGCTAGCAAGCGCCAGGTTCAATCAGTATAAGTACAATCAGAATTTCTCTGCTGGAAACAATGAGAACAGCATCCAGGCCCACATAGGAATAAATGGAGAAGCCAACCTGGATTTCTTAAACATTCATTTAACAATCCCTGAAACAACTCTACCTTACACAGGACTCACAATTCCTCAGGTGAACTATTTCTCCTTATGGGAAAAAACAGGCTTGAAGGAATTATTGAAAACAACAAAGCAATCATTTGATCTAAGTGTAAAGGCTCAGTATAAGAGAAACAAAGACAAACATTCCATCTCAATTCCTTTGGATGCGTTTGATGAGTTTATCGTTTCCTTCAACAGGCACTTTGAGAAAGTCAGAGACAAGGCATTAAGTTTTTTTGCCCAGTCCTATAATGAAGCAAAACTTATGTTTGATGAGTACAAAGTTGAAAAATCCCTCAGCAATCAACCCAGGACCTATCGGATACCTGGATACACTATTCCAGTCGTCAACATTGAAGTGTTACCATTCACAGTAGAGATGCCGACATTTGGCCATGTGATCCCAAAAGAGATCAGCACCTCCAACTTCACCCTCCCCGGCTTTGTGCCCTCATATACATTAGCCCTGCCATACCTGGACCTGCCAGCCCTTCCTGTCCTTTCAGATATTCTCAAGTTTAATTTTCTAGAATTCAATGAGTTGGGTACCCTGAACAAAATTTTAATTCCAGCCATGGGCAATATCACCTACGATTTTTCCTTTAAATCAAGTGTCATCACACTGAATACCAATGTCGGACTTTACAACCAATCAGATATCGTTGCTCATTTCCTCACTTCCTCTTCTTCTGTCATTGACGCACTACAGTACAAATTAGAGGGCACCTCACGTCTGACAAGGAAAAGAGGTTTGAAGTTAGCCACAGCTTTCTCTCTGAGTAACAAATTCGTGGAAGGCAATCATGACAGCACCATTAGCTTAACCAAGAAAAATATGGACGCTTCAGTGACGACAACCGCAAAAGTCCAAATTCCAATTTTGAGAATGGATTTCAAGCAGGAACTTAATGGAAATACCAAGTCAAAACCTACTGTCTCTTCATCCATTGAATTAAAGTATAATTTCAATTCCACCAAGCTGTCCTCTACTGCTACAGGGACCGCTGGTCACAAGCTCAGCTTAGAAAGCCTCACTTCTTACTTTTCCATTGAGTCATCTAACAAAGGCGATATCAAGGGTGCGGTCCTTCTTCAGGAATATTCAGGAACTATTGCCAGTGAGGTCAGCACTTATTTGAACTCCAAGGGTGCTCGGTCTTCAGTGAAGCTGCAAGGGACTTCCAGAGTCGACGGTATCTGGAACCTCGAAGTCGAAGAAAGTTTTGCTGGAGAAGCCACTCTCCGACGCATATATGCCATGTGGGAACACAACACGAAAAACCACTTACAGCTAAAGGGCCACTCCTTAACATCTGGAGAGCACGCAAGCAAAGCCACCCTAGAACTCTCCCCGTGGAAAATGTCAGCTCTTGTTCAGGTCCGTGCAAGTCAACCCAATTCTCTCCTCGATGTCAATCACCTCGGCCAGGAAGTGTCCCTGAATGCTGACTCTGAGAACCAGAGGGTCAGCTGGAAAAGTGAGATCCAGGTTTACTCTGGGTCTCTCCAGAATGACATACAGCTTTCCAATAACCAAGAAAGGGCACGCCTTGACGTCACAGGTTCCTTAGAAGGGCCCCTGTGGCTCCTCAAAAATACTGTCCTGCCAGTTTATGACAAGAGCATATGGGACCTCCTAAAGTTGGATGTAACCACCAGTACTGAGAGGAAACAGTATCTTAGTGTTTCCTCGGCTCTTGTATACACCAAAAACCCCCATAGCTATACCTTCTCTGTTCCTGTGCAAGAATTGGCTGATAAATTCATTATTCCTGGACTGAAACTAAATAATCCGAATTCAGTTCTTGTCACACCTACACTCCAAGTCCCATTTACAAATCTTCAGGTTCCGTCCTACACATTTAACTTCAGCGAAATAAAAATCTACAAGAAGCTAAGGACCTCACCATTTGCCCTCAATGTACCGGCCCTACCCAAAGTGAAATTCCCGGAAGTCGACGTGTTAACGACGTACTCTAAACCGGAAGGCTCCTCGGTTCCCTTTTTTGAAATAACTGTGCCTGGATCTCAGTTAACGATGTCCCAGTTCACCTTTCCAAAAAGTATTTCAGTTGGCACGGCTGCTGTGGATCTAAATGAAGTGGCCCACAAGACTGCAGACTTCCGGTCGCCAAACGTCACCCAGCCTGAGCGGACCATGGAGATTCCTTCCATGCAGTTCTCCGTCCCTGCTGGGATTTCCATTCCTTCCTTTGGAGCACTGACTGCACAGTTTGGGGTGGCCTCTCCCCTGTATAACGCTACTTGGAGCGCTGGTTTGAAAAACAAAGTAGACCACATTGAAACATCCCTGGAGTCCACATGCAGCTCAACCATGCAGTTTCTGGAATACGACCTCAACGGTAAGAAAATGCCCCGACTCCTCTCATATGAGAATTCTATGTGTTACATGTGTTCAATGAGAGTTGCAAATAAGTAATTATGTATTTGGATATGACTAGAGGCTCAATTACGCTATATAGCAAAATTTAGAAGAAGAAGAAATGCATATCTACCCCCCATGTAAAAAACCATCCTATAGAAAACCTACTGACATTCAAGCAGAATAGGTTCAAAGAAAATAGACTTTTCTGTCATGATTTTAGGACTAATAATGTCTCCTTTTAACTATTTCTTTTTTTAAAATGGGAACTGCATGTTTCAAATATATAAGTAAGGCATAGAGTTAAGATAGATTTCACCCAGTTTTCACAATGAAAATGTCTGCTACCAACAGTTATTAATCAAATAAAAAATCTCTCCCATACAGTTGTAGGAACACACAAGATCAAAGATGGCGTGTTAGTCTCTAAGACTAAAGGGACATTGGAACACCGTGACGTCAGTGCAGAATATAAAGAAGATGGCAAATATCGAACATTGCAGTATGGCGCTTTTCTAGAAACTTCATCCCTTTTCGAGTCATTGTGATTTTTGCCATCTCTGTGCCCCATTCGTGACGGCCCATCTGTGTTTCTGCTTGCAGGGACTGGGAAGAAGAGGTTCACCTTGACATCACCAGCCCAACATTCACCAGTGTCCAGCTCCACTACCACATAGGCGAGAATAACTACTCCTTCTCAGCGGCCTCCCCAGCCATAGGCACAGTGGCCCTGGACTCAGAAAACGATAATGATATTTTAAAATGGAACTACTACTACCGCCCTCAGGTGAGTCCCACCTAAAGAGTTATATGCCCAGGAGCAAGCAGATCAATGCAAGTCAGTACAAAGTACTGTTTAGGCTCTCCCAGACTGGGAGAAACAAAAGCGATGGGCAGCTCGAACTTCTTCTCCAAGGAACTGTTCTGCAGAAACTATTACAACAAGTCTTTTACTGGCTTTAATTATTAGATGTACACATGACATCATATTATCACTATTATTTTATTAAAGGTAGTAAGAGGAGGGGTATGCCTCATCACCTAAATCATAGGCAAACTCTGCCATATGTTGAATATCCTTTCAGATAGTGGTTTCTGGAATAGTTGAGGCTTCAAAATGCTTCCCCACGCTAGAATTGTTAGATGAGATGTGGCAGATTTGTCTCAGCTGTTTCAAAAGCTCTGCCAGGGCCAAATGAAAGATGCCATTAGATTTAGTAGAGGAGGAGAAGTTATAAGGTTCTATTAATGAAGTTTGTCGTAGGTTTGGAAAATGAATGTCTCCTGACACTGATATTCTAGATTTCTGCTGGATGGGCTCTAGACTTTTTTTTTTTTTTGCTACTTTTTTTCCTCTGAAATAGTCTTTTCCTGTCTCTTTCTTCCCGTCCTCCTGTGATCTTTAGTTCTAGGAAGGCCTTAGTGTTACTGTATAAATGCCATGCATACATTTATGCTTTCTGAGGCAGGTGATAAAGAGGAATTAACAACAGTAGACTTGTTTAACCAGAAGCCAGACATATGAACTGACATAGGAAAGATAAATCCCCTTCAGAATATGAAAGATCCTCTGAGCTTTACTGTTAATTGCTAAAGAAGTTTTAGTATATTATATTATATAATCAGGATAACTGAAAACATGTTCTTTTCATCCATTTGTTTTTCTGGTTTTAGTTGTCTCCTAATAAAAAACTCAACATATTCAAACTTGAGTTGAGGTACCAGGAAGCTAATGACAAATTTCAGGTGAAAGTTAATGGGGAAGAAGAGGCAATGTCTCTTAGCAGTTTAGCAACTGCTAAACTCTCTGAGAGACAATGTGCCCAAGGTAACAGGGGCATTATATGACTATGTCAACAAGTACCACGAGGAGTACACAGGACTTGATCTGAAAGTTGCTTCTTTAAAAGTGAGAGGAAGGCTGCAAAACAGCACTGAGCAGTCCTATCAAAAAGCAGTGAGGCAGATTGATGAGGTAAACACGACACTTGGGAGGGTAGTCAGAGACGCCACTGGAACCTCCCAGCTATGGAATGACAAGGCCCAGAATCTGTACCAGGAACTGTTGGATCAGGAAGGCTAAGTCAGTCTCCAGAGACTCCAAAATAAAGCTCTAGACAGCCTAACAGGAGTTACAGAGGAATACAAAATAGTAGTCAGTCATCTGATTGGCAAGTTCATTGATTACCTGAAGTTCCCCAGATTCTAGCTCCGCGGAAGGGCCGGGACATACACTATAGATGAGCTCTGCACTGGGGTCATGAGGGAAGTAGGGAAGGTACTTTCTCAGGTATATTCAAAATCTGTAGTAGGTTAGAAATGCTGTTTTGCTATTTCCAAGACCTGATGGAGAAATCTGAATTAATCAAGCACCGAATGAGTAAATTTCCTTTTGATTTGAGGAGTCATAAATGAGTAGACATAACCTTGAAGTTTGGGAAACTATTGAAATCTTTATCACAAAAGGTCCAAAAGGTATTTAATTACCTCCAGTCTAATAAAACTACTACAGAGATGCTAGGTGATTTTCAGAGATATTTATAAAATATTTTCCAAGAGATGGAGAAATGAATGGCTTACAAGAGAAGAAATTTATTAACCTCATTAATGATATCCAACACAAGATCAACTAAACCTTCACTAGTTATAGTCAACATGTTTTTAGATGCTTGAAAGAAAACCTATACCTTGAGTTTGGTACGTTTAATGAACTTGTTTAAAACAAACTCCAGAAAGCTTCTCATGTGTGAGAGTAGATCCATCAGTAAGTTAAGTCTCTTCACAAGGAATGTTTTTATCCAGGTGTGGTCAGCTGGACAGTGAAATACTATGAACTTGAAGAAAAGATAATCAACCTGATCAAGAACCTAGTCCATGTCCTCAAGGACCTCCATTTGCTTCTCAAATCTCCAGTGAACCTGAGCAACTCATGCAGAAAGATATCCAGAAATATTTTAGCATCCTTGACAATACAGATGGAAAAAGGAAAGAGAATACTGTAGAGCTTTCTAACAGTGCTCAGGAAATAATTAAAAGCTGGGCCATTGCAATGGAGGAAATCATTTCTGATTACCGCCAGCACTTCGAATATAAACTACAGGATTTGTCAAACCACCTCTCTGATTACTATGAAAAATTCATTGCAGAGTCCAAAAGATTGATTGACCTGTCCATTCAAAAATACCACGTTTCTGAGATATATCACTGAGTTACTAAAAGAGCTGCTGCAATCAGCCACAGCCAATGACATGAGCCTCTACTCAAGATTGCTTCAGAAGAATTTACTATCACCTTCTAATTTTTTTAAAGCAGTTCTCATGTATTCTTCTACTCCAATTAATTTTCTACATAGTGGGGGGCGGGGTGGAATCAAACTGTATGTATTGATATAATTATACACTGAGCCAGTCCTGTAGCAGGCAGCTGACTACAAGCAGAAGCACATGTGAACTGGACCGGTACTGCAGCTGGTGTCAGATCTCCGAAGGTCTCTGAACTCTAGGAAACAACGTATTTTTCCAAGTTAAAGAAACTCGAGATCTGAGTTATTTTGCTAAATTTAGGGGGAGGGAGAACCAATAAATGAATTCTTTATTGGTTCACTGTGGCTCATTCATATTAAAAGATAGTGAAATGAGGGTATTGAGTCAAATGTCTGACATTTTGAATCCTCCAGAAGAACACATATTGTGTTTGAGTGATCAAGGGGGAACGGGAGAATTTGTGGAGGGAAATATTTCGCTGCCTTAAAAAAAAAAAAATAACCGATCTCAGGGATCGTACTTGCAAGTAGGAAGGAAAAACTGTTTACAAAGGCTTTTACTTAATTTGGTCCCAAGGAGCATCGCATTTGTCTTTCCGTGCCATACATTCTTCCTTACCAACCAGTCTGCCTTTGCCAGGCAGGGCTGTCTGCTAGGCTCTGAGATAAACCAACAAGCCCTTTATTTCACTCGGCCTCCCAGGAGTAGAGAAGGGATGGCTAGGAAGTCCTGCTCCAAGGACTTCATGGCAGTAGGGACCCCAGAAGTCTCCCTGCAGCTCATCCAGGATCCATTCAATGCAAAGGGATTGAGGGAGGGAGAGGAAGCACGAAGACGTGATTTCCTAACATTTCTGGGACCACACATATATTTTTTTCTCTTGAATTTCCTAATTTCTCCAAATAACTTGATTCTTAACAATCCCAAATATAATCAAGACATAGCCACTCGCTTCAAACTCTCATTTTAAATATTGGCAACATCCACTCAGAGCATCTAAGCTGAGCTTTAGTAAAGGAAAGCTGCAAAGACCCTGTGTGGCACAACTTCACGAATAGCATTGGGAAGGGTAGATGTGACTTCTTTCCATGGCATTGAAAAACAAAGGAAGGGGATGTGACCTTTCGTGAATACGAAATTAGAGATCACACACACACACACACACACACACACACACACACACACACACACACGAGGTCTGTTTGGAAAAGACCCTTTTAATCCAAAAAATATCTTCAACCTTCATCATTCTTTCATAACTCCCTCCCATTCTATTGGTGAAGCCCACCGTTAAAATTCACAGGTATTACCTGGAAAAGGAAACACGTTAGCCTATTGGGA
>NW_011888809.1:4786279-4794618 GCF_000151845.1 Pteropus vampyrus
GTAGACACAAATTTAAAATGATCGTGTAATCACACAGTGCTACCTTCCCAGCTCCCTGACTGGTAACCCTATATGAGGGGCCCCTGGCTGGCTTAGAATATCTTCATCACACTCAATAAAGTGGAAAGAAGAAGGGGGAGTTCCTTGGGAGGACTTGGACTTCACTTGTTCTCTTCTTTGGCCTTCGACTGCAGATCAGGATACTTCCCTGTGTTCAATTAATGGCTACATTCCTCACTTGCTTGTAGCTTTGGGCAACTTACTTCCACTCTGTGAACCTCAGTTTTCTTATCTATAAAATGAAAATAATATCCTGCCTGCCTTGAAGAGCTGTTCGTGAAAATCAGATGTGAAAGAGTTTTGTAACTTTTAATGTTGTATAGAAACCAAGTGCCATTATTATTAGATAATCATTTAAATAAATTGATGGCAAGGAGAGAGGATAGAGGCAGGGAGACCTACACAGTTCAATGAACATTTATTAAATGCTTCTGTGTACTAAGCATGAAGGCTCTAAAGAGGAGACAAAGATAAGTAAGATGCAGTTCCTGGGTATCTGTTTGTTTACTTATCTATCAAAATGGAAGTTGTTGTCCTGTGATGGGTATAAACAAAGTATTCTGAGGGTTTATAATAGAAAAGGATGAGGATCAAGAAGTTTTCATGGACAAGGTTGAAATGGATCTTGAAGATATGTAGACTTCAACAATTGATAAGGGAGAAAGAATATTCTAGAAAGAAGAGAAACATGAGGGAAGGAAGATAGATGGGTGTGTTTGAGGGACACTGGCTCATCTAATTTGACCAGAGCACAGGAAAAGTTACTGGGAGACAGAACTGGAAAGGCAGGTTTGGTAGTATTGCACAGGTCTGGAAAACGGGAGTGAAGGGTGGTACTCCTTGCTGAAAGTTTTGAGCATGAGGGTGATATGAGTTGCGATTTAGGGAAACCGATATAATTCATCCAACTCACACAGGACGAACTATAAAGGGATAAATCTGCGTATGAGGCTGTGCCAGGGTCCAAGTGGAAGATGCTGAGCACCTCGGCCAAGTCACAGATGCTGGAAATGGTGAGGAGTTGGGTACAAGAAGCATCATGAGGACACAACCAACAGAATGAGGGGGCTGACTGTTTGGAACACAAGGGATGGGTGCAAAAGCTATTAACAGTGAAGCTGCCTTGGTAAGTCATCGGAACCAAGAATTGGAGGGGTTGCCAGGGAGACAAGAAGAGCAAGGGAGAAGGTCAAGCAAAGTAGACTTAAGAGTTATGAAATTTTTGCATAAATTGAAGAGCTACAGGGCACCAATGAAAGCAGGAGGAATGTGTTGAAGGGTGAGAGATTCTCAGTGTCAGGCATGGACTCATAGACTATCATGGCTGAAAAGGGTCTATGGGATCACATGGTGAGTTTCAAATTGCAGTGGTATGTCCAGGCAGAAATATCTAGCAGGCTATTTAATTGCAGATATAGGCTAGAGAAACAATATTCAAAGGAATAGGGACAAAGGAGAATTTTAACCAATTATTATATTGACTTGATGTTCTTATAAGCACCTTTACAAACTTAACAAGAAAACAGAGTTTTTCCCCTTAGACGATCAATTGGCCTTTTCTCCTGAGACCAAGCCAATGTGTACATCTGCTAAGGACATACCGTGAGGTGACGTGGAAAGTCCTGCTGTAAACACAGATATTCCTCCTATTAAACAAATACCCAAAGTTTAACCAAAACAGAAATGAAATAGGGGTCCCAGCGCATGTCGGTGGAACTTGGGAAGCACTGTCGAGCTATGTGGTTCGGTTTGACTCCCAGGTCCTGCTGTCCCCAGAGTATGCCTGGTAATAGATGAGTCCACTGAGAGTGGGCACCTCTAGGTGCTTTCAAAGCCACCTCCATTTTCTTTGCTTTTCACTTGAAGGCTCTTCAGTTGAGGAGCTCAATTGCCCTAGTTTGGAGGCCTGAGCAAAGCCCGCTCTGACTTCATATTCTAGGCCCCTCTTCTGGCTCTGATTTATGACTTAGTCCCCATCCAGTCAGAGAAGGGGCCAAGTTGGCCCTCAAATGGGGCCTGCAATAAGGGAGCCAGAGTGGACAAACGGATGTTCCCTGTAAAAGTGTCCAACAGCCAGAGATAAACATGCCACACACACACATGACAGATAACCTTACTGGTGCTTGACCAGAAAAATGTCAAACTGGTTGGTTAAGATTATAATTCTGGGATAGGTTGAAATTGCAATTAGGTCAGGTGTTGTCTAGGTTTGGTATCATGGGCTTTAGCATAAGTGATACCATTTTAGGCCTGTGGTTTCCTCTTTAATGGTGTATTTGGTGCATTTTCTTCACAGAGGCCCCAGAACTGACATGGGGACAGGAGATGTTTCCTGTCACCTCATTGTCACTGACACATACATGAGAGTGAGGTTTCCCTGGGTAGTCAGCTGATCCAAGCTCTACCCTCACCTCCAACACAGGGCCCCCTTGGCTACACACCATGCTTTCTCACCCGCCTCCAGGCTTTGCTGACTCCCTGTCAGTGCCTAGACTCTCTATGGAACATTCAGGGTTCTCTAGAGTCCCACCTCCTCCAGGAAGCCTTCCAAGACCTGCTAGCTGTCTCCTGAGCTCCATCAGCCTTGACCATCTGTCTGCCCACAATGGAGCCCCGCTGCTCTCTGTCAGGTCTGATGCTCCCTCTCTGCCTAACACAGCCTGGGCACACGCCAACACCTCCGCCCTACCAGCCTGCGTCATCTGGCCTGCAGGCCCTCTCCCCAGGGTGGGGATGAGGTTCCCAGCCTCAGTCAGCACCCTGTGAGGACAAGATTTTGTTGTGCTCTCCCAAGGGAGGGTATGATGGCACATGCCAGCCCTGGAGGTGGCCCCGCTTCAGGCCAGCCAGTCATTTCTTTGTGGTGAAAAGGGCCGGTCGGGCTGAAACAAGACCAGACTTGGAGAGCAGAGGGACCAGTTCTAGTCCCAGCTCTGCCTCAATTGTACCTTTGATCTAGGAAGTCACGTAATCATCTCCCTGAGCCTCTTCTTCTTCATCTGGTAACATGTCCCTCTGACAGGACACGGAACCCCCTGGTGGCTGCCGAAGGCACTGCACACTCAGCCTTGTGCACAGGTGAGTGGGTGAAGGACAGTCAGGAGTCCGCTTCCCCAGAGCGGTCAGTGGCCATGCCCCTGCCTGGCTCTGACTCAGGACCCAGCCTGGCCCCCCAGCCGTCCACACAGGCCAGCTCGCTGCACTGTCGTGGTTCTTGCAGAAACGTTCGCTTGCGGGACAGCACACCCGCTTCCCATCAGTTTTTATTTCTGTGAGGGCTTGCTTACGAGCGGGGCATTCTGTTCTTGGAATTTCTTGTTAAAATATTTAATTTAATTAAGTTTTTACAGCCGGCTCTGCTTTGTGTCTGTCCGAATTCAGGGGCCAGGGCAACCCTCTCCTCAGCTCTCTGGGAGGCTCGGTCACAGAGGCCCAGGCCCGGGGACCGCATCCCTAGGTCTCAGGCATTCCTGTGCAGCCACGAGATCTGGGATTGTCAAAGGCTGGACCTCACCACAGGCCCCACTGGAGACCTCGGTGCCACCAGCAAGGTCACCCGAGCCCTCTCAGGTGGAAGATTCTCTCGGCCCAGGAACCGCTCTGTTTGAGCTGCAGATACAGTCCAAATATGCTGTGGACGATCATAGCCGGCTCTTAGCACCCCCAAATTCTACATCTTGTCCCCCTCCTTCCCAACACCCACTCTTCCGACCTCCTCAAGCCTAGCTCCATTCCTTCTCCTCTGGGTGCCCTCCCCAAGGCCCTCTGTCAGAGCCGCTTCCCTCCTCCACCCACGCCCCGCATGGTGACTGTACCTCCCGCCAACCTGGCCCTTTATCCACCCTCTCATCCCCAACCAGTGCATACACCCAGCCCCAGATGGGGGCGCGTCTCTGTCTCCCCCACAGGCCCCAGCTCTGGGCCTCGCTGAGGAGGCCTCAAGAGGTGCTGGGCCCAATGGGGCATGTCCTTCCTTCTCCCCAAAGAGTGACAGGACAGAAATTTGTGGTCAGAGATGCGGCAGAGGTACTGTTCCCCCACACTCCTGTTTTGAAAGGTTACAGGCCATGTGTGCCTAACAGGCAGAACGGGGGGTGCCTAGAACAAGCGGGAGGTACCTAGGTGAACAGGTGAGCAGGTGGGTGAGTGCAGGGTGTTCTCAGCAGGGATGTGGCTGCACCCAATAGCCAGCATGGAATCAAGCCTTGCTAAACGCTCTTTACCCAGCAAACAAGCCAGTGCCTCCCTGTGGGAAAGCTCCCCAGGGCGGCTGGAAAGCCAGGACCGTACTGAGGGGGCATGACATGGCCCTGCGTCCCTCCCAGCTCACCGCCAGGCTGAGGCCCTGCCTGGCCTGTCGCCGGGTGGCGCTGGAGGCCGAGGCGCTGCCTCTGTGGGCTCCTTCCCCGCCGCAGGCCTCCTGACCCAGCCCGTACCTGGCCTAAGGGCACCACTGTGGCCCCTGGATAATTCCATGCTCCTTGTGCTGTTGCTAAGAGCCTGGCTGCCACCTGTCAGGAATTCGCGGTCAGGGATGTGGCAGAATGCACTGTTTTCCCACACTCGTATTTTAAAAGGTTACAGACCATGTGTGCGTAACAGGCAGAACATTAGGTCACTTGTCTCACTTAGAACAATAATCCGTTTTGCTAGGGGTCAGGTTGACACAAAGAATCTGTCCAGACCAGGTCTCTGGATGGGACTTAGCCCTCCCCTCAAACTAATGAAATTTTCAACTCGCGGGAACTTGAGTTAATAAAGTGTGCCACACATCTGCTCCGGCCGCTGGCAGAAGAAAGCCCTGGCGTTCAATTTTGAGATCACTGACATGATGTTTGAGTGGCCGCCCACTGGTGCCCGGCGGGACACCAAATTAAGGAAAGCCGCACAATGACTGTGTGAGAAAAAACATTAGTGTATAAACACAGAGGCCACGGCCCCCCGACGGGAGGGTGAGCGAGGGGAGGCCTCGGAATTGCCGAGAGGGGGTCAGTGGGGCTACCGCTGGGGTTTCACACCAGCGGCCTACAGGTAATGAATTATTTTAAAGGGAATTGGCACCAGCACGATCTTAGGTCAAAAAGATGAAAAGAGTAAAAAGAGCGTAGTTTCTATGGCTATTGAATTAAGTGCCAAAGCCTAATGTGATCGGTTCTGAAGAAAATACAAAGCTGGAGGTGAGAATATAAAACAGCCCCAGGAGACGTTAAGTTTCAAGCCCCTCGGAACCCTGAGAATCTGGCCACCTTCCTGCCCTGCCACCGCCTGGCTGGGGCGGGGCCGTGGGGTCCCCAACCTGTGACAGGAACTCTCTACTGGTCTTTCCCAGCTGCCCACAGAAGAACATTCAGGATATTCTAACCCTCAGAGACTCACTCGCTCTGGAGGGTACGGGGAGAGAGGGGCCTGAAGTCGCTGTGGTCTTGCTTCGGGGAAGAGGGCGAAGACTTCTTAATTCCAAGTCTGGCTCCCAGAAAATAGCATTGTATTTGCTTTGAGGTCACTTTAAGCCCGGGTGTCACCCGGGAAGCAGGAGAGCAAGGGGCGCCTGTCAGGATGCGACCTCCCACCGGCACTTCTTGCATCTCCCCTAGTCCTTCCTGGTGGGAGGGTGTCGGAGGGCTCCCAGGGCCTCAGACCAGGACCCTGGGCTGCGGGTAAGATCCTGGAGGGACCCTGCAGGGACCCTGGAAGGGGATGTAGCACCCCAGAACTATTTCACTTCCCCCAGACAGAACCCAGAGACTGTGCAGGCTGGAGAGGCACAGGGCTTAGGGGAGGTAAAGCCCACATCACAGTCTGCACGGCCGGGCTGGCCCTTCTGCTCCAGGTGCTCTGCCAGGTGCTAAGGCCAGGGCAGGTTACTCGTCCTTAGTGCTTTTGTTCCTTCGAGTGCCTACCGTGTGCTTTGGGGGCCGGCCTCGTGGGGCGTACAGCGAGGCTAGGGTGAGGCAAGCACACAGAGATGAACAAATGAGCCTGCACAGGGTCTCTGCGGCCCAGCACAGGGGGTGGGGTTCAGCCCTCCTCACGCATGAGGAACGGGGCTCAGCAAACGTGGCCCCCAGGGCTTTGCCAGCAGTCCCCAACCACTACCTTCCCCTTCCCCGGCAACGTGCCACATCTTGTCTACCCGCCTCCCAGAGTCGCCTGCCTCTGGGAAGCCTTCTCTGACCCAGTTCCCCAAGCCCCAGGGCCCCCTATTCTGAGCCCTCAGCCCTCCCTTCTCCTGGCTGTGTGGCCTGTGCACTGCTCTTGGCCAGGACTGGACTTCACACATCTCATCCCCTCTGAGCCCACCAGACCCAGGCCCCTGGCAGGGGCACAGCAGCACCTTGTGGATCAACTTTAGGGCAGAGTAGGTCCCTTCCTGGGTGAGAATCCGCCAAGCGAGAGAGAGAGAGAGGCGGGTGAGGTGGGGCTGGTCCCCATGAGGGCCACACCGTGATTAACGATGCTCCCCAGAGGCCTCCAAGCAACCGCACGGGGCGGCCGTGGAATGCAGAGCCTGCTGCCTCTCTGGGCCGCCCAGCCCCGCAGCGAGCTCCGGGGCTTCCCTCTCGCCACAGAAATGCCCACACTTACGATTTCCAGCATTCAGCCCAGATCTCCCCAGGGAGAAAGAAAGAACTTTGTCCTTCCTCCAACAGGGGACACAGAGAGAACTGACTCCAAGGTCCTGCCTTCAGGATTTAATTCCAGCTCCCTGTGAGCCAGTGGGTGGCCTTGGGACGTCACTGGGCTATTTCGTATCCCCATTTGGCCATATGTAAAAAATAGGATCATAATAATACAGTAGTCCCCACCCCCTCATCCAGGAGTATATGTTCCAAGACCCCCATTGGATGCCTGAAACGAAACCTTAGATATACTATGTTCTTTCTTACACATACAAATACACTTTACAGCTTCTCTTTGGCATATTCAAATAGCCAGCATTACTACTCTTGCCCTTTGGGACCATTATTAAGTAAAATAAGGGTGACTGGCACACAAACCCTGCAATCCAGCAACAGTCATGCTGATAACCTGGATGGCTACTAAGTGACTAAAGGGCAGGGAGCACCTACAGTGTGGATACACTGAACAAAGGGACGCTGCATGTCCCAAATGGAACAGAGCGGGACAGTGCGAGACTTCGTGCTACTCAGAACGGCGCGATTAAAAATCATAGATTGTTTATTTCTGAAATTCTTCATTTCCTAGTTTCAGACGACAGCTGACAGGTAACAGCTGACGGGAACGCAAAACCGTGGATAAGGGGACATTAATACATGCCAGTTGCTCAGAGTAATGTCTGACACAACGTGAATGCTATATAAGTAATTGCTATTTTTATGATCTGACTTTGGAAAACTGCTCTTCCCTGAGAACTGTTTGAACACTTCGTGGGCCATCAGCCCCTACCTGCTTCAGCATGTCCAGAGAAGCAGTAAGTTGCTGTAACATTCGTTACCCAGGGTGCTGGGAGGCCTTGTCTTGATTGAATTTCTGCCTCTGCCAGTAACTCCAAGGCAGCATCTACATGAGCCTCGTAATGTGGAGAGGAGGTTTCTCAGGTGACGGAGCCATCTGGAGGCCCGCTGGCCTTCTCATGCCTCAGTGGGCCCCTCAGGCCACAACCCCACGGAGGCCTGAGGTCAGTTCCCTGCTTCAGATCACAGCAGTCTCATCTGTACAATGAAACGGTTGAACCAGGGGAATTCTAAAGAACGGCAGACTCTGACAGACTGTGGAGGAGGGGTCCCTCCTGTTCCCATTGTCACCGTTATGGTCGTCGTCATCATCATCATCATCATCATCATCATCATGGGACTCATGTGTAGATTACTTCCTGTGCACAAGGCAGTGTCAAAACTATGAATAATAAACCGTAGTAACATATTGTGGTCTATTTTACAGATGGGGAAACTGAGGCTCAGAGAGGTTGAACAGCTTCACTTTTACAACTTATAAACAGCAAACTGGGCTCAAAATCCAGATCTGTTTGATCGCCAGAATTGTAGTTGGAAACATACCCTGTGCCATGAGTATAACACAAATGATGGCACCGGCAATATTAACGGCTTCCTGTGCCAGGCACGCTGCACAGATGGAATCCTGTTTCACCTTTACACGAACCCTAGGTAGAGGTGCGTGTGTCATCCCAGTTCTACAGTGGGATTAAGTGACTTGTCGAGAGCCAACAGAGTACCTTTCTAAAGTATAAATTCAACCCTGTCACTCCCGTTATTGAAAATCTAACTCACCTTAGCCAGAACATATTTTCCTTGTTACTC
>NW_011888809.1:4794668-4810926 GCF_000151845.1 Pteropus vampyrus
CTGCAATCCAGCAACAGTCATGCTGATAACCTGGATGGCTACTAAGTGACTAAAGGGCAGGGAGCACCTACAGTGTGGATACACTGAACAAAGGGACGCTGCATGTCCCAAATGGAACAGAGCGGGACAGTGCGAGACTTCGTGCTACTCAGAACGGCGCGATTAAAACTCATAGATTGTTTATTTCTGAAATTCTTCATTTCCTAGTTTCAGACGACAGCTGACGGGTAACAGCTGACGGGAACGCAAAACCGTGGATAAGGGGACATTAATACATGCCAGTTGCTCAGAGTAATGTCTGACACAACGTGAATGCTATATAAGTAATTGCTATTTTTATGATCTGACTTTGGAAAACTGCTCTTCCCTGAGAACTGTTTGAACACTTCGTGGGCCATCAGCCCCTACCTGCTTCAGCATGTCCAGAGAAGCAGTAAGTTGCTGTAACATTCGTTACCCAGGGTGCTGGGAGGCCTTGTCTTGATTGAATTTCTGCCTCTGCCAGTAACTCCAAGGCAGCATCTACATGAGCCTCGTAATGTGGAGAGGAGGTTTCTCAGGTGACGGAGCCATCTGGAGGCCCGCTGGCCTTCTCATGCCTCAGTGGGCCCCTCAGGCCACAACCCCACGGAGGCCTGAGGTCAGTTCCCTGCTTCAGATCACAGCAGTCTCATCTGTACAATGAAACGGTTGAACCAGGGGAATTCTAAAGAACGGCAGACTCTGACAGACTGTGGAGGAGGGGTCCCTCCTGTTCCCATTGTCACCGTTATGGTCGTCGTCATCATCATCATCATCATCATCATCATCATGGGACTCATGTGTAGATTACTTCCTGTGCACAAGGCAGTGTCAAAACTATGAATAATAAACCGTAGTAACATATTGTGGTCTATTTTACAGATGGGGAAACTGAGGCTCAGAGAGGTTGAACAGCTTCACTTTTACAACTTATAAACAGCAAACTGGGCTCAAAATCCAGATCTGTTTGATCGCCAGAATTGTAGTTGGAAACATACCCTGTGCCATGAGTATAACACAAATGATGGCACCGGCAATATTAACGGCTTCCTGTGCCAGGCACGCTGCACAGATGGAATCCTGTTTCACCTTTACACGAACCCTAGGTAGAGGTGCGTGTGTCATCCCAGTTCTACAGTGGGATTAAGTGACTTGTCGAGAGCCAACAGAGTACCTTTCTAAAGTATAAATTCAACCCTGTCACTCCCGTTATTGAAAATCTAACTCACCTTAGCCAGAACATATTTTCCTTGTTACTCTCCCAAGTTTATTTTTGGCGACAGCAGAACTGATGTTCTTCCCACTCTGGCACGGGGAAGCCTATACCAGCTACTACGATTTCGAAATACATCTGAACCAGTGGGTACATAGCTGCTTCCCCAAACTCTTCGCATGTTCAGATAAACTCTTAAAATGTTTGATATGCCTCAGCTCTTCTTTTACCACCCGCATAAAGACGCCAGTCACTGTGCATGCACACACAGAGATGCGAACACCTGTGCAAATGCACGCATGCATGCATGCACGCACAAGTGAACAGATGCACGGCACACATACGGACCCCAGCTCATCCTCCAGCTCGTCTTGGTGCCTTCCTGCAGCTGCCAGAGATCCACCCTCCCAGGCTCTCTGTCAGCCTCTGCTTCTGAAAGTCTCTTTCCTGCTCCCTGCTTCATGGCACCATCAGCTGCTCCCTTGAAACCCAGGTTTGTTCCACCTGATATATGGAAGCAGAGAAGAGTTCAGTGACAATAGTCAAAGGACTGGTCCTTGAGAAAGGGGACAAGAGCGAGTCCTTTGTCAACCTGGCCTGCAGTGCCCAGAGCACACAGGTATTCTGCTTGACTGATGTCACCTCACCTAGAAGAGACATAGCCCAGTCACAGGCAGGCACATGTGATTGCCTCCAAGCTCCTGGTAAGTCCACGCACTCAGCCACTAGTCACAAAGGAGATGAGGGAGCTTTGGTTCCGCCAGTGCCAGGTGAGCCCCAGCTCGGCACCAGCTTGGCATCAACCACCGTGCCGGAGCCAGGGAGCTCCTCACTTGGCCTGTCACTCTCCGTGGGGAACTTAGAGACACCCATGGAGGGTGGCCTTCTCAGAACAGTTACAGAAATCCCCACAAGAGTGCGTCTTTGCTCTCAAATGAACTCTTGTGCAGGTCAGCCACCAGCACCGGCCCATACACAAATGTGGGATGGGTGGGTTCCCTTAGCCCCCTGCCCCCTACACCAGCCAGTGTCACAGTGCCGAGCCTGGCCCAGAAGTGGAGATAGGCCAGACTCTCATTCAACAAACATTTAATGAGCACCTGCCCTGTGCCAGATGCTCTTCGAGGAGAGAATAAAACAAACACGAATCTGATTCTGCCTGGAGCAGTTCTGCCTACGAAGCCTCCGTAATCTGTCCGTTATTGGCTCCTGTGATCTCTCCTTTTGGGGCCACAGACTCCCCTCCTATTCCATGAGGCATTTGGGTCTCAGAACCTCTCACGTCCCTCCCGACGGGGACTTTAATCAGGGTGACTTCCAGAGACATCTAATCTCACAGCTGGGAGAGCAGCTGAACCTCCAAAGGAGGCCCACAGCTCCTGAGCACGGCAGCCACAGCTAGTCACAGTCTCTGCGGGAGCAGGCACTCCCTTCCCGCACGGGCCCCAGGCTTGAATTTCTCCAGGGAATGTCTTGCTGTAGATGCCCTGAAGTATAACCCGTCTCACCCAGAGAACTCCCAGGCCTGGGACCTGACCGATGTGGGGAAGTGGACTTCCGGCCACTCAGGAGCTGTCTCTGCTTCGTTCCGTGCAGAAGGGCCTTGGGGAATTTCAGAGGTGACACTGAGGGATGGAATGCACGGGGCCTCACTGCCAAGACCAACCGGGCTGTTTGGAAAGCCTTCCAACCAAATTCCTGCTCTTGGAGTTATTCATGAAAGCAGCTGCCACCAGACCAAGCCACTCTCGACTAGGGCCACCTGCCTGCTGATAGCCTGAAAGAGACCTGTGCCCCTCCCAGCGTGTAAGGGTCACCTCCCATAACATCTTCACCCCGGTACAGAATCAGGAACAAAATAATGACTTCATCAGCACACTGATTAGATCTGCCTCCAGCAGAATCGGTTCAACAAAGGCAGGGCCTCTGTTTCAGACTCTTTCTTGTATCCGCATGTGTCCTGTCCATCTCCCTTTCCTTGCCACCCATCACTTCTCTACTCATGCCACCTTGCTCTAGGTCAACATCAGTGGAAAGGGTCAAAGCAGGTAGCCATTGTGCTGCATAGCTCCTGCCTCCAAGGAGTCGACTTGAATCATCCCCGCTGCTCACCTCCATCCTCCCTTTGCACCTGCAGCCACTCTGAGCAGAAGAGGCAACATCTGCACAAGGCTGTCCCTAACCCCAGGAAAGTGATATTTTCTACACAACCTCAAGGTGCAGGGGAATGCCCACGATAGGCTCCAAGCCAACTTTCAATATGGAGCCAAAGCTATAGATGCTCAGCCCAAGATAGGAATTTACAGAGCGGTGCCCAAGACATGGCTGCTGAGCTCACTGCACACTCCCCACCGGAGGGAGGGTTCATGTGAGGCAGGGGACCTGGAGCTGCTCTCGGACCCCCAAGTCCTCTCTAGAATGGGGCTCTCCTCTCCTGGCCTCCACCCAACCTTGCAGTTCAGGGGGCCCCTCTTCGTCTGGTATCTGCTGTCCCTGCCCCTGACAACCAGCCGGACACCAGAGAGCCTTGGCTGGTGGGAGGAAGCCTGGCCATGCAGCCTGCTGGGCTGAACTGTGCTATTCTCCCTCCAGCCTCACTGGGAGCAGGACAAGGGTGGAAAAGATGAGAACAAGATGTTGTTTTGACTCACCTTGGGAGGGTCACATATTTACCGTTTCCTCCCTAGAAAACATGGTTAGAAAAAAATCAGCCCACAGTAGCACCGAGAGTTTGCAAAACACAAAGCGTGCCCATTGAAATGAAAGCTATATCGAGGCTCGAACTTTGTGCTCTGACCTCAGTGCCCAGAACAAGGTGGTCGTTTGGCTTTTTACTGCCTGGTTGTAGAGGGGTCACCCTCTGGCTACTCCTAAGCACCATTCTCGTATTTTCTCATGAGCGATGGGAGCCGAGTTGGGTTTTTTTTGTTTTTTATGTATTTATTTTGTTTTTTTTTTATTTTTTATTTATTTATTTTTGGGGGGTTTTGGGGATTTTTTTGGTCTGTTTTACATCTCTTCCTCTTAAGCTTCTCAGCATGTTATGTTCACACCACACCAAGAAAGCTCCAGATCTCCATCCTAGCCAAGAGGATAGGCATCATGGGCCCACAAGAACTCAGATTCACAGGGCATCTGCAGAACTGAACGTGAAGCTAGGCTGCGAGCCCCATGGGCCACCATCTCCGGGACGGCGGGGGGGAGGCATTGCTTCCTTTCCCTTACAAAGGCTTTTGGCATTCATTGTTTCTGTGGCCTCGGCTCTCTCTGTCATTTTCTTCCTACTTCTAGCTTTTTATTCAATTACGTCTGCCATAATTATTGCCTGCACAATAACTTTCTGGAGGATGAAAAAGTCAGGAACCACAAGATGTCGGGGAGCTTAAGAAAAATGCCCAGTCACCATGGGACAAACAGACGGGTGTCATGAAATGATGGCACCGGGCCATGGGCACGGTTCTACTTCCACTTCTAGCTCTGCCCCCAAGTCCCATGGATTTGGGGAAGCCTCCCGCCTCCTTCTAGTCTTCAGTCTCCCGTTTCTTCAGAGGGAGGCCACAGGGCAGGAGGTCTCTGAGGAGCCTGGAGAACTGCCTCCCTGGGAGAGTGTGTCAAAGCAACTGGATTCCAGCCAGGGGCGTTCATGACACTACTGTGCTGGCCGAGGGGCGAGGCCAGGACCCCTCTCTTCGGCCCTTGGAACCACACAAGCAGTCATGTTCCCTAGATTCATAGGGAAGACACAGGGAAATGCAAAGCAGGAGAGCTCAGGCAGGGGCCCTTCCTCCCCACTCTGGGTGAGTGGCAGACTTCCCAAGTCAATGCACAGAGCAAAGTCCCCAGGGCAGCCACCCTGGATGCACACCAACCTCCCTTTCCTGCCCTGCATTTGCAGTCCTCAGCCAGGGGGGCTGGGTGACATGGCCCGGCTCGCTCAGTGCAGGCTCCTACCTGGCAGAGGTCCAGCCAACTGGCCTTGAGCCTGCTGGCCTGTTCTATGACCTCGTACAAGTCATATGGGATTTTAGGCTCAAAAAGACTTGATCGCCATAACCTATCCAAGGGTGAAAATGGATGGTAATCCCCACGTCCCAGGATCCTCATGGTATTTCAGTGAGGTACCAACACTGTGACAATCATGTTCTCGTCCCTGCCTTCCCAGCACACTGGGCAAACAAGGCTGGTGATGTGTTTGTCAATGAAGCAGTGGGAACTCAGTGTACAGAAAAACAGGCGAAGAGTGAGCAGGGCAGCATTTGCCCAAACCAGACTGGAAAAACAAAATGAAACCAGCACCTCCCTAATCCTCTCTTTGGTCCCTTTGCCCCAAGTGAAGCCCAGACCATAAGGATTCAAAAATGTGCCTCACAGGCATCCCCAGACCCCAGCTCCTTATTAAACATTTCCATACTCATTTGGGCACAATCAGAATTTTTTAATCATCTTCCTGAGCATCAATTTATGGGGATAGATCATTTCCAGATGTGATTGCACATACCAAAAAAAAAACAAAAAAAACCAAAAACCCTCATTGATTAACAAATGATTTCTAGATGGAGAATACATTTAACTAGCAATCCCCAGTTAAAACGTGCATCAAATTCTGTGAGCGGTAGAGAAGCCTGGAGTCCCCTTGGTTGGGTCTATGTCTTCTCAGCTGAGGTCTCTTTCCCAGGCTGGCTCCAGATGCTTCTGTTTCTGACCAAATCAAACAGGTGTAGGAGAAAGAGCTTTGGCCTTTATTAGATTCTCTCTCCCATTTTTACTGGTGATTTTTTACAGCCCCCATGCTTTGAGCATAGGGCAAGAGTAAATGCTATGTAGAGAAAGAATTCAGAGCTGCCAATCAAAAGTAGCTTTCTATACATCAAACTGCTTATGTGACCTTCAGGAAGACATGTCATCTGTGTATTCTATCTACTCTTCATTTAGCAGTTTGCTTTACAGACATTTCTAAATAACTTACTGTGCACTAGTCTCTTTTTAGCCCATGCTGAGTGTACCCTCGTCCACCGCAGTCATGGCTAGCCAATGATTGCACACTTTCCCCCCAAATCTTTCATTTGGTGCACTAGACACCACGAAAAATCTACTCCTGCCTCATGTGGCAAATAGAAGGGTGTCCTCCGGAATTCAAAGCTAGAGAAGACATTGTCCACAGCCCGAGCTGGTAATTCCACAAACGAGGCAGATCCAGGCACACCTGCCACAGAAGGCAGCATGACAGCAAAGGCACAAGTGAGGGAGGACTCGAGATTCCAGAAAGGGGGGAATTGGGTTTGGCATTTGGACTCTGATGTAGAAACTTATCAGTCTAAAGAGGGTACATTCTAGAATGTATCTATTCTAGAATGAAAATAAGGATGCTGAGAATTGGGAGGATGACCCAGAACCAGTTAAAGCTACTAGACTGGCTTTAGTTCTGACCAAACTTAGCACCAGCAGCTGAGTCCCATCCATATGAGGACCCATTTTGCTGCTTTTCTTGGCCTTTCAGAGTCCCTAGATGCTCCACATTCCATCAGTTAATTGGTTTGTTCCTTCTATGCTGTGCATAACAGATATCACGTGACATTTGCATTACTCGCAACCGTCTTTCAAAGAGTATCAATTCCTTCATTGACCGTAAGTGATTCTCAGTTCCTGCATGTTTCGTAGGGCCACTGGAAGGGCGGATGTGCCTATCAAAAAGGAAAACGTCTGCATCTTGGGCTGCAACCAAGCCACAACTTAATTTCCTCCTCTGGCTGTACTTCTTGAGAAGTAAATATGAAAAATGGGGGTGGGTTGACTTTGTCTCAGATAAATAGGCCACACTCTGTAACTGGACAAACAAGGTGCTTGGCTGGAAATAAGATGTTCTTTGGCTGGCATCTCCAAAACATGACAGATTCTTCCCAGACGGTATTGAAAGCACGCAGCGAGTTCTCCCTGCCTCAGTGCATTGCCTACACCGGCCTTCAAAAATCAGGCAGAATGCAAACGCAGGACCAGCAACGCCGACGCAAATGAAGCTAATGCCTTTCAAGTACATACTAGCGGTCACTGGGAGAAGCATTTTGCCTGTGTTTTCTCATTTAATTCTCACTGCAACCTCTGAAGTTGGTATCATTATCCCCATTTTACGAACGAGAAAGCTAAGATTCAGCGAAGTTAAGCAAATTGTTAAAGACACACAGCTAGTAGGTGATACAGATTTGAAAGTGAGTCTAACTCCAGAAACCACGGTCTTAATTGCCAGAGGCTGTGGCTATGGACAATCCATCCATTCCTCTGCCGACCACCCCATGCCCAGAGGGTCCTGGCTGCAGCTTGTGACCATGACGACAAGCATTTACTCGGGCCATAGTATTTCTAAGATTCTCAACAAATCACAATTCCTTTCTGTCCTTCTTCCAGAAAGTTTGAGACCATGTTCCACAGGTGGGAGCCTCTGACTGGCCGGGACAGCAGAGCAGCTGAGGGCCGGGTGTCTGCCTCAACAGAATTGTCACAGCTCTGGCATAAGAACTGGGACGTTTCTGGTGAGCATGGAGCTGACTGAGGGGGCATGTGGCTGGCTACTGCCTCACAGTCGAGAAGGAAATGCAGTGTGAAGCCCAAGCCATTGGCGGTGCGCTGCTTTCACAGCCAAAAGCCAGTTTTTCAGGCAAAGCAGAAATTCTATATTGAACATATTCATCCATCGCAGCCCAGGATAATGAAGGAGGGTATCTTTTCTCTTCCAGGGTATCAGTCCAGGCCTCAGAACATGTTTTCTGAGTTAACTGGATTCTTTGGGTACAGGATAAAGTCCCCCCTGGACTATCTTGGGGCAGTCAAAGGCTTGAATGTCCTTCCAAGTTTCCTTGGTCTTGGGGATAACCCAGGCCATAGAGAACAATCCTGGTGACTTTTGACACTGGGTTTCCATCCTGGAAAGTGCTGGGATTTTAAGCCCCTAAGGCTCTCCCCTGCTCTCCTTCGCTGTCGTAGATTCGCCCTGCTGTCCCCCAGCACGCTTCTTGGACTTCTCTGTGGTTACCCTCTTGCCTCCAAGTCGGCCTTGAAACTAGGGCTTTCCTGAATATGACCTCAGCTTCCAGCCCAGCCGCAGATGACCTCAACGAGCGCAGCTCTTGTTGGGGCTCCCAAGGCAAACTGGCTCTGTGTCAACAGCCTCTGAAGGGTCTTGGGACAAGTCTCCTGGGACAAGATTAGAGGAAACCAAGAAGCCTGATTCTTTCCCCCGCCCGCCCAGTGCATAATCACTGCGTCACCTTTTCTCCGAAGAGTCTTAATTTCCACATCCCAGGGAGCCTGTCTGTCCCAGGTGCCCATCCTGGAGAACCCACCCTTGTATGTCCACACCCCCTACAGGGGAGCGTGCATGCAACGTCCATACCTCCGTGAGCTTGGCTGATACCCCTATGCCGAGCATGTCAAGCTCAGTGAATCCAAAATCAGTTTTCTCACATTCCCCAAATGTTAACCACCAGATCTAGACCTTGGTCACTGCAATGTGTCTGGATCTTCCTCTCAAATCCGGGTTTCTGAACTTCGGTGCAATGGACATTTTGGACCTGATAATTCTTTGTTGTCCTATTCATTTTAAGATGTTTAGCAGCATCCCTAGTCTCTACCCACTGGATGCCAGTAGCATTTTCCTCCTAGTTAATGACAACCAAAAATATCTCCAGACATTGCCAAATGTCCCCTGGGGAGCAAAATCACCCAGCCAAGAACTGCTGTTCCGATGTGACACGAGCTCACATCTCCCTGCACGAGGCCCAGGCTCTACTCGATGAGCAGCGTCATTTCCACAGGACACCGGGAGTCATCTCGGGGCCTCCTCCGAATATTCTCTAAGCACCTGCCACTGAGCCTACTCAGGTCCAAAGGCTGAGCAGTCACATGTCAGCACCAGCCACCAGGTCCTTCTGAGGAAACAGGACTCACTCTTCAAAGCCCTCTCCTCAATATCCTAAAAGTCCTAAATTTTCCTAGAAAGCTGACGTTCAAAAACTTTATCTTATTGACTCCATCAATGAACATGTGTCATTACGTATTTGACCCAGGAAATATGATTTCCATACCCATGACATTCCAACAGGGAGCTGCTGCATAGTAGAGAGTGCTGGTTGATCTCTCCTGTTGGCAAGATGAGCTGAGTGGCTCCCTGACCTGCAGTTCTAGAAGCTCATTCTATCTTATGAATGAGCTTCTAAGGGAACTTCTAAGCCAACCTCTGCTGGTTCTAAAAAGATGGCAGACCTGCAAACAATGTGGCCTCCATGCTTATTAGCCCTCCCACGACAAGACAGCCCTAGAGTGAGGGTTCATGGCACCCAAGGTGGTGATAACCCTACTGGGTGATAACCCTATTGAAGGTGGGGAGAGTGATGCAGGCAGTGGTGGAGGAGGTGGTGACAACAAGGACAGCGGACACACAAACACTGGTGGAAAGTTGCATTCAGGAACTACCTGAGGGCAGAACTCCTGACTTACATATACAAGAGTAGCAGCAGATAAACCATTCAGACCAGCTTTTGAGCTTGCTGGCTGTTGCTGGCATTGCCTGATTCCCAGGCACTTTCTGGATTAAATCAGGCTTGAAACGAGGAGTTCTTGGCCAAAGCAGCCCCTCAGGAGGAAACGTGAACCCTGACATACAATTTTGGAGGAAATGTTAAAGCTTCTTTTATACATCCCAGTTGAAAGAGAAAAATGAGCCTTCTAGGCTGCTCCATGTTTTCTATTACAAGTGATGCTGGCATGAGCTTGACTAACAGAGAGGCCATTGGAAGTGGGGCTCCCTGAGCAGGGCTGGGCGGGTTCCATTTCCCTGTGTCCCCTGTGTGCATCTTCAGAACCGACTGTGTGTGTAAGTGTGGTTGACTATCGGGGGAGATCCATTTTCCAGACCCCGGGGGATGTCCCCACTGCTGCCCTAAACATTTGATAGCAAGCCACTTAAGTCGCAGAGTTGGATGGTGACAATGTTCTAACACAGAAACAATTTCACCATTTCCCATTCTTGTTTATAAACATTTACCTCTGCTTATACACCAAGGGATAACCGCGGGTAAAGGGAGAAGAAGCAGGCATGGAAACCATTTCTTAAGCAGACTTGGTTCTACCTTGCCTTCATTCTGAAACCCTTGAGTTTGATGTTGAGATCTCAGGGTAGGAATGTTGGAAAGGACTCTGTTTTATAAATTGGTGACAGTCTTTTGTCAGATCAGAAGACAACACTGTTCATTAGTGTACCTTTCATGAAAATATGGAAAATGAAATTACACCTGTCCAGATCTCCACAAGTCAATAGCCAAGAGCCAAGGACAAGCTTGGAAAGGTTGTCTGAGCACCCTGCGCAGTACGTGTGATACCCTCTTGGTCCTGGCTTCCTCTCCCCTCACTCCACACCACAGCGACCCCAAACTCCAATACCTCGAAGCCCTGCAAACATCTTATTCCACGTCTCCTCGTCTTTGGTCTTGCTGCTCCTGTTGAACTTTTAGTCATCCTTCAAAACCCAGCTTTCATGGCACCTGCCTTTCTGCCCACCTTGCCCCCTTCTCTTCATTAATTTATGACTTCCGTAAATGCATTTTTGCACTGCATTTTTCACACTACACTGTACTTATCTACTTATGCATAGCTCTCCCGTACCAGACTTTATGTTGACTTAAACACTGAGGCTGCCAGAGCCCAGCACAGACAAATGTGTCTTCATTTATGAAATCCATGTATCTTAATCAATGCTCTCAAGATTGCTAGTAAAAGAATGACACTCGAACTGGCATGAGTCAAAAGGGGGTGGATTGGAAGTTAATGAGGGATCTCGTGGCATTGAAGGGCAGAAACATAGCCAGCCAGGCCTCCAAGAAACCCAGCTAGGAAAGAGGAAGCCCCAGAAACCAAAGCCCGGCTCTCTGCTCTCCTCCCTCCTCCTTTCTTGGTCTCTTGGCCCATCTTCTCTCTGCATGTGCCAAGGGTGACTAGTCCTTGGGCCCCTCTTAGGATTCCTCGTGCTACAGTTACAGGTTCTCAGTGCATTAAGCCCTCTGTCAAAACCCAAATGTGAGGCAGGGATGTCCCAGCCACGGAAGACACCGCCTCTGAAGGTCAAGGTTTTCCCGGCTGAGAAGGTGGCTGTGCCATCTCTGGGAGATCAGGTTGTGGCACAGAAAGAGGAGCCAGGGTGAGAAGGAACAGAAAGATGAGGGAGAAGAAGATGAGAACTGGATTTTATTTGCACTTGGAAAGCCCACCTTCTCCTCATCACCCATTTCAATCTCGACTTTTCCAAATGGCCCTTTCAAATTCCCACTTTATTTATGAAGAAAACAGAAGTCTAGAAGAGGGGAGAGGACTTCCAACAGCCACCACCGTTTGGTGGCTGAGCAGGGCTGCTCCCACCGGCCCCACCCTGAGGCAGGGAACTGCATGCAGACCAAGCCACTGATGGTGGCCACACACTGAATCCCCTCCCAGGGCAACTGCATTTTAGCCTTGGGAAGCATCACTTTGGGAGGTGACTTCTTCATAGTGGAATTTCAGGCCTCACTGATAGGCTTGGTGGAGAGACGATTTGGGGGTTGGAAGAGTGGCTATAAAGGCCTAGGGAAGCTTCTGGTATGGTTTCTCGATACAGAGTCACTACATATAAGTGCATAGTCCATGGAGTCAGAGGAGGGCAAAATGGAATGACATGAGGTTAGTTATTCATTTCATGCTGAACAGTGGTGCTCGCCCTATGTGTCTGGATCTTTATCATATCTCAGACCTGTTATAAGGAGACCCAGGAGGCTGCTTGCACATTAAGCAATGCCTTCAGCCCTAATGTCTTATTTCATATAAACTTTAACTACTTTAATGCATATTGATGCTGCTATGATTAAAAGATACAATTTTATCTCAACTCTCTAAACTGTATAGTAACTTCTATATATATAAGTAATTTTTCAAACACTAGACTGTGGAAGTCCATCAGCTCTTCTGTGAGGTTTTTGAAAACTTTTGATGTTAAAAAGCAATCTTTATAATTCCTCAAACACTGGGATTCTTCTCAGATTTCCCTTTTACTAATGATTTGATGTACTTCAAAGGGCTGGGAACAAATCCTTAAAGCTAACAAAAGCACAGAGGACACTTGTGGCTGTTAACAAAAATTACCACAATTCTTTGCACTTCCCACCATCAAGAGGTGGCATCTATGTCTAACTTAACCTAGTGATTTTGTTTGGATAATAGAACTCAGAAAACAGGACATTACACAAGTTCCACGCCTGGGCCTCGAGAGTTTTGCACACTTTCACAGGCTCTCCTGGGACCCTGACTCTGCCACCCTGCTGATCTAGCTTTGCTTGCTGGAGGATGAGAGACGACATGGAGCCAAAACAAGTCAGCCGAGTGAGCCATTTTAGACCCACTAGTCTCTAGGGCACCAGAAGCACAGCACAGATGCATGAGACAACCCAACCAAAACCAGTCAAGCCTGGCTCTGCCCAGACAACCCTAGCCCAAACTACTCACCCAAAGAATCATGAGTTAAATAGTTGTGATTTAAATCACACTTTAAAAAAAAAAAAGTGTTTTCATACTTTACCCACTGAAAAGCAAACCAGGTAAAAACAGTGGCAAATGGTTAGTTCTAAATAAGAGAGGTCGTGAATTTTTGAGTCAAGTCAGTCTTTTGAGAGCATCCTCATTGTACCTATATTTTATTAAGTGCTTAATATTTACCAGATTTTTTGCTAAAGATGTATCAACAAAAATCATATTTAAGGCACATTTAGTGCTCATAACAGTGAAAACTAGTCCTAATTTGAATGAAGTCTGGTGTTCTGGTTCTGCTCCTCGGTAAGATATGGCATTCAAGGGAACCTCCGTGGAGTCATCCAAGTGACAGAAGACCTTTGTTCCAATCGTGTTTGTACTTACTGGGCTGTCAGGTTAAAATGCTCTTGGCCTTGTTTTGCTCATTTGCTGTTTTGAACTTACTAGACCAAGTACCAGTGTTGGCTATACCAATGGAATCTGTTCATCCTTTCAACATCCAACCCTAGGGAATAGCAGGGTTATTTTCATTTTAACTTATGCTGTCAAAGTCAATAGGAGCTGCGTCTTTAGGGCAGTGAATCCTGTAAGTTCAAGTTTATGATTAGGTGACAGGCCGACATTGAGGCTGTCTTTTCCCTGATCAAAAATGAACAGAGGCTTTTTAAACAAACAACAATGACAAAAGCAACAGAAGAGCAGACTCAACAGCACTGTAGTCCCTTGGGGAAATACTGAGGTGGCACTGCCAGCCTAACAGAGAGAATCGGCTCGAGGATCGCCTTTCCCTATGGCCACCTCTTAATATGTCTCACATGCTTGGCAGATGCCTCCAAGTCCTCTCTCTTCTCTCACCCCTGACAGGCAAGAAAACTGCTTCCAACTAGGCTTTATCTCCCACTCTCCTTTCCCCTCTAGCTCCATTTCTGTTCCTTAGCCAGTAGCACTCTGCCGCTTAAAACAGAAATCCTGTACGCCTCCATGTTTTCCCTAACCTGAGTAACAAAGACCCCAGAGCTATCAATCAAGGAGGCACAGCTCCTGAGCCAGCAAGGCAAGGGTGGGGAGAGGTGTCTTATCACAGCAGACACGGAGCTTCTGGTACTTTTTGGACCATTACCACGATTTACAGATGAGAAAACTGAGGCTCTGAAGAACTAAATAACTTTTCCAAAACAAAGAAAGGATTTAAATCCAGGTCATTTTCAAAAAGCTACAAATAGCCACCACCTTTCCAAATGCTATTAGTTCACATAAAATGAGAACATGCTCCTACCACCACCCTTTCCTGGGTTGATACACAATATCCTTTCTGAGTTCTTGATCTTTGACCTCTGGGGTGTCATAGGCACAGACACACACCTGATGCACACACACAGACCCGTGCATACACACTCACTACGATACACACTCATGCCCTAAAAAACACACAAGCGTAAACCTCGCCTGCTGTGATGGTGAAATCCCAGGCTGCTTCTCCACTGGCAAAGGAGAACCTGTTATGACCCTAAGAATCCAGCATTTTTGCATGTATCCTTCTCTGCTAATTTGCAGGGAAATAAATTCTTTTCACCAATCTAGAAACGGCCCTGGATAGTGACTGTGCTACAGGAAAAGGACCAGCTGACCAATGCTCAGTTACTGGGGCCGGTGTAAACAGGTCAGCCAGCTAGGGCATGTCCTGTTTCCCACTGGGAGGAGAAGAAAGAAGAGGGGTTTGCCTCCTAAAAGAAGTGAAGGGGCTCAAAAATAAGTTGAACACTTTATTTATATTTGTAACTGAGTAATATTTTTTAAGTAATGATTAATTTTTCTTTCTCTCTTTTGCATTTTCCTGGAGATGGTCTGTTCCTTAACCAGCTAAGGGGTGTGTGTGTGTGTGTGTGTGTGTGTGTGTGTGTGTGTGTGTGTGTGTGTGTGTGTGTGTGTAGGCTGGCTGGGTGAGATGGGGTCGCTAATATTGTTATAGCAGGAATGTATAAAGAAAGAGTTAATATTCATATTACTGAAATACGACTTTACAGTAAAACAATGGGCCTGAAAGCCAGGCATTGACAAGAGAAGAAAGGATGTTCTAAATCATTTTAGCTTCTTTTCAACACATTGACAATCAGGCAGCAGGCAGGCAGGCAGGCAGGCGGTAATATTTACTGAGCCCCTTCTCTGCACTATTCCAGAAGAACTGTATTATCCTCAAGAAACTTAGAGAAAAGAGCCAGAACACAAATAAACAAATGAAAGTAAGACAATATTAGGTATTAAGTGCTCTGCAGAAGATGAAGTTGTCTAATGTGTTGTCTGTATGTGTATTTTGCAGGAATGGAAAGAAGGCCTATTTTTCTGAGAAAGATCGGGAAAGACTCATAGAGCAGGTGACATTTAATCTGAGACCTGAAAGATGAGATAGCAACCAGGCAAAGAGCTAGAGAACATTGTTCCAAGCAGAAGTAACAGCAAGTGCAAAGGCCCTGAAACAGGAAGAAGTTTAGAAAATTGGAAAGAAAGATAAAAGATCACTGCTCCCGGAGTTCTGTGAATGAGCAGAATGACGAAGCAGAAAATAGGAGGAGTGTGCAGAGAGTAGGTTCTATAGGGCCTTGAAAACTAAATAATTTACATTTTATTCTTATTGCACCAGAAAGCAATATTATTTTAAGTATGACATTATCTAATGTATGCTTTAGAAAGGTCACTCTGGCTACTGTGTTGGGAGAATAAACTCTATGGCAGGGTTTCCCAGCCTCGGTGCTATTCATGTTTTGGGCCAGATAATTCTTGTTGTGGGGGCCGTCCTGCATCTTGTAGAATTTTTAGCAGCATCCCTGGCTTCTATTCACTATATGCCAAAGAACACTCCTCACAGTAGTGACAACCAACCATGTTTTCAAACATTGCCAAATGTCCACTGGGAGGTAAAATCACCCCTAGAGGAGAACCTCAGCTCTATGGGGACACAAATAGAAGTAGGATTCCCAGTTAGGAGGCTGTAGCTGAGAGAGATGGTAGCTTAGATGCTGACGGTAAGAGTGGAGATGGTGAGAAGTATTTCTGGTCCAAGATCTACTTTGAAGTTGCAGCCAATGGGATTTGCTGATAGATTGGATGTGGGGTATGAGAGAAAGAAGAGTGAAGGCTGACTCTTAAATTTTTGGCTTGGGCAACTGAGTCAGCGGCAGTGCTATTCATCATGATAGATATAGGGTCAGCGTAGCCAAATGGTCCTGGCGTTGACTAAGTTAATGCTGAGATTCTTTTACACATCCAAGTGTAAAGATTAAGAAAGCAATGAGATGTGCAAATCTAGCGTTCTGAGTAGAGATCCAGGCAGGAGATGAGTATGAATTTGAGAGGGAGCCACACATCAACTGAAGAAATTCAGATTGTAGATTTATTTCCTATAGTGTAGACAGGCCATGAGCCTTACTGAGGAGGCTATTATGTAGATGAAGGAAATGCTAGAAGTTCACCCCTTCCAGTTCTGAG
>NW_011888809.1:4811976-4814146 GCF_000151845.1 Pteropus vampyrus
ATTCCATGCCTGCATTTCAACCTTGCAATGAATTAGAAACCCAGAAACAGCCAGTCAAGATAACATAGAAGGTAGACACTGTGCTCACCCCCCTCTTATGACCACCTCAAAATTATAATGAAACTACAGAACCATCACTAGGAGTTGCCTGAGATCTGGCTGAACAGAAGTCTTTCAACTGGGACATACATAAGAGGTCACCTTGAAACTGGTAGGAGAGGTGGAGATGGGAAATGAGCCAGTCCCACAACCGTGTGTGGCAGTTAAGAATTGGGAGAGTTAACTTGGCTGCAGAAGCCCCACTACCCTGAGGAGTGAGAGGTGCTGGCCCCACACCAGGCTCCCTAGCCCAGGGTTCTAGTGCCAGGAAGAGAAGTTCCCATAACCTCTGGCTGTGAAAACCAGCGGAGATTGTGGCTGAGTGAGACGGAGGGCAGTGGGAGTGGCAGAGGTTCCCCTTCAACAGCCTGCGTGTGGACTTACTCAGCGATGGACTCACTCACTCTGAGCTCCAGCGCTGGGACATCAACTTAAGGAGCACCAGGGACACATGAGGAGGAAATGAACTGTCTGGCTTCAAGGCGAGAACCAGAGGGGTGGCTTTCTCCTGAAGAGAAGTGCTGACAGTACCCACTGTTCCTTGCTGAGCCCTTCCTCTCCTAGCTCACAGATGCATGCAGCCACCATATCTGAATCTCCAGCAACCTGGTTAACACAGGTCACTCTGCCCAGGTGATTTCCATGAGACTCCACTCCTCCCAATGTGCGTGCCCACCTGAGCTGCCTCCAGTGGTTTTTCTCATACAACTGGCCTGTCTTGACTCATGCTGCAGACTTTCCTAAAATCCCTCAAAAGCTCACAAAACCCAAAGAAGCAGCATCTGGCCTTGGGGTGCCCCATACCTCTTGCTAAGCAGCCCCAAGCCCAGCACTAGTGACAGCCAGCCTCGGTTCTTGGCTTGGCCTCTCAAGGCACCTATAATCCCAACATGGGTGGCAGCCACCTGCAGATTGCTTGGTGACTCTTACCAGGTGGCCCCGGGCAGGGCACAGTTTGCAGCTAAGCTCTCAGGAGGCCCTGGTCTGTATGCCTGGTGGCTGGCTTCGGTCTCAGGCAGAGCACCACCCATGACCATATTCTAGGACAACACACACAAAGGGTAGACAGGGCAGGCACCAGAGCCCTCTGAAAGTGAATCCTGCTTTGTAGGATCAGCCCCTGCACAATAGCTCCTCCACTGTAGTCACTGGCCAGTCCTTACTACCCTCAGCCTGAGGGTCAGTTCCTCCCATTGATGTATAAAAAGCAACCAAGGCTCAACTACAACAGGAGGGCACACACAATCCATACAAGGGACACAAATGGAGCACCTGGCTCAGGTGACCAGGGAGACTGTACCACTGGGCCCCAAAGGACACCTACTATATAATGTCTACTAAGACCAGGAGACTTAGGAGCCCTACTTAACACACAGAAACAGACACAGGGAGGCAACCAAAATGGGAAATATGTCTCACATGAAAGAACAGAACAAAGCTCCAGAAAAGAAACTCAACAAAATGGAGATAAGCAATCTACCAGATACAGACTTCAAAATACTAGTTATAAGAATGCTCAATGAACTTAGAGGAAGAGTAGATGAACTCAGTGAGAACTTTAACAAATACATAGAAAACACAAAAATGGAGATGGAAAACATAAAAGGAAACCAGTCAGAAATGAAGAATACAATATCTGAGATTAAGACTACATTAGAGGGAATCGACAGATTGGATGAAGCAGGGGATTGAATTAGCAATTTAGAGGATGGGGTAGTAGAGGACACCCAATCAGAACAGGAATAAGAAAAAAGAATTTTTAAAAAACGAGAATAGTTTAAGGGGTCTCTGGAACAACATCAGTGTAACAACATTCACATCATAGGGGTACCGGAAGGAGAAGAGAGAGAGCAAGAAATTGAAAATCTATTTGAAGAAATAATGACAGAAAACTTCCCTAACTTGTGAAGAAAATATATTTACAACCCCAGGAAGCTTAGAGAGTCCCAAAAAAGATGAACCCAAAGAGGTCCACACTAAGACATATCATAATTAAAATGCCAAAGGTTAAAGACAAAAGGAGAACCTTAAAAGTAGCAAGAGAAAAGCAATTATTTACCTACAAGGGAGC
>NW_011888809.1:4814196-4816346 GCF_000151845.1 Pteropus vampyrus
CCCAAAGGACACCTACTATATAATGTCTACTAAGACCAGGAGACTTAGGAGCCCTACTTAACACACAGAAACAGACACAGGGAGGCAACCAAAATGGGAAATATGTCTCACATGAAAGAACAGAACAAAGCTCCAGAAAAGAAACTCAACAAAATGGAGATAAGCAATCTACCAGATACAGACTTCAAAATACTAGTTATAAGAATGCTCAATGAACTTAGAGGAAGAGTAGATGAACTCAGTGAGAACTTTAACAAATACATAGAAAACACAAAAATGGAGATGGAAAACATAAAAGGAAACCAGTCAGAAATGAAGAATACAATATCTGAGATTAAGACTACATTAGAGGGAATCGACAGATTGGATGAAGCAGGGGATTGAATTAGCAATTTAGAGGATGGGGTAGTAGAGGACACCCAATCAGAACAGGAATAAGAAAAAAGAATTGTTAAAAAACGAGAATAGTTTAAGGGGTCTCTGGAACAACATCAGTGTAACAACATTCACATCATAGGGGTACCGGAAGGAGAAGAGAGAGAGCAAGAAATTGAAAATCTATTTGAAGAAATAATGACAGAAAACTTCCCTAACTTGTGAAGAAAATATATTTACAACCCCAGGAAGCTTAGAGAGTCCCAAAAAAGATGAACCCAAAGAGGTCCACACTAAGACATATCATAATTAAAATGCCAAAGGTTAAAGACAAAAGGAGAACCTTAAAAGTAGCAAGAGAAAAGCAATTATTTACCTACAAGGGAGCGCCCATAAAACTATAAACTTACTTCTCTACAGAAACTTTATAGGCCAGAAGGGATTGGCACAGAATATTCAAAGTGCTGAAAAGCAAGGACCTACAACCAAGATTACTCTACTCGGTAAAGCTACCATTTAGAATCGAAGGACAGATAGAGCTTCCCAGACAAGAAAAAGCTAAAGGCATTCATCATCACCAAGCCAGTATGATAGGAAATATTGGAGGGACTTCTTTAAAAAGAAGAAAAAATATGTATTAAAAATATGATATCTACATATCTATCAATAAGTACTTCAAATGAAAAATAATTAAATGCTCCAATCAAAAGATAGGGTGGCTGAATGGTTAAGAAAATAAGACCCTTACATATGCTGCCTACAAGAGACTCACTTTAGATCAAAAGACACACACAACTGAAAGTAAAGGGGTCGGAAAAAGATATTTCATGAAAATAGAAATCAAAAAAAATCTGGGTAGCAATACTTATACCATACAAAATAGACTTTAAAACAAAAGCTATAACAAGAGACAAAGGACCCAGTAATCGCACTTCTGGGTATTTATCTGAAGAAACACAAAACACTATTTTGAGGGGACATTTGCATCCATATGTTCATTGCAACATTATTTACAATAGCCAAAATATGGAGGCAATCTGGGTGTCCATCAATGGATGAATGGATAAAGAAGAGGTAGTACACAAATACAATGGAATATTATTCAACCAGAAAAATAAATAAACAAATAAATAAAAGAATGAAATCTTGCCATCTGCAGCAATATGGATGGACCTAAAGGGTACTGTGCTGAGTGGAGTAAGTCAGATAGAGAAAGACAAATGCCATGTGATTTCACTTACATATGGAATCTGAAGAACAAAATAAACAAGACAGAAACAAACTCATAGAAACAGAGAACACTTCGAGGGTTACCAGATGGGAGGCGGATTGGGGAGGTGGGTGAAAAAGGAGAAGAGATTAAGAAGTACAAATTGGCAGTTAGAAAATAGTCATGGAGATGTAAAGTATAGCATAAGGAATATTGTCAATAATATTGTAATAACTATGCATAGTGTCAGATGGGTACTAGATTTATCAAGGTGATCTCTTCGTTAATTATATAAATGTCTAATCACTAAGTTGTACACCTGAAACTGATATTGTATGCCAACTATAACTGAAAAATAAAAATATTAAAAAAAAAAGAAAGAAGCCCATGCACCTGGTCCTTGCCTTGACTCTGACACTTGTTCTAGAACCTGGGCAGTGTTCTTCACCTCTCTGGATCTTCCTTTCCAGGCAATGAAGGGATTAAACCTCACCAACCTGGGCTCCGAAGAACAAATGTGGAGTCAGAGCAGGCTGCCCAGCAGGTGACAGTGCAACCAGCCACC
>NW_011888809.1:4816396-4821367 GCF_000151845.1 Pteropus vampyrus
TGGACCTAAAGGGTACTGTGCTGAGTGGAGTAAGTCAGATAGAGAAAGACAAATGCCATGTGATTTCACTTACATATGGAATCTGAAGAACAAAATAAACAAGACAGAAACAAACTCATAGAAACAGAGAACACTTCGAGGGTTACCAGATGGGAGGCGGATGGGGGAGGTGGGTGAAAAAGGAGAAGAGATTAAGAAGTACAAATTGGCAGTTAGAAAATAGTCATGGAGATGTAAAGTATAGCATAAGGAATATTGTCAATAATATTGTAATAACTATGCATAGTGTCAGATGGGTACTAGATTTATCAAGGTGATCTCTTCGTTAATTATATAAATGTCTAATCACTAAGTTGTACACCTGAAACTGATATTGTATGCCAACTATAACTGAAAAATAAAAATATTAAAAAAAAAAAAGAAAGAAGCCCATGCACCTGGTCCTTGCCTTGACTCTGACACTTGTTCTAGAACCTGGGCAGTGTTCTTCACCTCTCTGGATCTTCCTTTCCAGGCAATGAAGGGATTAAACCTCACCAACCTGGGCTCCGAAGAACAAATGTGGAGTCAGAGCAGGCTGCCCAGCAGGTGACAGTGCAACCAGCCACCCCGCTCCTGGTCCTTAATTCTTTGAACTTCAAGGAACTTGGGGTCCCGCCTGTCTCCTGGATGCACTCTCAGTCCTGCAGAGGCCCTGGGGGGCTGGGAGTGGTAAGACTTGAGAACATTTTCCTTGACGATCAGGAAAGCGCATCAGAAAGAAGGACCCTGTTTTCCTTCTCTGAGTCCCTTGAAGCTTCCTTGAAGCCAAAGGGAATGACATCACAACAAAACAAAGTGGCCAAGACATACTCTACAAAAATGTCCTCACATGGTTACATTTTCTGCAAATTACAGCGTTTGGAGTATAAATCAGAGTAATTGTTTAAATCAGAGTGACTGTTGAAACAGATTTCCAGTGATCAAATCAAAAATGCAATCATTCTTGCGGTTCCCCTGGTGCTTGGAGCCCCACATACTTCTGAAACTGTCGGTTGTCAGTTACCCGGAGTGTTTACATTAACATGCTGCCCTAACAGAGAAAATATATATTTTAAGAAGAAAATGTGAATCCAGGGTTACAAGAATGTTTCTGAAACAGCTAAGTCATCTTGTTTCAAGTAAAACCAGATGTTTGCATCAAGAGAAAGCCAATCATTTCTTTTAATTATGCTCGATGGTCAGGCCACCAAGAATACCCACATGTGTACACATGAGCCGGTAGAAATCAAAGGCTTTGTGACAGAGAAAGCAATCAGCAAGTCCCAGACCACCAAATGGCATCCCCAGCACCAGCTCTGGGCACTTCTAAAGTTCTTTCTCTGAGAGAGCCAGGGTCCCGAGCAAGGCCAGGTTCAGGAGTGCATTCTCTAGTCAAGACGGAAGTTCCACAGAAAAGGTGCCTCAACAGTTAAGCTGTCTTCTTAGGCACCCTCCTGAGACACTTCTCTGTCACCGAGACTTGAGAAAGTGAGTCAAAGCAGAGCCCATTCCCCTCGTCTTTATCCTGAAGGAGATGATGCAGTGGGGACTCCCGTGCTGGCTTGTTTCCCCAGGTGGTGAGGCACCTGAGTGCATACCTGTTACCTCAGTCTCTGCCCAGATGCGCTGTGAGGTGTGATGGCTGTGGTGGTAGGTTCTCTGAGTACTATGCAATGACAGGTGGACAGGGGGGAAGGCTTTGGAGCTATCAGCATCTTTCCAAGGTCCAGGCTCAGTCTGAGAGAAGGACCACTCTCCTGAGCAGACATCACTGCCTGCTGGGGGTCTTCAGTGGTGGACTCACAGAGACTTGATCTAGAAAGTTCCTGGAGTCAAAATGTTCCCCCAAATTGAAGAAAGTGGTATGCCCTTGAGGATTCCTCCGACACAACCACAGCACCTGAGCTTTCCCCCAGGTAGATAGTAGGTCCTGAATATTTGTTCCCAAAGATATTCCAGAATCTGAGTGTTGCTTCTACGAGAACTGCAAAAATGTAATGGCCCCTTCAGGTCTGTTCCGCGAACTTCATTTTTTTAGGTGCCAGCCTCATAATTGTTACTATTATTAGTTCCCTTTAAATTAGCATGCCTTCTTTTCTGCCTTCTTTTCTTTTTTTCTTTCTTTCATTCTGCCTTTATTTTTTTTCCTTCCTTCTTTCCTTCCTTTATCCCTTTCTTCTTCCTTCCTTCCTTTTTTCTTTCCTTTTAGTTTTTAAATAGCTTCTTTAGCTTTTCCTCAAAGATTCATGAAGTCATAGGTAAGATGTATTAGTTGTAAATCTTTTTAATATGCGTTAAGATTAATATATGCCATTAGAATGAAATATTTCTCCAATCTTGGCTAAAATCTTCTCACTTGCTAATAGCAATTTTTGTCCATAGCTTTGGGAGAAGCAACTCTAAAATCTTCTGTAGAATTCTAATATCTCTTCTAAACCTTTCATCGGATTCCTTAAAATGACATGGCAATGAGTGATATGCAAAGCTGGACTACACTGCTCTTCCTCTCCGGCTCTGCAAGACCTGGAACCAACTTTTGGCATATTGATTGGTGATGGGAGGAATTAAAGCCCTTGCTTTGTTAGTCCCATTAAAAACCACCATCATTTCCCATCGAGAAAATAAAGGAGGGACATTCTCTGTAAGATCCATTACTAGAGGAGGTAGACAAGAACTTAAATATGCATTTAATGTTTTCTCAAAGTCGTCACTTGTGCCTCCAAACTTCCATGGATATTTCTGTGTTTTCTTCAAAATGGTTCCGGCATGGGAAGTTTTAAAGGCAAGCTAATCCTATATTATTACTAAACTAAGAACTGTGCTTTGAACTCAGCTCAGAAGTCAGACCCATGTCTTTGGAGCAGGCATTTGCTAATCACTTCTTGGCTGCGGTTGACTGATAATGTCCTCAAAACCAAACCATCTTGGGGGTTCCTGAAGTCAGAAGGGAAGTGAATTGTTTAAAAGTAAAACACTCCTGTTTCAGACCCCCAGACTCCCCTAAGATAGCAGTTTAATAATCTAAATGATTGTTTTAAAAAGTGCTCTGACTCCGTTTTACCAAACGTTTACTTAGGTCTTTACACATCACAGTTACTTCATAGCTCAGATGCTTCATCTGAAGTGTCATCGCTGAGATTCCGCCCATTCGTTTATGCATTTGACCTTTTACTGAACAATTATTAAGCACCTAATGGATGCAGTCTTCCCAGATATTTACTTTGGGGGGGGTTGAAGATGCAGTGCTCCTGCTGACAGCTGACCTTTTTCAAACTAAAGACAATGCCAGGAATATTCGGTCCTCTTTTAATTTACTAGAAGTAAATCTCAGAAAAATGCAATAGGCTATTAAAGTAAAACAATTTTTTTTTGCAAATCACTTTTCTTGCAAGATGTTGAGTCAAAGACTGGAAGGAACTTAATTAGAGCCTTAACTGGAGATGCTAATAGGGAAGAGGTTGAGGATAGTGGCGAGATGAATAAGCTCCATGACCTAAACATCTGCTCTCATTCTCAGCACCTTCCAAAAACACTGTTCAGACCCAGAAGACACATCCAGGTGCTTGGCATACAGCTAAGTGGCCCAAAGCAGGTAGACCTCATCACACCTTTGACTACCTGGGTCCCCTGGGAAGAGGTCTTGGTCCTCGGTCCCACTCAGCATTTCTGATGTGTGGTAATGACGATTACAGGGAAGGAGGCTGCTGTGGGAAAACACTAAGAAGAAACATCACCATCTAGAGACTGAGGTCTTGCAGTTGTCACTCCAGAAGTGTCGATCTTCGACCTGGCAGTGCCAGGCAGTGTCCCCTTGATGAACTCCCACACTGTGGAAAGCAGCAGCTGACGAGGCTGGAGACAGCTGCTACCTTAACCCATGGCCTGAAGCCTCCCATAGCCAAATTTCACACACTTTGAAAGGGTTACTCAATACTCATTGACAAATGGATCTTGACTGAAAGGTCTATACTGTACACTATCGCTCAAGAGTATTGCTCCCAGCAGCGTATTTGAGTAACAAGGGCCTTTGCAGAGACCTTACAACACACACGTGGGGTGCTATACACTCTTCCTGGGAGTGAGGCTCACCTTGCCCCTCCTCACAGGAAACCAAGAATCTGGAAAGCCACAGGCCAATCAACAAACCCAAATTGAAAGGCAGTTACAGAGCTCGCCACCAGAGGGCAGCAGTGCACACAGATACAATGGGACCTCCCCATTTAAGAGAGGAGAAAACTGAGGTGGGAAGAAGTTAGCGATGCACCAAGACTCACAGTACTGGACAGATCCAGGCTCAGAACCCCGGCCTCCCAACCCCAAGCCACTTGTCCCCAAGGTCTCAGGAAAGGGACTTTTGGGTGGTTTATGCTTCTTCATTTACAGTTGATGAGTTGGCTGGTCAGAGCTGCAGCATCTTCTTCCAGGAGTTACGGGATTCCCCAGAGATCCCCCAGGGATACTCTAACCTCGCTCACCTTGACCCCCCAATAGGAAATGCATTGCGCGTTGCAATTGACATTTAATATGCTATATATCATACACAAACTGAAACATTTTCACAAATATCTTTATTGCTGAGATACACTTTGATATTTTAAATTGTACTTGATTCTATATCTTTTTTTTTTTTTTTTCAGTGCTGGGTGGGTCTCCATCCACTACATTGATTTCACAATCCACTAACTGCTTGCCGGGCCTGATTTGAAGGGTGGCCTGGAGAGCAGCCCTCCAGGGAAGGGAAGCTAGTCCAGTCGAACGTATTGCTGTCGCTGTGCTTCCTGGGTCCTGCAAGATTGTAGGAGGGCTGTGGACACTGAGATTCTCCAGTCTAAGAGAGAGAAAATAGCCCAGGGGAAGCACCAAAGGCAACCCCGGTTCACCACTCAGCTTCGCTTTGTCTGTGTCATTCCCACATTCATTCCTTCGGCAAACACTAAGTCACCCCTGATG
>NW_011888809.1:4822224-4838790 GCF_000151845.1 Pteropus vampyrus
GAGCATCTGGCTGCCTTCTAGTGAATGCCTGGCCCTGGTCCAGAAGCCACCGCAGTGACTCCTGCGCACATCTGAAGGTTCCTAGCTCTTCCATGCTTTCCCTGAATTGCAAAGCCCTGAGGTTCTGATATAACACAAGTGAGGGGGAGGGAGCCATGAAAAGCGACAGATATTATACATCGACCATGTACATGGGGTCCTTCTCCAGATTTAATTGTGCTGTAGGAAAATAAAGTATTGTGACCTTTCTTGTATGCCGGGGACACAGCTGCCTCTGACCTTCACCGCTCGTGAAGCCTGGGACCAAGCAGGGCCCAGGAGTGACAGTGAGTATTCAGGTGACATTCTCCTGCTGTATCTCAGGCCAGGAATGGCACGGCTCACACCTACCCATCCCCTTCTTCGATCATGGACACAGGGTGGGTCACTCGGCCTTTCAAAGGATTCAGGGAATAAACAGTATGGAGGAGGATGAACAATCTGAACCACATTTACCTTCGGTTGTCCAAGGGCTGTGCTGTCCCCAGGGGTATAAATGGCCCCAGGGAGGCCCCTGTGGTCATTGGTCACCAGTCCTGGCCAGCTTCACCCAGACCCCCATCACAGTGGCCCACGCTGCTGCTCTGATATCACTGCTGTCCCTGGAGAACCCTGATGCTCAGGTCTCTGCCTCCCTGGGGCACCCCGAGCCACCCGCTCCAAGTGCGGCCACCTCCTTAGATGCTCTCTCAGGGGCATGTGGCATCCACTGCTATTCCCAGAACGCTAGAGCTTCCTCCCACCCCATCCAGTCTCCAAAACTTTCCTTCTGGACTTGGGGGATGGAGGATGATTGGGGAGTCCTTTTTTTATGTTTTCTCCAGAATATTTCTGCTTCTCTCTCTTTCCCTGCCTCTGTCTCTCCCGGTATCATTCCCCTTCCCTTTCCCTCTCTCTCTATCTCAATCTATATCTCTCCCTGTCTCTCTTCCTCCCTCCTTTTCTCTCTCCCTACCAGCTCTCCGGGCACTAGCATCTTTTCAATGACTTTATATAGAGAGTTTTGGAAACAAAATCCAGGAAGAAGAGCATCTCGCAGACAACTTCTGCAGAGGCAAGAAGGCCCACGGCCAGCTAACTGCTTAAAAAGAGGATGGAAACTGGGGAAAACACAGAAATTAATATTAATTTATGGAGGTAAACACATAAATTAATATGTTAAAAAGTTACCCTGACACAATGAAAATAACAGCCATCATTTGTGCACCCATCTACTGAATGACTCATCATCTAGCACCCACTCTATGCCAGGGTGGTTCGGCGCTGGATCCCTGCTCTGGCCGGCCGTCCTCCTAGGAGGAGCCAGAGAGCAAACTCATAAACAAAACACACAAACGGAAAAAAAAAAAAAACCAGGGAAACAGCATGCTCTGCAGAGAACACAGCTCTCAACGGAGCAGAGGGGTGACTGCATTAGACGGGGTGGGTGTCGTGTCAGAGACGGCCCCTCTGCTTCTGAGACCCCAATGACAAGGACACAGATAGATCAGGGTTTCCCTTTTATGTGCCGAGAATTTTCCACGTGCTGCTTTAATTCTCAGAGCCGACCTACGCAATCCACATCGTTCCTCTCTCCGTGTTACAAATGAGGAAACTGAGGTTCAAGAGATTAAGTTCCTTGCCTCAGATCACACAGCCAACCGCGGAGGCGCAAGGAGCAGACAGACGTGTGATCCGTCTGGCTCTGAAGCCACAAGCCCTTCCACTCCGCTCGTCGGGGCTCCGGTTGCATCTCTCTTGGAATTTTCCCAAACGTTCCAGACAGAAATTTCTTTCCCACCAGGTGTTGACATTTCAATCTTTCCTCCTTGGTCTCCTGGCAAGGGCAACTTATGAGGAGGTTTCCATCCTCACAGCGGACCCTCAAGGGAGAGGATAAAGTTGTCCAACTGCCACCGAGACTGGCTGTGCTCCACTCTGTCCTGCCCCGTCACCTCCGCCCTGCCACGGGCCCCTCAGCTCCCACCCCGGGACCCAGCTCCCTCTCTGTGCCGCCCTGTCCTGTGGGCTGGTGGGTGGGACAGAACAAGGCCAGATGGGCTGAGTGGAGGTCGAAGTGACTGGCTGGTGGCATTCAAGCCTATTTTTATTCACACACACACACACAAAATCTGTTCTGTGTTTTATTCAGCTTCGGGGCAAGGAGAGGTCAGCTCTCTTCACCTCTGCTGTAAGATGAGAACTACTGCAGGAAATGAAATGACAGAGAAGCCGGCCCAGGGGGAGGGAGAAAGGGCAAATTACGGGGAAATTAGAAACCTGGGTTCAGATCCGAGTGGAGGGTGTCAAAGCTCGCGTCCACCGGGGCCTTCTCCGCGAGGCCGGGGCGCGTAGATGGGCGCCCCACGCTGCCACGCTTGGCAGCCGCCCGTGAGGGCCGGCGACACGGGCACGCACGCCGACCCATCCCAGGCCTCCCGAGGGCGGTCCTGGCTTCCGACTCCTGCACCATGGCCTGCGCCTTCCAGCTCCGGTGCGGTCACGGGAAGGGACGCCCCAGGGCGCAGGGCCCCACGGCCCGCTGTGCAGGCTGGTATTTGGCCGTCCTCGTCCTCCTCACGGTTACTCGGTCCCTTCTGTGGGCAAGCCACAGGCTTCCTGTGCTTTCGAGTCAAACACGCACGAAACTATCTGGAAACTCAGACACAGCAGCTTTCCGCGCCCTCGCTCTCCCGGGAGCGCGCTCTGCTCTTCCACACGCTTCGAGGCCTCCGCGCGAACGCGCGCCCTGCTCCACGCGGCCCTCGCCGACCCGCGGCAGAGGCTGCGGTTTTGGTCCCAGAATCCGGAGAGCCGGAGAATGCCAGGCGGCCACCGGGTACGCACATGTCCTCTTGACCTGGTGGAGGCAGGGCCGTAGTTTTAATTCCGTCCAGAAAGCAATCATTGAGCACCTGCTTTGTGCCAGGCCGGCGAGGAGGGGGTTCGGGGTTCGAAGTCCAGAATGCTGGGGCTCCGGACACCTGACTTGTAGTAACAGACCCAGGAAGCGGGGCGCTGGGCTGCAGCCTCTCGGCCAGGCTGCCCCAGGGCTGCTGGGACTCGGAATCCTGAAGCAAGACATTTAGACGCAAGTTTGTTATCGGGGTCATGTTGATGCAGCCCTCTCATATATAAAAACTCTGGATTTGTTTTCCTTTTTTGTTGTGTTTTGCCAAGTAATATATGTGACTCACACCCCTATTACCCAGACCCCAGACCCAGCTATCCCTGAGCCTGGGCACAAAGAAGCACCCACGCACATTACTTTGTCATTAAAAGAAAAAAGAATGTGAAGGGTTAAAGAAGTACAAATTAGTAGTTGATAGATGGTCACCGGGATGGGGAGCACGGCCTAGGGAATGCGGTCAGCATTAATCTGTTGGCTAAGTGGAGGGCCAGGGGAGGGAGGGAGCAATTGGGGAGATTGTTTTATGAACTATATAGATGTCTAACCAATGTACTGTATACTTGAAACAAATTAAAATAAATTTTTTTTTACAACAGAAAAAGCTGAGCATTTCACGAGGTATTTTTTATGCCACTACGACAGGCCTCCATGTCAAATGTCCCCGTCGAAATGCAAGGTGTCCTCCAGGATCAAGGGGAGTCTTCTGGCCCTGAACCTTCCCCGCCCCCAACGCACATGTGCTTGGAGGAAACTAGCTGATGCTCTCGGGGTCATTGGTCCTGACGCGGGAGAGAGCCACCTCCTGCCTCCCTCACTGGGCTTTCCTGGCTGTTCCTGAGCCACCTCATGGACCAAGGGCATAGCCTGCTCCCACCCAAGTGCGCTTTCCTGGCCAGACTGGTCATTGGCGTCTGCAAAGGCTAAACGGCAGAGCTATGTGGAGTCTTTCTTAGTGAGACCCCCCTTCTCCCTGGTCCTGCGGGAAAAAGAAATTAAGTATCCTGTTCATTACCATGAGCTTTCCCCTGCCATGTTCAAGGCAATGACTTTGGGTGTCCCAAGTGGCACCGAAATCTAAAGAGACAGCAATTCCCAGGGCTCACATCGCCCCCTCACCTCACACGGTTTGTGACCAAACTCTTGCAGCATTCAAACGGAAGATGGCCTCGATAATGTCATGCCACTGCCCTCCTGAAACATGGCAGAACCTGGGGCCTCCCAGGCCTGAACTTTGACCTCGGCTCCAGGCAGGGAGCCTCCCACTTCCTAAAGTCTATAGATCTGTTGCAGGACAACGTAACGTTCATTTTAGGAGAAAGGGGATTTTTTTTTTAGGCCTTCAAAATTGTAACTTCAAACTAATAGTAATTTTGAATGACATCACATTAATTCAAGGCTAATCAACTAGCCAGACTATTGCTGTAGCTGGCTCTTTAAAGAGAAAAGAGAAAGATTTGGGAAATTTCATGTCCCCGCAAAGGCATATTTTGAGCACAGACTTTCCTTCTCTGCTTTACATATAAAACAGAATTTTGCCCATTTCTTTCAGACTAAGGAGACAGGTCAGGGGACTCCCTCCAGCTCCCCTCGAAATATAGATCCCAAGCTCTCAGCACCAGGGTCAGGGGCAAGCAGGTGGTGAAACAGGAAGTGAAAGGGTCAGCTGACAAACAGACCTTGTTTCCTACGGGTGCTCTGAGCTTTGCCTGACACTGCGATTCTCTCTGGGACAACAGTGCCCTCGGGGTCTGGGTGAGCTTCAGGCACTGAGGACTCCCAATGCCACCTTCACAGAGCTGTTTGGGGCCAAGTGGTGACAGGAGGCCATTTTACCCTTTGGGCATCAACACACTCTCACTGGCTGTAAGACCTGATAGATGCCAGGGGAGGCCTGAGCCCAGAATGCCAGAGACATCTGGTGGCACCAGCAAATGTGAGCTGTACTACAGTCTTTTTTGCGGGGGAAACAGTTAATATAAAATAGAGTCTTGGATTAACGTGGTTCATAAATGTAAGGTGTTGCTACTGAAGACCTCAACATCTACCCAGATATTTCAGGGTTTAATGTTGAGAGAATGCCTTGACAGGTGAGGAAGGGAGCAGGCACGTGAGTGGACCCAGTCCCTCCAGTGGGACAGATGGCATTGCCCAAGACCTCTGGAGTTTCACGCTCAGCTCTGATTACAGGCTGTGCAATAAGGTTGGCTGGGACCCAGCAGGGCAGAAGCACCAGGTGTTCCAGAATCTCTAAGTATGGCAACTTTTGCTGGTGTAGGGGCACCAGTGGCTCTGGGAGGCCAATGCGCTCTGTACGGGACATTCCTGATGTGAGACCAGAAAATCATGCAGTGTCCCCTTTGTTTCTCTCTGTAACTGGCCAACGCATTAAGCCCCAAGTACAAACCTAAACTCAGATTGTGAATTTCTAGGTCACAAGAGGACACGGATTAATCAGACTATTTACAACATGCTGTCAACACACACCAGAGGAAATAGGCCAGCCAATGCCAGTGACATTTTGTGGATTTCTTATAGCGTGTTTTGTCCATCCTTTACTTATTAAACATTCAAATCCTCTTCATGTCCTCTAAAACAGGATTCTGTGTCTGCTCACCCGCTGAGTTACCAGTAATTCAAGACATATGCCTGGAGCCACCCTGGGCTGGATGTCCCCAGGGCCTGGTTTCACCACATCATACACAACACACACAGACACACGCAGCAGGCCCAGCACCCACACCAGGCATGCATCACGCAGATGCTGCAGATATGCAGAGCCAGAAGCTTTTGCTGAGACTCAGTCCCTCAGCCGTAGCCCCGGAAGCCGTAAACTCTCCCTGCACAGTTGACCCACCACAGAATGCCTGGTTCTCACAAAGCATTTCCTGACGTTAACATGGCAAGAGACACCCCGTTTTTTGTTTGGGGAAACTGAGGCCCAGATGGAAGGGGTGGTGGGCCCAAAGTCATAGAATCTTGTTTAGCAGTGGGCCAAGGTTTTGGGTACCAGCAAAGACAGGTTTCTTCCCCAGCTACAGAGGAAAGGACTCTTTCTGGCCTCAGCTTTCTGCCCTCACTTAAGGAACAACCACTGCTCACCGCCATCCTCCTCACAGTCCTCCCGGTCCGAGGGTGGCAAGCTTAGAACCCTGGCTATCAAAGTCACACCCAGAAGGCATTCTTCTTGTCCACATGCTCACCTGTGTGGTTCTAAGGCATAACAGTGCTGCCCTGACATTGGCCCATCCTGGCTTCCGACAGCCAATCGCTAAATATTCAAGAATCTTACTAGTCAGGTGTTTAAAGGGGGCATTTTGAAACTGACCATTGTGGGAGTATTTATGCCGTGGAAATCAGCAAATGCCAAATGCCATATATTAGGGATTTTTTTTGTTGTTGTTAAAGAAATAGTTTATCAATATATTACTGTTCGCCGGGAAGAACCACTCTGACTTCACTAAGACCTCAGGCCTTGGGGAACAGGAGATATTGTTCAGGATTCATAGTTGCAGACAATAAGAGCCAACCCTGGTAAGCAGAAATGGGACTCTTAGGGAGGGTGTCAGGTCGCTTACAGAACCCGCAGGAAATGTGGAGTCGTGGGGATCAGGAAACGGACCGGAACGGACGACGGCAGGCAGCGTGTGCTGGCCCAGGCCACGGAAGGCACCGTACGTGGAAGACCGACTGGAGGCTGTCGAGGGCTGAGCGGGAAGGGAAGGCAGCTAGAAAGAAACAAGCAAAAATCATGTAGAATTAATCACATCACTGAGAGAAGAGAGAGCACGAGATTTAATATATATATGTAAACATACAGCATGCAAACACCTATAATAAAGCCTCCTCACATTCATTCCAGTTTATATAAAAAGAATCAGAGAAAGATCAAAGAACTTCTCAGTGTTTAATTATGCTTATGAAATACAAAAAGTTCGGGAATGACTTAATAGTCCAGGATGGGCTGGCGGGGAGGAAAAGCCGGCGGCCTGCTCTGCTCCCCTGGAAGCACGTTCCTTCACAACATGAGAAAGGACCTGAGCGTAACGAGTACCCGAGGCAGGAGGGCTGGTCTCGGGGTGATGTCACGTCTGAGCCTGTTGTTGGCTTTTGTCAGGGGACGGGAAGTGAGCCGCCGCTTTCCTCTCGGAGGCCGTGGTCGAGGCCGTGGTCGAGGCCGTGGTCGCAGCCCCGCCTGGGTTCTTTGGTCATCTCGGTAGACCCGGCCTTCAGAGCAGGATCAGAGCTCAGCCAGGCCCAGGCCGAGCACAGACCTCTGGGACGTGCAGTGCGGGCTCAGAGTGAGGGGACACGGCACCCGTCGGCCTCAGAGCTAGACCTGTTGTTCCCTGAGCAAGCTGGGCTTGGACCTTTGAGTCCAGAGAACAAACCCTTGCAGCTAGAAGGTGTGGACTCCAATCCTGCAGCCACCCAACCCACAGAGTAGGCTGAGAAAGCCACCTGCTAAGCCTTGGGCGTGGGGGCGGCGGCGGGGAGGCCACTCCAGCTCTTCCTCCTCCCCACTATGGCCACTGAAGTGCTCGGGCAATTCTAGAGACCTACATCTGGCCCATCACTGCACACACCGAACATCCCCCAAGAGCAGACAGGGGCCCTGTGTTCCCTTGTCCCTCCTTCTTTTCCTCCTCTCGAGTCCCATTCCCTCAAGATCAAGCCAAGTTCCTGGTAGCATGCCATATTAGGTAAGAGCTCACAAAGATTAAATGTGAAAAATAGAACCAGGTATGTACCCGAAAAAAAATGAAGAAAACATTTTATAATTCAAGGGGAAAGGCTATTTTTAGGCATGACACGAAACTTCAATATCCCTAAAATATGAGATTGATAAATTTGACTCGATTTCCTTTATATAGAGAAGAAAAACACCAAACAACTAATGAAAAGAGAAATTAAAACTTAGAAAAAATATTTGGAACTCATATCACAAGTAAAAAATTAATTTCCTTAATACTTACTAAGCTCATTTGGAGTTGAGGGATCTAATCGATAGTATCTCTTTTCTCACCAAAATTCCAAACGGTCTTGAAATAGACATAGGAATAGACAAATGGTGACCCTAAAATCATCTTTATTACTGGCAGAGCCTTTGGAGAATGTGCCTTAAGAGAGTAAGCAGTGAGCATCTTAATGCTGGACCCCAGAATGAAGCAGGCCTTTGGGGCCATCAGGATGGTAGGTTTGTGCAGCCAGAGGCCAAAATAAACACACAGGAGAGAGACGTGCAAAAGAGGGATTGGAGACGAGGACAAAATCTCACCAACTAGGAGACTGAACAAGTTAAATTCTTACAGCAGCGACAGGTCTGGGGACAAGGAAATGCATGCCTGCTGCTCAGAGCATGTTTCAGAGCTGGGAAGGAAGACAAAGGGCCTGTACGCCCACAGCCTCCAGCTCCTCGCTCCTGTAACAGGTGCTGAAATTGCCCTTCCATCCCACTAGAATCTGGAGAAAATCATGCTATGAGGAAACCATAGCAAAGAGAAATTGTTCACTGTCAGCCATTTATCAGTGGGAAGCCTCGGTCACATAGCTCCATTCCCAGAGCTGACAACTGCCCCACAATGCACAGCCCCTCTCAGGAGCAGGAATATCCAACACAGCCAAGGAATCGGTGTGGCTGCAGAAGCCACATGGCATGCACTGCCCACAACGCCAGGCTGGTGTTTCTCCACACATCTGTGAGTGTATGTGTGAAGCTGAGTTTATGCATCAGTTGACTAGCCACGGAGTACCTGACATTTGGGCAAACATTCTGGGTATTTCTGGATGAGACTGACATTTGAATCAGTAGACTGAGTAAAGCAGATTGCCCTCCCTGATGTGAGTGGGCCTCATCCAATCAGTTGAAGGTCTTATGACTAGGACAGAAAGGCTGATACTTTCTTGAATAAGAGGGGACTCCTCCTGCCCCACTGCTCGAGCTGGGACATTGGTCTTTTCCAGCCTTCAGACCGAGACTGAAATGCTGGCGCTCACATGTGAGGGTCCGTTTGTGGGCAGCCACTGTTTTAAACTTTTCTGCCTTGCTTCACCTCCACCATGAGCATGGGGACAGCAGCAAGAGAAGAGGAAGGATTGTGGCCTTATTAATACTCTGGTGTACTTTGAAAATGGTTTCACTGACTTCAGACATCACTTCCATTACCAGAGATCTTTGCAGTTATAAATGCTACGTCTTGATCTGTCCAATTTACCTTCCTAATAGATCATAATTACAAATCCAAGGGCCTACAGGGTCTACATAAACATCTGAAATGTAAGTGGTAGAGACTGTCGCAAGCTAGAGAGTTTGTACTCCACCAAGCACATTCGAATTCAAATCATTATTAAACACACCACTGCATAACCTCTGCAGCTGTCCAAGCTTAGTTACAATGAAAACTAAAGTTCAGATAAAAATAATGACAATCCATACCACTGCAATTAATAACCAGGAACTTTTCTAAGATAGAGAGTGAATTAATTTTTACAACAATCCCTGAGGGAGGTGCTACTATTATTCATTTTACAGGTGAGAAAACTGAGGCACAGAAAGGTTAAGTAGCTTACCTAAGGTCACACAGCCTAGTAAGAGCACAGTCAGAACTTGAACTTAAGTAGTCCATTTGCAAAGTCACTTAAATTGGGCTTCTTATGAATTCGAGAGCTGCAAGGGAACCGGGCTCTGCTGCATGGTGGTCATGACTATCAATGTCTCTGTCTCTGTCTCTATGAAATGACCTGGAATCTTGAACACACATCAGGGATTTTCAATCCCTACAGAGTAGGAGTCTCCAACCCCTGGGTTGCAGACCGGTACCGGTCCTTGGCCCGTTAGGAACCATGGACTGCAGAGCAGGGCTGCACCGGGCTGCAGAGCAGGATGTGAGCGGCGGGTGAGCCAGCAAAGCTTCATCTGTATTTGCAGCTGCTCCCCAGCGCTAGCATCACCGCCTCAGCTCCACCTCAGATCATCAGGCATTAGTTTCTCATAGGAGCACTGATCCCTGGTGCCAAAAAGGCTGGGGACCACTGCTATAGAGAACCAATCCCCATGAAGAAATTCTCTCTTTTCTCAAAAATCTTGGTGGATTCACTGGATAATTGTCTCTGTTCTCTAATTCCCTCAGTGTAGATGGACAGTGACCAGCAAAAGCCAATGTCTTTCTGATTTGAAAGCCAAGGCCTCATTGTAGCAGGTCACCTACATTGTGGAGGATGTTCTCCACAGAGCTGTGTGACCTTGGGCAAGTCCCCAAGCTGCGCTGGTCTTCACTCGTAAGAGGATCAGGCTGGAGGAGATAATCTCTCAGGTTCATCTGGGCCCAGAAGACAAAGTTAAAAATAGGGTCTCAGGGCTTGTCTTAGCTGGGGCCACAGTAACAAAATACCATAAACTGGGTGTCTTAAACAACAAATATTTATTTCTCACAGTTCAGGAAGTTGGTTAAGTTCAAGATCAAGTTCCGACAGATTCAGTGTCTGGGAAGATTTGGTGTCAAACCCTCTTTCTGGTTTGCAGATGGCCACCTCTTTGCTGTGTCTTCATAGGGCAGAAAGAGAGGGCTCTGGTCTCTTTCTCTTCCTATAAGGGCACTAATCCAACATGGGGGCTCCACATGACCTCACGTAAACCTAATTATTCCACATCCACAAAAACCATCACATTAAGGATTAGTTTCAAATTATGAGTTTTGGGGGTGACGTTCAGTCCATAGCAGGGCTAGTAGATGAGTACAGCTGCTGAGAACACATCTTGAAAGGGTATGTCGTGTTTACCACACCCCCTTATAAGAGCTCCCTGTTCTTTCTTTCTCAGCTAATGGCATGTATTATAATTCTGGGGACCCTCAGTCCTCTGTCTCAAGTTTCCATCCCCAGCCATTGCGTAGACTGAGCCTTCACGCCCATTCTTTGGGGAGCATGAGAACTTTGAGCACAAGCCAGAGGGTAACTGGAAACCCCTTAACTCTTCTGGTCCCCAGCTTTGCCCCCTAAGGACCTGCAGATTTGAGTTTCTTATTACTCTCATTTGCTAAAAGCCAAATAAAGAACTTGCACCTGAAAAACACAGAACCTTGTATGGTACTTGGAGCTCTGGGGTGTAAAACTGGAGGTTAATCTTATACTTCTGCACAGGAGAGAGAGCCGAGGAACCAGAGAAGATTTCCAAAGCATACAGCTGGCCCTGGATATCTTCCCAGCTCTGCTGGAGAAGGAAGAGTGGGTTGCTCCCCAAGGGCCAGGCAGCCAACGCCTCCGCAGGCGAGGGGTCCAGCCAGAGGAGTCCCATAGCCCGAGGCCCCTGGCAGACAGGAAGCCTGGCATATCGGTCGGGCAGGATGCTGCTGCAGCCTGGAGCCACTGCCCACCACTGGCTGGTGGTGGCACTTTAAACCTCTCCAAAGGGCATGGCTTATGCCTCTCGTGACCATACAAACAGCCAAAAGAGATGTTTAAGGGATCAGTGATCTAGGTATCTACACTGCTCCACAATTTTTCTGAACTGAATGGTATTAAACAATGATCAGTTGTTGTTGTTATTATTGTTGTTGTTGTTGTTGTTGTTGTTGTTGTTATATTATTATTATTAGTATTATATTATTTCTCATGGTTCCATGTCTTGACTGCACTCACCTAGGTGGTTCTCACCCAAGTCCCTTAAGTGACTGGCCAGGCAGTGGCTGGAGCAGGAGAAGCCCTGAGGCTTCCTCCTTCACAATGTCTAGCATTGGGGGAAACTGGGCCCTCAAATGAACATCTCCAGCATGAGCTCTCCATGTGGCCTGGACTCTCTTATTCCAGTCTTGATGGGAAATAAGCAAAACAAGGTTAAAGCCATGGATTCCATGAATCCAGTCTCACTTGGGAGATGGCACCAAAAAAAAATCAAGAAAAACTAAAGAACCAAGGAGACAGCACAAGGCAGGCAGTGTAGACAAAGGGGATGAGATGAGTTGATTTCAGCCCAGAGGAGAGGTGATGTTCCCAGAGCATATCCTGGGAGTGCGGCACACACTTCACACCACTGGCACTATCGGCAGTGCTGCTTCTCTTCCCATTGCTGTTAGTGAGTGTGTTTCCTTTGTTTGCATTTATTTTGTTCTGCTTTGCTGTCAAACTGGGGTGAGTACAGCAGGTGATGAAGGTAGTGTTTGTCCCCCATAGCAGCAGTTGAGGGAAGTGACCTAGGATGAGCTAATTCTCTGACCACCTTTAATCATTAATTCTCATGGGGGTTGAAGTTGACACACTTGAGGGAGACAGAGCAGCCCAGAGCTGGAGTTTAGGATAAAGGGACTGGCACCAGCACACGAGGTCCTGTCTAAGGTATCTGGGGCCTGAAACAGCCCAAGGGGAGTCCAAGCCGAATCCCTAGGCAGTACTGAGCATCAGCAGCTTAGCAAACTAAGCTCAAACTGAGCTCAAAGCATACGCACTGGCCTACGAGTAAGAAGCAGCCAAGGGCCAGAGATGCACTGAAATGAGAATTGAACAAGATGAGTAAGGAGAGCTGGGTATGCAGTGCCTGGTTTTGCCTTGATTGGACTTTAGCCATGGGGTTTGGAATGAGTCAGGCTGTCTGCCAAGAAGCCTGATCTCTGCTTAAATAATAGCAATGATAGTAAAGATTCACTGAGTGCCTACTGTGTGGCAGGCACTCTGCCAAGCATTTCTGCTCATATTCCCTTTAGTCTTCTGAACAACCCTCAAAGGCAGGGGTCCCCAACCCCCTGGCCGCAGACTGGGACAGGCCTGTTAGGAACTGTGCAGCACAGCAGAAGGTGAGCAGCAGGTGAGCGAAGTTTCATCTGTGTTTGCAGCCGCTCCCAGCACTAGCATCACCGCCTCAGCTCCACCTCAGATCATCGGGCATTAGATTCTCTTAGGAGCACTGGTGCCAAAAAGGTTGGAGACTGCTGCTATAAGAGGTTATTTCCATTTAATAGACGAGAAAACTGAGGCTCAGAGAGGTGAAATAAGTGTTCGTGATGAACAGTTAACTATGACCCTTGGCAGTGGGGCACTGCCCAAACAGGTGCTTTCACTGGGGCCATAATGTAACGCCTACAATGCACCTGTGATGGTGAGGTATTTTTTCCTTTTTTTCCCCAATGAGAAAATGGAAACTAAGTGACTTGCCTGAGGTCCAACAAAGCTGTTAAGCGGCAAAGTAGGGACTTAAACCTGTTCTAATTCCCCAATCCAAGCTTTTCTCACTATTCCAAAGGGTCTTACTTGAGGGGTGTCCTTCCCTGCAGCCCAGAGTGGCCTGGCACAAAGTAAGGATGAAAAGAATGCAAAACGGAGCTGCATATCGCCCCAGCAGGGAAAAGAAAGCAGATCCTTAACAGAGGTGAAGGGAAGGGCAGGGAGCAATGCTAACCATATGCCATCTCCCATTTTTCACTTACAAAACAAAAAAGCGCCTTGTCATTGTTTGAATCCCCTGTCCTGCAGGAGGAAGGGAGCAGGTACCTCCAAAGATCTGGGCACCTGCTCTCCTCACCGTCTGCTTCCAATCTGTTATCTGGCTTGGCACATGTCTCCTGTTCCCGGGATGTTTCAAGGGGCCTTCCTAGCTGGGTCCAAAGAAAGCATTCATTTTGATTCCCGAAAAGAGGAGCATCTGCTAGCCTGGATTGTGGGAGAGCCCATAATCCCTGCATTTTACCTCCTATTAGCCTTCTTCTCCAGGAAAGAAATGTCCTGCTCTTTAAAACTGAGGCCATAAAATTGTGACAGCTTGCTTGCAAACAGAGCTCATTCCAGAACATGAAACAGCCCTTCAGATAAAATATACAACTCAGGTGTGGGAGTGAGAGGACCGGGGTCTTAAAACCGAATCATTTGTTAGTACGTTTGGTTTTATGGCTCTGCCTGGGCAGTTCCCTACTGTAGAGCATCTCCAGTTCCAACATTTCGGACATATTTCCCATTAGCCCTTTATTTGAAATTTTATGCTTCCTCTCATAAAAACCTTTAGCAGATTAATGTGCTTGGGATGTTTATTTAGAAGTACAGCTGGTCTTCCTTCGAGTTGCTTTTATTGTGGGGTTGCCTGAGTGTGCCCTTTGTGCAGCAGCAAAAGGGTGGGACTGCAACCCAGCAACCAGCATTATCTCAGAGATGAGGGGACACATGGGGGGGCATGATGGAGGACATCAGGCAGGCCTTTGAGTTTTGCCATGTGATGAAGCACTCGAGGGCCACCATGTGCATTGGGAATGGGCTGTGCGTGGATGGTGGATATGAAGGGAACCGGAGCCAGCCATCTTCGTCTCCCTGACGGACCTGTCCTGTGGGCTCGTCCCTTCAGCACATCAGGACTAGCTTGACTCCGTTCGATCAGGAGCTGTTCTCCTTCGAGGTGAATAAGAGGGCCAAGTACTGACCAAGATTGCTGGTCTCCCTGAAACCTTGGGTAAACAGCCATCACTTCTTTTACAAGATGCATGATGATCAAATGTCTTGTAATGTTCTAAATTTATACCACTCTTTCCTACATCCTCCTGTTTTATTATTTTTGCACTAAAGACGAGCAATTTCATTATTTTTTAAGGCCATGTCTTTATCATGGTTTGGGGTGTGTGTGTGTGTGTGTGTGTGTGTGATTTTATTAAGGACCACCAGATTGCATGTTCTTATTGTACTTCTGGCTTCATAGGTCTCACGCTGTATAGGAACACTATTTAACAACATCACTGATGATGTTCCCCTGCCCTCTGCCACCTGTCCCCAGGACTGAAGGCAGCTCTGCCTGTGGATTATTAGAAAGTTCTGCCTTCTGTTGGCCTCAGATTTGCCTCTTGGCAAGTTTCCTATCTTGCAAGTCCTACTCCTACACTCTGGCGCCACATTGTGTGTTTCCTTCCCTTCTTCCCTTTGAGCAATTTGGGGGACATGACTAGTGCCCTCAAATCATCCTTTCCCCAGGCCGTATGTCTTGGTGCCTCCCATGTTCTGAGTGAAGATCCAAATGAGTGTTGACCTTGAAGTCTTTTCCGACCTTCCCCAACTGGTGGGGTCTTCTGTCAGCGAGACCACTAAGAGTTTGTCACACATGCCAGTTATTATGCAGTTACTTACTCTTGGCAAAGGCCTTTCTTGAGCCCATGCTTCTGGGCTCCAGGAAGAAACACTTTTTATCAGTCAGATGTTTCTTGATTACTCAGACATTATCAGACAGCAGACACTGACACCAAAGAAAGAAGGAAAAACTTTACACCAAATGGCAAGAAACTGATACGCTCTTACTTGCTCTTGCTCTCTTGTTCTCAAAAATGCTCGGTAACATCCAATAGCACAAGGAAATGAGGTCACAGGTACGCACACAGGCATGCACACACACATGCTCACGCACGCATACATACTCAGCCCCGAGTTCCTAAGAGCTCTGCTGCTCCCCAACTTACTTCAAGGGAGTTAATTCACTTGCTGAGTAAGGCTATTTGCTGTGTCTTGCTCATCAAGATGTCAAGTGAAACAGAGCCAACCGCCTTCCCACAGAAGATTCTGTAGCCAATGCTGAGTGACCTGAGGGACTGAGTAATACCACGTGTATGTATGTGTGGGGATGTGTGAGCACATACGTGGGCTGGGGGTGCAGCGAGGCATGCAGTCTTGAGGGAGGCAGGCTCCAAACAGATCTTGAGATTGCATGTGTCCTATATAACATACCCAGGGAAAATTCTAGGGCTCCCGTAACCTTCTCCATGGTGTGGGCAACGGGCTGGTGGCATCAAGCCAGGAGGAAGGGAAGTGAGGAACATGTCTCCTTGGGGTCTGGCGACAGTGGTTGCAGCCCCTACAAGTGGCCAAAGGGGGTCAAAATCCTGTCTCTCTCCTCCAGAGAAGGACAACGAGCAGCTCCGGGCTGTGCCGCATGCAATGCATTATCCGCAGGCAGCCTCCTCATCCCTGACTGAAGCTCTATCCACTGCAGACCCCTCCGGTCTGTTTTCATGACCTTTTCTGTATCCAGGCCAGCCCTCTTCTGAGTTTGTGTAGTCAACTTTTAAAAAGTAGGATTGCTGCACAGTTAACAAAGACAGAGGGATTTTTTTATTTTAATTTACTTTTATCAAAAAATGTAGAAAGCACCATTGTATGGTCCCTTTACCCTGTGCGTGGCATTAGGTTTATCATTCCTTCTCATCGAGCTGGACTTTTTTTGAGATTATGTCTAAACTATACGTGACAATTAATGGATGTGAGGAAACAGTGTCAGCCTCGTGGGAGAGTGGGGAGGAGCAGTGAGCTCAGGCACGAGAAGTGCTTCATACGCCTCCATGTGCTGGGTGCGCTGAAACTGTTGGCCTGATTCTTCCCACCAGGCCCCCACTCCCTCCCATCTGGACCGCCATGGACATCCTTTGCTACTATGAGGGGCTCCTGACTCAACCCCAAATCCTGTCTCCTGGAGGTTGAGAAAGTTACGGCACCCCACTGGGGCTGATTCCCATGTGCTCAATGAAGGGACGCTGGGGGTATCGAAAAAGGAGACAACTCTGAGTTCCCCTCCAGCCTCACATTCTACCAGTCACCGATCTTGCCTTGTCTATCAGTCCTCTGGACAAGGGACCCTATAGGTGACCAGATCTTTCACGGGAGTATGACCAGATCTGCGTGGGGCATAC
>NW_011888809.1:4839775-4852301 GCF_000151845.1 Pteropus vampyrus
CTAGGGACCTATGGGGGCAAATTTCTTGGACCTAGAATGGACCACCTCAGTGAATCTTAGCATCCTCTATCCCCCACCAACACTCTCCTGCTCCAACAGCCTTCAGATCTGGGGGTCACGTCAATCAGAGTGCCACCTCTTACAGACCCTTCCTTATTCCACTAAGTAGCCCCAAGCCAGTGAGCTGCACTGAGCATAGCTTTGCAAACCAGACTTCTATTACTTAAAGAGATAAAAACAAGGTCTACAAAGACAGGAAGTCCAGCAGAGCCAGATCATAGTAGGGCTTCTCAGATAAGCAAAGCTGCCTGTCTCCTGAGACCGCTTCTTTGGCAAAACACCGATTAACCATTGAATAATTCGCTGGAGTGGAAGCTTATGACAGTTGGCAGAAACAAGTTATTTCTGGACATTTTCCAGTTTTTCCCAACCAGTCTTCCAATTATTATTAAGATGTGGTAGTGGCTTCATGCAAACCATGGGCAGTCCACAACCTTGCAATACCAGCAAAGTGGAGAGAACACCCATTTCCTACAGCACCAAGGAGCAGCAGTTCCTGAAAACACTGGTCTAACTTTAAGTGGAATACTCTGTTATATTGCTCACCCTTCATTTGACCTTCATAAATGTCAAAACCTTACCATCCTGCATCCTGACATTTAATTCTTTCCTGTCATCTAATGAGGCCACATTTGGTTGGAAGGTCACTTGTCACTTACAACATGGAAAGAGACATATCATTTTAATGAAGCTCCTAATTCAGAGCAAGTCATGAAATCGTGGACAAGATTACAACACTTGCTGGCCCGGGGACAATGGCGGCCCTCGGACTTAGCCAGGCCTTTGTGGGATCACACTAAAAGAATGAAAAACAACCAGGGAGGCTGGCATTCCTGCGTAAGGAGCAGAGTCTGGCCGATGTCACTCTAAATTCAATTATCCAGAAGAAAGTGTGGATTCATGTTAATATATTTTACAAGGTCCTATAATTTATCATCCTTTGTTTTTCTTTATGAATAACAGATTTTTCCTTGGTTAAAAAGCACACCGAGGGTTGGTTGGACGGGAGCAGGACCAAGAGCCACTGTTTTTTTCTCAGTGGAACGGGAGGTCATACAAATTCCTCTCCCTAAGACAGCTTGGGAAAAGCTCGATGAGAAGTGCTTGAAAGTACGTGGCAGAGACACGGGGTGCAGATGTGCCCACACTTCACAGCGGGGGAAGGAAACCAGGTGAATGGAACCCGCTAGACAGTACTGATGGTTGAGAGTGACTCCAAGTACAGTCTTTCTGAGCAGCCAGAGGGACTGTCCAGACCCAGAATCCAGCTCAAGTAGACATGAGCCTGTACGCAGCAGTGAGGGTTTGACGTCAAGGACGTGGGGCTTGGACTCGGTCAGGGGAGGCAAACCCCTTTCAGATGACCCGTTCCTGACTTGCCACTGTGCTTTTTCAGTCATCATTTTAGAACCCCAGTCTCTGGCAGGGGCCAAAGTCTGCCCACAGACCCCTGACAGCAAGGCTTCCTGCCACGGCACACACTCCCTGCTTACCAACACACACCCGGAGATGAGATTTCACACTGGCCTCTTTCATGCCCCTGAGGTCAAAATCACCCTCTGGTTTGGCCAGAAAATAGAGCACCATGATGTAATTGATGCAAATCGGGTAAGAAGTACCTGCTGGGGACTTTGGTGTAAGATGTGAAAAAGTGCTGTGGGCTCTTTAGGAGAGGGAGCTCCAGAGAGGGAGGGGGATTCTCCCATTCAGCTGACAGAGGTCTGCCTGAGGAGGAGAATGGGCTCTAAAAGGAAGGGCAGGGGACATCACACAGACTGAGGGCCAGCCTGGTGAGCTTTCCTCACAGTGACTGGGACAGAATGCATTTTCCAAAGATGAACACAACAGTGTCTCCCACCCACATGCTTTTCTGCAATCTGATCTGGGCACTCTCCCACCCCTTTGGATCTAAGAGGGCCCTTGCCGGCTTTGACAAGTAGACTGTGGTGAAGATAGCACTAGGCCAGTTCTACTTCCCACCTTGGGCATGCTGGTTCTGGGGATGCTCCCTCTGGGAAATCAGCCACCCTGCTGTGAGAAGCTCAAGCCACTTGGAGAGGCCAAATACAGCTGTTCCACTTGAGTCAACAGCCCCACTGAACTCCCAGCTGATGGCCAGCATTACCTGCCAGTTACAGAAGTGAGCCATGCCAGATGTCCAGCCCAGCTGAGCCTTCAGATAACAATAGTCCTAACCATCATCTGACTACAGTCACAGGGGAGACTCCCAGGGAGAACCATCTTGCTGAGCCTGGTCAACCCACAGAACCTTGACAGAAAATAAGGACTTACTGTTTGAAGCCACTAGGTTTCAGATTGGTTTGCTGCCTATGAATAGATAACCAAAATACATGATATGGTATGTAGGAGCACTGACCAATCAGGATGGAAGATGACTGGCAATAGGGCTGGAAAAGGGTCCCCAGAGACCTCCGGCTGTTGACCCTTTGATTTCTGGATTGTGAAGAGGTGCAGCAATTACTGAAGGGGGAGGGGCCACAGTGGCAGAAGGGCACTTGGGGAGGTTAGGGCAGCAAATGTCTCAGTATTTTCACACCAGTTATGACATACTCATGAGCTGATGGGCAGCATCCCTGGTCTCCTTCGCCCTGGAATTCATGCCTACATCCTTGCTGGAATCTGTAGGATGTAAGAAGTCAAATATGCCCAGATCAGGACAAGTAAGTAGGCACCACTCCTGCGATCCAAGAGTCCCCTGAGAACCCAACACTTCACCTTTTTAGAACTCTTTCTATCTATGATTGCATTGGATCTTTACAATGGTCCTGGGAAACAAATGTTACTGGTCTTCATTTGACAGGTGAGAAAATCCAAGGCCCAGAGAAATTGAAGAACAGAGGTAATAACGGGAAATTATTGGTCAGGACACTATTTCAAGTTCTGGGTGTGACCCCACCTCTGCCTGAGACCTTAAGCCAATGCTACAACTTCTTAGAGCTTCCTCATCTCAAAAGTGAGGGAAATAGAAAGATGATCCCCTAGGTTACATCTCACATCACCACTCTCTGACTTTGTGACTTACTTGAGGTCACCAGAAAGAGAATGGCATAATTAGAACATGGTCTCAGGGCCCCCGACTTCTTGTCTGGTGCTCACGTGAATGCCCCCACAGCTGCCTTCCTGAGACATCTCAGCATCATTATACAGTGGGGCAGCCAAACCCTCTCCCCAGCTCCTGGATAGGGGAATGTCTGCTTGTGTCTCTGGTCCTGGGTCTGATACCCAAGGACCAAATCTCCACCCTCGTGCTTTGTAGGGGAGTACGTATGGGGATGAGGAGAGAGGAGGATGGGGTGAGAGATGAGGTGGGGGCTCACTCAGAATCTCAGCCAGATCTGCCCAGGCTAGCTCTGAGTAAATCCTTCAGTCACCACACAGGAAGCTGCTAATCTGGGCAGACACTGTCTCATTCAGGGGTCCAGGGCCCCTGTACTGACCTAGTCCTAAGGCAGCATCAGGAGGTGATGAATCTCTCCTGAGATTGTGTGGTTTCCAGGAAAGCATTCCAGAATCTGAAACCGGCTTCAAAGGAATGCGTATCTGCTCACTCCCACCCTGGCTGGGAACCAGCCCAGGGCACCTTATTCTTATTAAGCTGGAGATGTCTTGGACACTAAGCTTGAAAAATGCATCGAGGATTTCAACACAGATGGGGAATGGTGTGACTATGCCGAAAACCCCATTGTTGGCAGCACTAGATTTTCTCTGAAAGATATTTTGGACAAGTAATTTAATTCCTCTCCATCTCACATTTTCCAACTTTGAAATGGAAATGAGAATTTTTTTTGTCTTATAACCTTCCTATACCTGTGAGGCTGGATGGAGCAGAGTGGGAGCTGAAGCTTCCATTACCTGCTGCTAGACGATGCAATATATCCAACACCAGAATCAAGTATGGGGGAGAATCTCCAGGTAGAGAACAAAGAAGAGTGTCCAAAATGGGGTGGCAGAAGACAGGGGGACTGAAGTGAGAATCAGGTTAGAGAATCTGGAAAGATCAGGTTGGAAGGAGCAAATGTGATTGGATAGTAATATGGACAAATTCCTGAGAAGGGCACCCACAGCCCTGCTCCTCCACACCCTGAGTGCATGTGTGTGGTGAGCACAGTGAGAAGGAGGGGCACCTGGGCCATTAAGGCCACTAGAAAGGGTGAGGTTATTCTTTATTTGTTATTTATTTACCCTCATCCAGATCTGGGGGTAAGGCTCATAGTGGGCATCCCATCTTGTGATGGTTAACTTTACATATCGACTTGACTAGTCCATAGTATCCAAGTATTTAGTGAAACATTAGTCTAGATGTTGCTGTGAAGGTATTTTTTGTATGACATTTAAATCAGTAGTCTTTGAATAAAGCAAATTATCCTCCAAAATGTGAGTGGGCCCCATTCAATCAGTGCAGGGCCTTAAGAGAAAAAAAGATTAACGTACCCCAAGAAAGAAGGAATTGTGCTTCCAGATTGCCTTTGGACTCGAGACTGCCACATCAACTCTTCTCCAGTCTGTTGACCAGCCCTGAAGATTTTGGTCTTGCCAAGCACCATAATCACATGTGCCAATTCCTTAAAAGAAATCTCTCTATATATATATAAATCTATATCAATGTCTATAGAGTCTATATCTATATACAGTCATGCATCACTTAAAGACAGGGATACATTTTGATAAATGTGTCATTCGGCAATGTCATCACCATGAGAACGTCATAGAGTGCACTTACACAAACCTAGGTGGCACAGCTTACTGCACACCTGGGCTCTATGGGATAGCCTGTTGCTCCTAGGCTAATGCCTCTATAGCACATTACTGTGCTGAATACCGCAGGCAATTGTTGCACAGTGAGAAGTATTTGTGTATTGAAACATAGAAAAGTTACACTAAAAATATGGTACAAAAGATAAAAAATGGTACACCTGTATGGTATGGGGCACTACCGCTGGCCTTGACCTCTCTGCTGAGCTCCAGAACTATGTACCCAACTCCTACTGGACAACTCATCTGGAAGTACCACTGCCACCTCACACTCAACATGTATCAACTGAGCTTATCATCCTCCCTCCTCAAAACAAAACAACAACAACAACAAAAAAAAACCTCTGCTGCTTCTCCTGGTGAATGACGTTACCATCTACACAGTTTTTCAAGTCATCAGTGTGAGAGTCAAGGATAATTCCTCTCCTCCCCTGGCCCCCACATCCAATAACCACTGAGTCCCACTGACGTTGCCTCTTAGGATTTTCCCATCAATGAAGTCACTGCCCAAATTCAGTGCTTGCCTCTGGCCTAACTATTCAAACAGCCCCCAAATGGTTTCACTAATCACACTCGCAGTCAATCAAGAGGATGCTTCCTTGTATTTACACTCTTGCTAAAAATGCATTTTTCTACCTCTCAGAGGTTATAAGAATATACTGGTGTGGATAAATCTGACTCCAGGGTGGCTACTTCCAAGGTATTTCCTAAACCAGGCTCTTCCAGACATTTTGGGGGCTCATGGTTCTTACATTCTCGGGTGTACTCAGAGCCTTTAGTCAATCTTCTCACACCAATCTGGAGAGCCTAAGCTCCACCTTCTACTCTAGCCTATCAGAGAGTCCTCCTGGTCACAAGAATGGAGGCAAAGGAAGGTCTCCCAGGTGACAGGTGGGCTTCAAGGTGCATTTGCAGTGTAATGTGCCCTCCAGGGGCGTTGGCCTGGGCTGTCAGCACCTTGGAGAGCTCCAGGTCTGACCTCTGTTGGGGAGATCACTGGACCAGAGTCCTGGATTCTTCTAAGGGTGGTAGCAGGGAGAGGAAAGGGTTGATGCTGAGCACCTTCACTAGCCAGATACCCAGCCCAGCAACTTCAAGGACCTCAAAAATACAAATGGCCCTAAGGTCAGCCCAAATTTGGGTTTCAGGGGCTCCACAGCCTCTGCTCAGGTAGTCCATGAGAGGCTGGTAATTATGATACTGGTCATGGCCAAGCCAGTTGAACATTGAAGACCAGTGCTCCCTAGGGTTCTGTGCCTAGACTACACAGGATTCAGTAGCTTTCATGATTTTATTTCAGGTTAATTGTCAATGAAGACACAAGCCACCTTCAAAAATTGCCGCACATTTCTGGACTACTGCCATTTGGGCTTCATTTGGTGGAGCTCACTCCTGCTATTCCACTGTGTGCATCACAGCATCCACCACCCCAGCACCACAGGAGGAACTGGGCAGCAAGGACTGCAGGGATGGGGAGGATTCAGCTGACCCCTGGTTCAATGCACAGGGCCCGACCCATTGGGGGAGGAGGTACTGCCCTCTGGTCAAGTGCTCAGGGAGCTCTGAGGAGATGAATACACTCGGTCCATCTCCACAGCTGCTCTTTGATCCTATGGGACCAGAAGACCTGTAAGGCTAGAACAGAAAGGGAGAATGGACCTCCAAGCACAGACAGCACACGTCTGGAGGCACAGGGAATGCCTTTGCCTCTGATGTCGACCCAATGGTTCCTCCACTCACTTTTGCTTCCTCAGTGGAGCCCTGTGTTCCCACAGTCCTCTCCAGCCTGCCTTCTCTGGTCTAGTCCCGCTGCGGTCCTGCAGCTGTGTCACCAAAGCCTCGGATTCACTTACAAACTGTTTCGCATCTCCAGTGTCCCATCCAGTTTTCACGACAGCTCAGAGGTGTAGATAGGGCTTCTTTGTTACCCTTATTTATGAAGGAGAAAACCATGGATGACAGGACAGGTGATTTGATAGGGCACGTGACTTGACAGGGCCCTGCCAGACTTGACAGGTGACCTGCCCAGACAAGCGGGGCTCCTGACCCCAGTCTGCTGCTCTTCGCAATTTATTAAAAATGACCGTCAAACTAGGACCCTACCTTGGTGCCCAGAAACACTGCAGCATGGGCTTGTAATGCCACCAGTGAAAAAACAAATATAAGAAACCTACCTTTTGAAGGTTATACTCTTCTGCCTGAGGTTTATTCGAAGTCCATCTGTTACTCTCCGCCTACAAAACATAAACAAAAACCCAATTTGCTGGAAGCTTGTCAAGAGCTTCCTCTGAGGTTTCTGAGATTTCCTGGGGACATTTCCACTCCCTCACACATGAAGGTCAACCAAGGCTCCAAGAAAGAGAGCAATTCTTTTTTTTTTTTTTTTTTTTTAAGACTCATTGGCAAACACTGTGATCCCTGTTTATTTTGTCAGGCTTGCCTTTAACTCTTCATGTACAACCTCCCCAGAAAGAGGATTTGAATCCAATAAAAGGAAGAGGCATTCAGCTTTCCCTCGTCTACAAATGCCTGAGAGACTCGGCCACACAGAGATGTTCATAATTAGTCAAGGAAATTGGGGGTAGGGGGAGGGGATGGGCTTATCATCCACAGCTGTAAACAGCAGAAGCTATGCACATGTTGGTCTCAAAAGATGACACCTTCCTTTAAGTTCAATTATAGTATGTCACCCCAAGTTGTATTTTTAGCCATACTGAACCAGCTGAAACTCAAGGTCACATTGGGTACCCATAAAGACTAATAAATTGACATTTCTCTCACCCTACAGGTCCCTGCATCTATGAGACAAACGAAACATTATTCAGATTAGCAAAGATTATTTATATGGAAGAAACACCTTATCCTCTAACAAGGAAAAAAATGTTATTTTCTTTCAATTACTCTTGAGTCCCAAGGAGAATTTTGCTTTGCATAACAGATGTGTTCTGGGAGGTGTGGGGTAAACTGCTTTCTGCATTTGTGACTCAGATCCTGTTTGAAATTTGCTAAGGGGGCTGAGTTCAAAGACATTTTACAAAGAGAAGATACCTGCGGAAAGCTGAAGAATTAATGTCACCCTTATTAGTTAAGGACAATCTGATCCTTGTCCCAGGAAGCAGAAAACAGCCTCACCTCAAAATGCTCCACTGCACCGAGCAATTTCTTCACCTGCTTTTTCCTGGGGCAAAGTAGGAATACCTCAAACTTCCGTCTGAATACCTCAAACTTCCCTTCGTTATTTCCTCTCTCTTCTCAGTGATCCTGTCATGCAATTTTGGCCTCTCAGGGCCTTTGTGCTTTCTGCATTCTGCAGAAAGTTCGGCTCTCAGGAAAGAGGCAATGCCAGCCGCTTACCCCATCATGACAATCAGACCTTTAGCTCTCTCTTCTGGGACATCAGTGGCCCCAACCTTAAATCCAGCTCAGGCGGGAGAGGAGCTCTCCCCGGGGACCTGTTTCGAGCCCCCTGGGATGTGCAAGTGGAAGAAAAAGTGCCTGGGGATGGAGGGGTCCGATGGGGACCGTTAGTCTGCAGGTGCAAACAACCCCAGAAAGAGCTGCCTTAAGACAAGAGAGGTCAACCTTCAAATGCTGCCTGGAACTGGGTGCCGAGCACCTGCCAATCAGAACCTGGGGCCAGGAGTGAGGGGTTGAGGAAGCGGCTGTAGCAGCTGCGCGTGAACATCCAACACACTCCAGAACAAGGCTTTTTCTTGCTTTCTTGAGTGAGGAGCGGGAAATTTGGGGTCCCTCTGTGACACTCACTACCTCATTATGGCTTACTGGGGAGGTGCCATCCGTGAGCGGGGAATTCACGGAGGCCACCACGTGAGATCAGCCCAGCCAGGAAACGCAGGCGTTGGGAAAGGAAGCTGCACAGCCCTTGATATCCAGCTCGAACACTTGGAAAATGACCCATCATCTTTGCCTTAAACTTTTCCATACGCTCCACATTATTAGAATTTCTCCTTAACTACACCAATCATCCTCAGGATCCGGGACAGCTGTACGAAGAAACGCTTCGTTCCCCACCCTCTCCCTTGAGCTCTTATAATGAAAGAGCTTAGTCAGCACAGATTACCAGCTTTGCTTTTTACTTTTCTGACAGATGAACGAACACGAAATCATCATTGCTATGTAGGCCCGGCTGCCCAAGTCCACTTCAGTGAGCTAGCACCAGGGCAGAACACTCTTGGTGAGACGGGAAGACACGGAAGACGTCCGGGCTGTCCCAGGAATTCCGGGGAACAGCCTGCTTCGCGCTCACTGCCAGGATCTAAGAAGGCCTTGAATGCAGATCCAACTATAGAGTTGGGGCATCTGACTTACTAAAAAACAAGTAACAACAAAAAACACTTTTTTACGAATACAAATTAGAAAAGAGAGATAGAAGATATAGTTGAAAGAGCTCTGGGGTGGGATGCAGGAGGCCGAAGTTCTCACCTCAGCCCACCACCGAGTCTCTGTGTGGCCTTGACATGTCCTTGTCACATCCGGGCCTCAGTGAACTCACTCAGTCAGTGATTTCCTGTCACACGCTCTGGGCCCCAGAGACCAAAGAAGTTACTTTACAGGTTTCAGAAATGTTTTATTTAAAAATTTTATATTTAAAAAATATTTTTAGCCATGATGAAAGTGTAATCTTAAAAGTAAGATAGATGGGCTAGCCATTTTTAACACCGTGGAGACTGACAACTTAGGTGACCAGGTTAGCTTTTTCTGTGGACATCTCAAAACGGAGTACCTCCTGCCATTTGTCCAGTTAACTGAAGAGCATTGAGACTATGGGGCAAACTGCTATAAAACAGTAATCACTCAGATGTACACATCACTGTGAATTAAGGTTTTCTCCAAGCTGTGCAAATGCATCAAAATACGAAAATGAATTGCATTCTGAAACTGAATTAAAGATCCTAATGCCTAATTTCTAATTTTTATGTCAATCAGAAATAATCTCATTGTGCTTTTTCATTTGTCATAAGCTTGAAATGATAAATACATTTGTATAGGTGACTTACTTTATTTTTTATAAGCTGAAAATTATATAATAACATCTGCCAATGTGATTTATCAATATATTCATAAATAATGCTTTGCCTGCCTGTGTAGCTTAAGCTTCCATATAAAATTTCATTTGAAAAAAATGGTTCCAGTCCTTTACAAATTTTGAAAACCACTGGGCTAATTATCTCTAATTTTCCTTCCAGCAAGAGGATACTTTATTCAAATCCTTCTCTGGGGATAGGAGAATTGTATGACTTCAGAAAGTTTCTGGCTCAGTCAGAACATTCATGAGAAAAACAAACAAACAAACTTGATTCCCACATCTACAAGTTGCCCCGAACAGCCTTGCCCCTTCTACATGGTAAAGGAATTCTGCTGAAGCAGGTTGCCACTTATTGTGCAAGACGCGAAGGGTCCCAGAAACGTGGGATCTACTGCGGGTCTCGGAGCCAAGCTGTGGAGACTGACCTGTAAATGGCTGACAGTGATAGAGACAGAATGCAGTCAGGCAGCAGGAAGGAGCCCAACCTTGTCTGAGCAGCTGCTCCAGGCCAGGCTCTGTAGCAGGCATTACATACATCATTTGATATCTTCCATTTATTGCTACTCAAAACTCATTGCAATATTTTTCCCCTTTTACAGATGAGGAAATCGAAGTGGTTACCCAGGCAGTGTGTGGCAGAAGCAGGTCTTAGATCTTCACCACTCCCTGCCCCCAAAACTAGCTCTCAGTGGGTGGCAACAGCAACCCCAGCTCCCCAGTGTTGGGATCCGGAGGAAGGGGTAATTCACGCAGATCGTGGCAATCAGGGAAGGCTGCAAGGAGGAGCTAGCATTGCAGCTCGATCTCGAAGAATGAGGAGAAATTCTCCGGGAGGCAAAGAGAGGAAAACTTTCCTGGCGGGAAGAGACAGTATGAGAGAAGCACAGGGAGAAATGTTTTAGGAGCATGGCACTCAGGTGGCAGAGAACATCTCGTGCAGCAGGGACGAGAGGTGTGGGTGACACAGGATGAAGCAGGCAGGGCGGTGATCTGGGAGCAGAACTTGGCTCCCCAGTGCTAGAGACTTGGCATACCAGGCTTCCTACCACCCTGCCCTCCCAGCCTCGTCTCCCAACACCCTGGCACAAAGACCCTGGACACCAGCAATTCAGACTGTCCTCTGTGCCTTTATGCCCCCTGTGCCATCCACCTAGCGAGCTCTTCCTGTCCTACTTCTGCCTGGGGAACTTGTCCTGTCCTTCTAGATCCTGCCCAAGCCCACTTGCTATGGGCAGCTATTCCTGGTCCCCTCAACCAGATGCAATCTCTCTCGACTCAGAATACCCAGAGTCCTTCTATTTCTTCAGAGTAGGCCCTCAATGGATGAACACGCAGCGAACACATTTCTTGGCAAGAAACATTTTCTGGGAAAGATACTGAAAGAAGGCTGGGGCATCAGCGTCAGTAACATCTGACTAAAATGACATGTTGACTTCACATGTCAACAAGGCCAACAACCCCAGGGCCTGCCCTTTGTGGCTCCCAACACAGAAGTAAAAAAGCAGGGTGTGGCCCTGGGTGCGGAGTGTTCCCACCCTTCTGTCACGGCATTTCCAGGACATTTCCTCTCCGCTGGCAGAGGTCCCAGCACCCAGCCGAACTGCAGCCTGCCTCTCCCAGCTCCATCCCACGCCCATGTATCTTCTTGGATAACTCAGGATCTCCCAACAGTGACCATATTAGTAACTTGCAGAAAATACTGTCATCTTCAGATTAGATGTAAAGTTAGTTTTTCTCACATTTCTGGAAAAAAAAAAAATTTTTTCATTGCTGCCACTGTTCCCAGACCATTATCCAATGGCTTCAGTCAGCATTCAGGGCCCGGCTCAGACCACACAGGAGGACCATACAGCAGCGCTGTACACAGAGCTGTCCCCGCCTATGGCCTGGGCCCCTGTGATGCCCTCGGTCCTCTCCCCACACCACCGCTCGCTGCCCAGCCACCAAGCATCTGTTCTCGTGAGAAACCCACACACGCTGGAGGCCTGTTCCAGTCCTCCTAACCCAAATAAATCCAGTCTTGCTGGCCAACTGTCTTGCATGAGCTCTGTCCCTAAACAGGATACTGGGAACAGTGAGTACCTTCTTCTCTCGGATGCCTACAGCCTGGCAGAGAACTGGGCGCTCAGCAAGATCTCAAAACAAACTCATCCTCCAAGCTCTGTTTCCTGAGCAGACGTGGAGCTGGGGCCCAGAATTTTCTTCCACTGGCCTTGAGGGAAGCTTTCAGACCAACCCTCCAAAACAAAGCCTGGCCTTGGTGGCCAGCCCGGCATGCACAGAACATCAAATGGCTGCACATGAAAGGGCTGAGGAGGATGCTTGCTGGAGAGGCACTTAGTCTGGAAAACCTGAAACCATCCACTTGACTGAGGGCCGCTAACCACAGCCTCAATGAATGATTAATGATTACGGCCAGAGCTTATTGCAAACAGGCATATGACAGCAGAGCTACTACCCACCCACAGGACCTTCTGCGTGATTGATGAGCCACCGAGGGCTGCAGAGGGAATGGGCCGGCTCAGGCTGCAGCTGCCAGGGAGCACCCATCCTTGGGAAGAGCTGGAAGGACGCCAGTGCCCATGTTCATGTATGCCATGCAAACTGACCTGCACTGACTACCTACTTGGGTGAAGAAGGGAGAGC
>NW_011888809.1:4853131-4860197 GCF_000151845.1 Pteropus vampyrus
TTGCTGGAGAGGCACTTAGTCTGGAAAACCTGAAACCATCCACTTGACTGAGGGCCGCTAACCACAGCCTCAATGAATGATTAATGATTACGGCCGGAGCTTATTGCAAACAGGCATATGACAGCAGAGCTACTACCCACCCGCAGGACCTTCTGCGTGATTGATGAGCCACCGAGGGCTGCAGAGGGAATGGGCCGGCTCAGACTGCAGCTGCCAGGGAGCACCCATCCTTGGGAGGAGCTGGAAGGGCGCCAGTGCCCATGTTCATGTATGCCATGCAAACCGACCTGCACTGACTACCTACCTGGGCGATGAAGGGAGAGCATGGGGGGAAAGGGGGTGTGGGCTAAACCCTAATGAGGAGAGAGATGCCTAAGCAAAATGGAGGTGTAGCCCCTGGCCCTGCAGGGGTCCCTACCCAGTGTGGTGCATCAAGCAATATCGAGTTCCAGAACTGCCAGTGCTTCGCAAGGTGCTTTGAGAGAAACCGTGCGCTCTGTGTGGACAGAACAGGCTGCAAAAATGAGCTGCTTGGCCTAAGACACCTCCCCCAGCCCTCCCCACCACCACTGCCAGCCGGAGACCATGTCCCTGAACTCTAAATCACTTTTCAACAGGATCTGCAAAGGAGAGAAGAGGGTGGGAGAAGTGGAGTCTCTACTCTCGTGCCATTTCTGTCCTTCACCAGGGAAGTAAGTTAGCACTGCATCCTCATGCTGCCTATGCCAACCTGTATCCTCCAGACCAGCAGTCCCCAACCTTTTTGGCACCAGGACTGGGGCTCCTATGAGAATCTAATGCCTGAGGATCTGAGGTGAAGCTGAGGAGGGATGCTGTTGAGGTGGGGAGTAGCTGAAAATACAGATGAAGCTTTGCTCCCTCGCCCACCAGCAGCTCACCTCCTGCTGTGCAGCCCGGTTCCTAACACTAACAGACTAAAGTCTGCAGTCTGAGGCCTGGGGGTCAAGGACCCCTGCTCTGGAACTCTGAGCCAGGGTTTCCGCGTCCCCTCCCGAAGCCTCACCAGCGGGGAAGCGGGTCCCGACTGATGCATGGATTCCAAGCAGACCAGCCAATTCACTGAGCGCAGACTGTGGGGGCTGCAGAAGGCACAGCTCCCACTCTCAGTCTCGTCTTGTTAATGAGACAAGCTTCCCTCACGTGAAACCAGCGCACACAGCACGAAGCACAACCCCTAGTGTGATGCCAAGAGAGGGAGGAGAGGGACAGTGGCATTGGTTTGAGGCCACAGGGGGAGGCCAGGGAAGCTGAGAAGGGCCCTGGAAACCCCCATAGGCTACAGGCCTCTTCCTCAAGCAGAGCCACTGTCCAGTCTGGGCCACCAAAGTGCCCAAGGCCACCACCTCCCACCTGAGTTTCCAGAGGGACCTCTGAGTAGCCCTGAGGCAGTGATAGAAGCAAGCAAACTCAGCAGGGACCCGAGACCTGATGCAGGATGGGGGCTCTGAGACAACTCAGAGAGCCAGCCAGGAGCCTGGGGACGACCCTTGGCGGGGCCAGGCCATTCTGCAGACTCTGGCTCTGTTTCATCTTAATACACTCCTGCATGTACCTGACATCGGATACTCGTCCTAGAGCATGCAAATCTAATAAATTCTTGGCTCCTGCAAGTTCTTTAAAAAATATAAAAGAGGATCATATATAAAGAAGTTGATTAATATACACCCTGCTAAAACAGCCTGGAACATCTGTGTATTAAGTTCATTTATTAAATTACACCAATCTGTATTTTAATGAGTGAAAGATACAGTACTTATTCTGTCATCCATCAAAATAAACTCAGGAAATACTTAACATTATAATCATTTTTCTTGTTTGAACACGAGTTATGAAATATGAATCCCGCACTAAGAATGCTGGACTTGCCATCATGATCAAATATGTTTTCACAGGTGCAGCAAATATTCAGTTTTCATTTCTCTTTCCAACTGTTGAAAATATAAACCATGTTTTCTAGTCCTGAGCTGGGTAACACTGCCTTCCCTCCACATGGCAGCCATTATTCCAGGCTTATTACCCCACCGTCTTTCTTTCCCCAAACACACTCCTCCTAAAGTTGCTTAGTAATGAAAACACAGGCTTCTGTGGGGCCCCCTCAGCAACAGCTCTTTCCCTATGGGGACCTTTTGGTCCAGTCTGGGCACCGTTCCCTTTTTCTCCATCCTGGTGGCACCTATGTCCTCTCGGTTAGGGACTGAGTTTGGAAAGCCATGAAAGCAATCAGGACATTCGGTAGAAGCACAAAAGGCAGTTGGCCTCAGCTTCACCGTCGAGCTCCCCGTGCCCGTGGGGCTTCCATGCCCACATCTTGCCCCTCTCCCCAAGACCATTCCACTCAGACAACGAGCAACTTTAACACGGGCTGAAGCCTCAGGGGCGAGTCCAGGCTCTACTTGTGTTCAGCTGTCCTAAAACCAGATGTCCCAGGACCCTCACGGCAATACTATCAGCAAAGCGGCAAGTCTCCAGGAGCTGAGAAAACCAGTCCCTCTGCCCAGGGACCAGTGGGAGCTCGTCCAACACAAGCGTCGCGAGAAAGGCCCCAGCCGAGTAAAGTGCTGAGCAGAACCACGAGATAAAGCTGACAAATCCAACCAAGACCTGTCTGGGCTTCTGCCTGCCTAACCCACCCAGTGGCCCTCCATTGCCAGAGCTAGGTCACACTTGACTGCGAGGTCCCTGCCTATCTCTTAGATCTCATTCCTAGCCACCCTCTCTGTAGTCCCCAACACATACACAACATCCACTCTTCTCTGCAGCCCCCCAGAACTACTGCCTGCTCGTGCACAAACCCTCCATGCTCCCTCCCACCCCAGTCTTTTGCCCACGCCATTCTGTCTGCCTGGGATACCCACCTCTGTTCTCCCTTTTCTTCACCTGGTTCATTCCTTTCCTTTGATCTCAGGCCCCACCTGTTGAGAAAGGCCTGCGGGGGACCACTAAGAGTCAAGGAAACTTGACTTATGGAAGTTGTCCCATAAGAGAAGAATGGGAGGCATTCAAGGCAAAGGCACAGGGGCACTGAAAGCACTAGGGCTATTCTGGGGATGGAGGAGAGAGGGGGTAGGTGGTGGGGTGGGGAAGAAGGCTGCCCCACACGGGATGAGAGTTTGGGGCCAGCTCACGGAGGATCTTGTGTGCTGGGCTAATGGATTTTATGCTCTAAGAAAGAAGGAGTTTTTCTTCTTTCCAAGCTCTTACTTTTATTCTTGGTAGATTTTTAAAAAACAAAATTCAGGTCCAGAGCTATGGACATTAAAAATGTAAAACAAAGAATCAACCATTTCGGAGTACTATAATCCAAAAGCAATTTTAGTAATATAAAATAAGAATTCCATTTTATGTTTTTTAAATACCTAAAAGCTCACAATTCTAAACAACTAAAGTTTATATCAATTTCTTTTTTCTTGTTGAGGAAGATTTATCTTTTTACCCATCATATAAAGCTAAATAAAAGGACTCCAACCAATTACGCTCCCTGGATAACAAAATACTAATAAAAAAGAGGAGCTTTTAAAAGGTTATTAAAAATTCAAGAGACGTGTCCAGATTTGCATTTTAGAAATAAGGGCTCCTTGGGATTCAGAGTGAGAGAGTAGGCGTTTGGGAGAGAGCACGGAGCGGGCAGTGGCGAACAGGACAAACAGGATGTGGCTGCAGTCACAGAGGCAGGCGTGCTGAGCTGGACACCACTCTCCCCATACACAGCCCGGGGACAGCACACAGTAGGTGTTCAGGAGGACTTCCTGAAGAATGTCACTGATTACCACAGGTGCTAGTCCCTGCTCTCCTGTGCCCAAGGGACCCCCTTCTTAGGCCCTGCCCTGCTGATTTATGCAGTGTGCCAGCCTAGGGAGGTACTAGCCTAAACATTCTTTCCTTGCTTCCCAGCCCACACTCACCACCAAAGCCCTAACACCTGAAACAGCATTCTCCTGGACGAGATTTAGAAACCCCATAGAAAGATGGGAGAGAGTTGTAAATAGGCAATTCACGGAAAGAGAACAACAGCTTCATTCTCGGGGTAATTTTTGGAGCAGTTAACAGACGTGGCACAGGCACTGGCCAATCAGAACAGGCTGTCTGAATCACTGAGGCAGGATCATGAAGGTCCCCTGTGGTGCAGGCACCTGTGTGGACACTGGATTATGGGGACAGCCCAGTGAGGAGCTGCATGGGGTGGGCCAGGTGAGAGGGAGAACTCGGGGGCTCAGATAATTGCTATTTTAACATCCAGTTCCTACTGGCTGAATATCAGCTTTACTAATCGGCACAAAAAGACATTTTCGAGCTCACCAGAAATCAAGGCACTGCAAATGAAAACAGCCATGAGATACCATTCTCACACATCGCATGGGCAGGGAGATGTGCGCCCAGATTCCTCTTCATGGAGGGACTTGCTGCCCACCTGCCAGGAGTGCCTTCAGCAGACAGCCTCATCCAGTGTCAGGCTCAGCCACAGTGAGAAACATGCCATGTCGAGGTCTGGCCATTTCAGCCCAGCGCACGACGCTGACGGGCAGCACTCACTCCAGAGCTTCCCATGGGGTTCCCGAGACTTCCTGAGGCTTCGCCAGGCCTGCCTCACTGTTCGACTTCTTTCCCTATCAAATCTTCCCTCTTCCTCCTTTCTTTCTCGGTGGTGATCCCTAACACACACCTTCTTGCTCCCTGAACTCTACCTCGGTGCCTGTTTCTGGAGAACTCCAGCTGCAGCACGGGGAAAGTCGACGCTCATGCATCGCCGATGGGGAAATAAACAGGCAGACCACTCCGGAGAGGAATCTTAGTGACATTTCGTGTGCAGCCCCCCTAAACCTCAGCAGTCCCACGTTTGGGTATATACCCCAGACCCCCGTTCCATCCACATGGAGAGGGACCAGAGGGTGGCCAGCTCGGTGCTGTTTCTGGTAGCAGGCCGGTTACAAGCAGCAGAGCTGACTGTCACCAGGAAGTGGATGTGTGACACACACATGTGAACGCCCATGTTGAGATTCCATGCAACTGAATGTAGCCACGTGTGGAGCTCTCAAACACAGCGTTGAGTGAAAAACAGAAGCAGAATCTAAGACAAGGACTTGAGGGCAATTAGTTGCTTGGGTCATGATCACAGGAGGGGCCAGTGGGCGAGTGGAGAAGTGAGACATGAGAGGGGAGAAGGGATGAAAGTGTCAGTTAATGAGGAGGGTGGCTCTGTGGACAACTGGGGCTCCATCCTCAGGGGAAGTGCCTAGAGCATGCCTGAGTCGTAAGAAAGCAGGTATTACCACGACTGTTGACAGAGGATTGCTCCCAGAGACATGAGCCTTGCACACCCAGCCTGCCCCACCCACTCTGACAACAGAGTAAGCCCTCAAAAAGTAGCAAGAGTGACAAAAGGATGTGGCTAGACACAGAGAGTGAGTGTTACAGTAAGAAATGGCGAGATTTATAGCACCGTACCTAATGCAAAGGGAAAACTCACTGTGTTTTAAATGGCTACACACATCTACGTAAAATTGTGGAAGACGGTTTGGAAGTGCTTGCGTTAAACACACTGGGTGGAGCACTGTTCCCATCAACTACTATTCGGCCTGTTGGTGAAGGAGGGCTCCCCTGACACTGCGCAGGTAAGACTGAGTTATTAGTCACGTGTACTCACAACCTGAGGGAGGAGGACACCACCCGCCATGCAGGGCCACACTCAGGAGCAGAGCGAGCCAGAAGTGGCCGTGGGAGGCAGGCTTTATGGTAACAGGAGGTTGGATGCCCCTGGTTCCCACAAAAGGATGTGATGGGCTTGATTGAATAATTCACTAGGTTGGCGAGGAGGTGAAACCAAGTCAATTGAGGACCAGGTGGGATGCAGCTGGTCCAGCTGACAGGGGAACTAGCCAGGAAGGGAGCCTTTCCTGCTGAGTGGAGGCATGTCTGGGGAGAGCAGGGGAACTCACAGCTAGGCCTCTGGGGTCCTTCGAGCCTCAGAGATATGAAGGCAGCACATGGCATTCCAGGCCTTAGAAGGCAAGTGGGCTCCTTTGGAGGCAGGGATCAGATAGACAAGGGATAAACAATAAAGCAAAAGGCAAGGCTTGACAGTAGTGTGACATGAACTGGGGCATATGTATACCTCAAGTCTGTACCCTTGAGACCCTCAGAAATAAATAATATTGTTTTCAAAAAAAAAAAAAAAAGAGCAGGAAAGAATGAGGTTCAGATGATAGGGGAAAGGGATGGGCTCAAACACAACCAGGCTGCAGGCCAGGGGCCTGTGGACTCAGCAGAACAGAAAATGCTATTTGTTAAAAAATGTCTGGGAACGATTGCCCATTGAGATAGCAGGAATAGAGGGAAATAAAACTTCAAACAGAGTTTAATGGCTGAGCTAAGCCAATTGGTCGGTGAGCCCAGCTGCTCCGTGTGTGACCAGAGCGGGGCAAGGGGGCGGTCAGCGGAGGGGCCACGGCACAGCTAACAACGGGTTTTCTCTGTCACCCAGGCACTTTTCCCTAGAAAAATGTTGCGCTACCTTCCAGAGCCCACAGGGAACAATGTGAAGACCTGGCCACCCAAGAAAATACAATGAGTCAGGTGACAATCATGAAGCTTCTAGATGTCAGGACTTTTCAGACAGAAACTTCGACAGGCACAGGCTGAGATCGGCCACTGCAGATGCTGCCATCAGCCCTTGAGGCCGGTGTGTGTGTGTGGACATGGGGGAGCGAGGGGCCTGCTGGGACAGCCTGTGTACCCTCTGAGCTGTCATACCACCTGTCTGAAATCCAGCAGGAAACCAAGTTCACCCCACCGCACCCACAGATCTAGCATCCCCAAATCGAAGCTTTTTTCTATCAAAGGAGACCCCCAGCCAGAGGTAAGTGGCCCTCTGTCACCACCCACCTCTTCCCGACCTTTCAAGGAGTATGCTGAGCTGGGATGCCCTCCGAGGCCCCAGAAGTCTTTCTGCGCAGACATGAAGAGTGAGTCTTCTCTCTCCCCTCCCCTCCCTCCTTCCTTCTTCCCTCCCCTCCTTTCTCTCTCTCTCTCTTTCTCTCTCTCTCTCTCT
>NW_011888809.1:4860302-4877754 GCF_000151845.1 Pteropus vampyrus
TGGCCTAAGGATCATCCTTCAAAGCATACACACCTGCCACAGTGAGAATAGTGGACAGAGCCTTTGGAGACCTGAAATCTGGAAGAAGTCTATATTCCTGTCCCGCAAGCACCGCTGTAACCTTGGGAAAGCCACCCCTAGGCTTCCTAAGTGGCCTTGGGCAAGGCACTGCTCTTCTGCACTCTATCTTGTGACAAATGAGAATAAGGTTTGCCCGATTTATCTCTCATAACTGGGTAAAAAATCAGAGGTAAAGGATGATAAGAACCTGGAAGCACCTTGTTCTGGCCACAGGCTGCAGGAGTGTGAGAAAAACCTAAGCTGAGCAGACGCTCCTCGATGCATTTCCTCAAGCTAGTTTTATGTTCAGTTACATCCGGGCTCAGCCCCATAGCCCCTCACACCCACTCCCCACCCCAGCAGCTTCAGAGCATACCTCGGTTTCCTTCGCGGAATGTGGGCACATGACGGACATACAGAAAGGAGGGTAGAGAGATGGGGGTGAGAGATGGGGAAGGTGGGAAGAGGGTCTGGTTTATGCAGATCCCACAGCAGGTCTGAATCCCTGCTCACGGATGAGATGTGCAGTTTCACCTGTTTTTCGATAACTTCATTTCTCATGAGTCCCATTCCACCAAGGTGGCGGAAAGCTAATCTCAAGCACCTCCATTTTCCCCAGGATTGTGTCGTGACTCTGGGAAGTCCGCATAGTGCCGAGGCACTGGGTGGGAGGGAGCACCATGCCCATCGTCCTATCGAGTCACCAGTTTTCAGTCCATGCAAGTCCTCAGAACATCCCTTCTGCCGGGCATAAGACCCTTTATCTCTTAGCTTTTCTGTGCTACCCTCGAGGGCACAGGACTCATCTGATGCCATGTTGGGGCAGGAGAATCCTTCCAAACAGAATTACCAACAGGTAGACCACAGAGCTGTCTACCAACTCTCCTTCACTCGGGGGGGCCCTCTCTAAAGAGGGCAGGAGTGGGGACCTCTGCTCTTGCTCAGGGTGTCTCTTCCATCTTGTCTACACACAGAGTCCTCACTAGTCCCCCAAGAGTATCAGGTTCTGGAAACACACATCAAGACAACTGTTTTCTCTGCTTCCTACTTTCCCCATCGCTTTCCCGAGGGACGGAGCACAGCACAGCCTGGTTGTTTAAATTGGCTGAGTGGAGAAGGAAAAAGATATGTAACCATGGGGGAGAAACCCCACATACGTTAATGTCATGAAATGTTATCATGCTCTATGCATCACATTCTCATAGGGTGTGGATGTGCAAAAGAATCCTTCATGTGTGCTGAGTATTTGTGGGCAGAAATATCACCGGAGAAACTAAAAGTAAATAGAGGAGATTGGGGACTTGGGGAAAACTAAATTTAGGGAGAAATTCCTCCACGCCTGGTCTTGTCTCCTTGGGTGGCACTAAGAAAGCCTGAGAGTCATCTGGAAGCTGAGGACACTGGAAACACCAGTCCCAGGCACTGTGAGGGATGTGGCAGACGTGCTGTGCAGCACTTCAGGGCTAAAGCGCCCTTTCTGAATTATAAGAAGATGTTCCATCCTTTGGGCTGACACACCCCAGACCAGAGAGCAGGGAAGGCAAGCAGAAAGGCTGCATTCCAGCCCGACCAGCCCCCTCGGCCAAGAACTTTTAGGCTTCACACAAACCGCATGGCCCTAAGTGGGAACCCAGCTACCTTTCATTATAAAACTCTGTTGTATTTTAGATAAGATTACAAGGGAACCTGCAGGAGGGCATGATTTCATACTCAATAATCACAGGCTGTTAAAGATCTCAAAACACACAAAGCCAAGGTCATCAGACATCAGCTATCTGAGGACTTAGTTAGCTTTCGTTTATTGTTTTTGTCGAAGGGATCTCTACCTCTCAGGTAATGAGTCAAAGCTTGAGAACTAAACATTCAAAAAGTTCGGAGCTCCAAATCTCACTTACTACCATAAATGGTTTTCATGTGTCCATGTATCACTGCTCCTCAATGTCAATGCTGCAGGACACTCTGTGGGGAACGCAGAACTCTAGAATTCACCTCCCAAGGTTAAAAAATGACAAACAAGGGCAAAGAAAAGAATAAAGTCATTAAACTAGCCGGTGCACATGCCCAATTTTCTGGTAACCCAGATTATATCTGAAGCAATAGCTGCTTTTAATCAAAGGTCATTGCATAGCTGTTATGATATTTTCCATATTGGACATTTTAACCAGTGCACAGTGTATCAGGAGGCCTGTGCCTAAACAGACTGTCAGGTCAGGAGGTATGTTCTCTCAAAAGAAAGCTTGCCTCGACACATATGGAAGGATAAACCTCCAAGAAACACCTCCCGCCCCCGCTTACGATGACCCAGGGGGAAATTGCTGCCAAGTTCACCTGATTCCAGGCTGCCGTCCACACCACGGAAGTGAACTGCTCAACCTGAGGAGCTTTTCAGTATCAGCTCCGAGAGGCGCTGGTCCCCAGCCACCACTCATCTGTTTTCTATCTTTATGGGTTTGCCTCTTCTGGGTATTTCATAAAAACTGAATCATACAACGTGATCCTTTCTGTCTGGCTTCTTTCACTTAGTATAATGTTTTGGAGGTTCGGCCACGCTATAGCATGCATCAACACCGCCTTTCTTTTTATTGCTGAATAATGTTCCATTGCAATGGATACACCGCATTTTATTTATTCATTCATTAGTTGATGGACATGTGGGTTGTTTCCATTTTTCGGCTATTGTGAAACGGTGTTCCAATTTCTATTTCGAGTGGAGAAAATGTTCTGGAGTGGTGACAGTTGCACGACTTGTGAATATGTGAAAAGCCACTGAACTGTGAATTTTATAGTATGTGAATTATATCTCAATAAAAAAAATAAAAACAAGTCGCACTCTGCTTTGGGGCCTTTGCCCTTGCTGGTTCCCTTCCTAAAATCCTCATCCTCATAAACCCATCTGACTTCCCTCTTGTCCACTCCAATTTCACCTTCTCAGTGTGACCTTCCCTTGTCCCACATGTATCTTTTAAGCATTTATATATTCTATATATGTTATGTATATATTTTTATTTATTATCTACCCCATTAGATACCCCAGGGAATTTTTTTTGTTTTATTCACTGCTACATCCCAGCATTTGGAGCAATGCCTAGCACACAGTCGATACTCAATAAATACTTGCTGAATGAGTAAGAGGGTTTTATGCACAGTTTGACAAGATTTGACTTAGGTGTTAACACAGTCACTCTTGCTCTTTTGTGGAGAACAGACACCAGGGTGAAAAGGTACGATCAGGAAGCCCACTTAGAGGTTACTGCTATCGCTCTCGTGCAAGATGTGGGTAGCTTGGACTAGCATGGTACAAGGAGAAATAGTAAGAAGTGAGCAAGTTCAAAATTCGTTTTGAAGGTAGAGTCATAGGATTTGCCAATGACTTGGATAAAGATATAGGAAAAAGGGAGTCTAGGATCATTTATTATCTAGGTTCCGCTGGCTAGTCTCTTTACATCTCACAGCTAGTCCTAGGCCTACCTTCCAGACTTCGTGGGAGGAGGTAAAATTAAGATGGACAGATTTCTTGGATATTCTTGGACGGTCCTTATAGAAAATATCCTCATCTGACATGGCCTGGCTTGGCTAGCGTCCACTATGGGGACTTCTGCAGACTTCGACTCTGGCTTCTTCCCTAGGGATAGCACACCCCACCCACTGATGTGTCCTTCAGACCTGCCGCATTACTCAGAAGTAATAAGAGCTCACATATATTGTGGGCTTACTATGTAGCAGTTAACTTTTCTAAGTGCTTGACAAATTTTAACTCCTTTAACCCTCACAATAATCTTATGACATGGGTATTATTATTATCATTTTACTGTTAAAGAAATTGAGGCTTAGAAGAGTAATTAGTCCAAGGTCTCACAGCTAGTAGGTGGCAAAGCTGTAGAGACTGAATTCAGGTCTGACTCCAAATGTTGGATGGATGGATGGATGGATGGATGGATGGATGGGTGGATAGATGGACAGATGAAAGAGTGATAAATGGGTAGACGGACAGATTAATAAATATTTCTAGTTTTTTTCTGGCATAGACAAAGTAATTGAAATGTTTCTCTCCAGTTATCTTCTGGACACTGTAGGCAATGCCTGTACCAGATAAGGATGTTCAATTCTAGGAAGTCAGACTATTGCTAGAACAGGAACAGCTGGTCTTAAACTTACCCTAAATAAGTTTAAGGAACTTCTGAATGTTATTCTACGGTAATTATTTACCTTTAATGTTAACGTCTCAACTCTTGCCTTATAGGGACCGAACCTACATCAGCATTTCTCAGATACTCCTTGCCCCATAGCCTAGCACAGAACAAGGAACAGGAAGATCCAGATTTCATGAGGCCTGAAGCCTCTTCAGTTGAATGGGAAAGAGAGGTGTCTTTAAGAAAAATATTTTAAAATTAGAAATAAAAGATTAGATACAGGGCCTTTGAAGGAGCCTCTGTACAAGTGAGGTACCGCGATGCCTAAGCATCATCAGTTTCTGGTAAACCCTCCTCTGCCAGTTCAATCACTGTCCTTGTGGACAATGATGTTAGATGGGTCAGCGCTGATTCTGCCACTGGTAACCCCAAACTTGGCCTGCCTTTCTCAATCAGCCTCGTTCATCTGAACCACAGAACACAGAAATTTATTAGAGTGGCCATTTCCCTATTCTCCCAAGGATGATGCATAACTAGTATCATTCTAAATGCATGCAGGAAAAATTAGTTCATTATATACAACTGGGGCTGCTAGACCCTCAGTCAATGAATGAAAAGGCATAGACTGAGACCCACTGTATAGCCAGCAGAGTATTAGGAAAGATGGGAGATACAGAAATATTGGTACCCTAAGTGTTTACGAGCTGACTAAGAAGGCTCTAGTTTTGCACACATAACCAGTAAAAGAGAACTAACTCTGCCTCTGAAGAAATGGCTCCTTTATGGTAGAGCTACTTGATGGGCCACCACAGAAAGGGTGGCTTCTGTGGTAAGGATGATGACACTGGAGGGCAGCTCAGCTGTCATCCTGTCTCAGGTTACTCCAGGATAGAAGAAAAGAGAGACGTGAACACTGTGCAAAGTCATGTAGAAGGAACAGCAGTCAACCCTTTCTGAAAAGCATGACTAAGAAATTTTGGAAAATGTGAGGGTGGGTTAGATGTCAATGAAGGATTAAAATAATTTTTCACAGACTACCCAGGGCCTGCCATGCCTTTGAAGGAACGTGTAATCAGTGCCTGGTTGTGGATTGTTTCCATGTGTTTATGTATCAACAGCCTAATGAAATAATGCAAAAGCAGTGAGGATGTCCCAGCCCGAGATCTTCCAACTTGGGGTGCTAAGCGGCCCACCAGGCTTGAGGGAGCTCGGGTCTATTTCCTTCCCCTGCTCCAGACAAACCTTCAGCTCTCAGACCCAGGATGTACGGTTTCACCTCAGTGCGAACCTGCCTTTTTCTCCAGCGATCCTTTCCTCATTCTGCCCCAGCGCACTCAGAACTTAAACACCTTCTCCCCTTTGCTGGGGCCTCCTTCTTCTATATAGAAAATGGTCTAACTTTCCTGTCATTATAGAGTTAGGAAAGGGGCTTTAAAGAAGTATAACAGCAACTGGTCTGATATGGAGGAGCTGAATGTTTGTTTTGTCCAGGGGCCAACACTCAGATCTTTCAGGACAACGGAGGGGCTGTTACGATGGCAGTTCTGCGCTCTGTCTCAGACTGAGTAATGGTCTGAGCCAGAATAAGTGAACCAACCTGGCCACAGTCACTGACAAAGACCTGTAACCATTTTTTAAATGTTTTTAGTGAATTTACTAGGTTATTAGGGTGCCTTTATCAGAGATGCTCTCTTTAAGTCGATCAGTTTCTTGGGGAGAAAAAAAAAGTGGTAAAATTATTCAGAACATAACAAGCACAAGCTTCCTGTCCAGCTCAAGGCTTAGGTGATTCTGGGCCATACAATGGAAAGAGGTCTTCACCCAGGGAGTGCCAGTATTTTATGTTGTGCTGATATTTTACATGGAACATTTGGCGAAATAACACGTGCTCATTCCCAGGGGCCCTGGTTACACAATCTCAATGTCTCTCTTGTTCAACAAGATCCTGACGCTCCCTAACCACAGAAGACTCCACACACCCTACAATGTGTGTCCATTGTTGAGGAATGAGTTCCCAGTTTGGCTCTGAGAACTAGACACCTCAAATCTTTATTCATTCATTCATCACTCATTCATTTACGCAAAATTTCCTGAGGACTCTGTATATCCTAGAAACGATGGTAGGCATCAGAAATAGATGTATGCAGTCCAATGGAAGTATGCAGTCCAATGGACAAGACAGAGAGAGTAGATGATATGACGCGTGTGAAATATATATATGGCAGAAGGGCATACAGAGGGAGCACAGAAGAGGGGCTATGAAATTCATTCTGTCAGGGATGGGAAGACGTCATAGAGGGGTTGAGTCTTGAAAGATAAGAAGTTGTCCAGAGAGAGGGGCTAAAGGGTGTTCCCTACAGAGGATCACCAATCATTCCCAGAGGTGTTGATTTTTCAGTTCTCCATGGGAACCGACCATATAACAGTTTACAATTATATCAAACCCTCAAAAATCCTCCCCTAAGATGCCAGAAGCTAATGCCAGGGCTGGCTGATTGTAGCCATGGTGTTCTGGCATTGGATGGCTATTGCTGGTTCCGCAGTCACCAGGCCCTTGAGTCAGCCAGGTCCATCCCACTCTATAAAGATCTCGGAGCCCCTACTGTGTGACAGGGCATGGACATACCTACTTGGTCATCATATGGCTGTGTTAATGTCAGTTATTATTCAATTTAGAAAAGAAGCAAGTAGGTCCTGCTCCTGCTCTTGCCCACGCCTGTCCTTAGGCCTCTTTTCTCTGCCCCTTGGGGTGTTGAAAGCCTTCACTTTCACACTGCGCTTCCCTGAACACAGTGACTCCCTCCTCCAGTCTTCTAAGTAGTGGATTACAAGACTGGCAGCTGGAGGGTGGAGGCTCTCCTTATGGGAATCAGAGAGTCTCGAGGATGGCGCAAAGATGGGAGCATGGTATATTTCCCACATATGCAGGCCATCTGTCTCGCCTGTAGTTAGTTGGGGATTTTGTCTTTGCTTCATAAGAACTACCAAATTAACTTATCTCTTGTCTGTGCTGTCAGTCACCAGATCTCCTGACTTGCCCAGTTCTTCTGCCAACCAGACACACATCAGTTACCCACAGCTACTGGGGTGTGGATATCAGAGAAGCTTCTTTGGGGTGGGGGGCGTTGCATAATATCCTCTAGAGCCTTTCTCAGCTGCATTAGGCCTTGAGCTTAGGACATTCGGCTTCAGTACAGGGATGTCTCATTATGTCCTTAACTCCAGAAACCCAGCCAAAACACTAACAGATAATTGACATGTGGCATGAAGCACAGAGAGCTAGGCGTAGATTCCCAAGTTGCTGTGACAAGTAAGGCAGAGGAAGAGGACCCCACCCCGCAAGGAGAATGGGTGCAGCCAAATGGATGAAGGGAATGAGAAGCATGAAAGGCCACGTGAAGCAGCCGTCCTTCCAAAAGGAAATAATGCCTCAACAAGTGTCACATGCCTCACAGAGGTCAGTTAGACAAGACCTGGATGAGTATCTACTGGATTCGGCAGCTGGGAGGCTGCTAATGAGCTCGGCAAGAGCAGTTTTAGTGTGGTGGTGTAGGTGACAGCCAGGTTACCGCAACCCAGAGAGGGACTGAGGGTGGCACTGGTTGTATAACAACGGAAATTTACTTAACGCCACTGAACTGTACACTTAAAATGTTTATGTTATATATATTTTGCTACGCGCACACACAAAAAAGAATAAAACGGCAAAAAATGGGGCTGGCAGAGTGTGAATGGGAAACAAGGAAAGAAGAAAGGATGGAGGTAGAAGAGATATGATGCCACGAACTTTTGTTTTAAGACAAGAGTGACTTGAACAGGTTCAGAGGCCAAGTGGAAGGAGCTGCTAAAAAATACATAACAGAAGACTGGATGATTCAAAAGAAAGAAAAATGGGGAAGCTGGAGGCAAAGCAGACTGGCTTGGAAAGGAAGGGGCCCCACCCGTCCTCTAAAACCTGAGAGGAGGAGAGGAGGACACGGGCGAGGGCAGCTCTGTGGACTGAGGGGAGGCAAGAAGGCAGGCGGGGCTCTGAGGCCACAGTGAGGCAGCCTGTGTGTGGTGTGGCGGGCAAGCTCGGGACGGCCGCCGTGGGCCTGGAGAAGGCATTCACCTAGCGACACGGAAAGGTCCCATACTTCTAGTACTGAGTTTATTAAGTAACAAAAGGGACTGAGGAAAATGCTTTCTCTTGTGAGCCTTCTGTCTCCTCTTGGGCACTTGCTCTCAGTTGTGAATTAGTCATCTCGACTCCCGCTGCCAAAGTCTCCTCAGGAGGAAACCTAGGCAAATGCTCCTTGGCCCTTCAGGCCAGTGTGTCTCGGAAACTCGGGCCAACGTAGCTGGGGAGAAGTCAAGAGAATGTCGATGGGACTCTCAGGCTCAGCTTTGGGCAACCAGACCCAGGCCTGAGGATGACCTGGGAGTAGCACTGGCGGCGCTTCTAGCAGAGCTGCTGGGACCAGGGGGCCCTGCAGTCACTGGCCCCATTACCTGGGCTTCCTGTTTAATCAACAAGGACAACACACATGCACCAGGCAGCACCAGACAAGTGTCAGGATTCTCCCTTCGGTTTCTGCTTTTCCTCTTATCATCATCATGTACTGTTCTCATCACCATTATTATTGTAGTTGAATTCAACTGAATGGGATTTGGAGTCCAATATGGAGCACCAATGCAGTGCAAAAGCATTTTTATCTTGCCCGCCTCATATATTAAGTTTCGGTTTTATAGGATTAAAACCAGCTGAGGTCTGAGGTCCTCCTCGGGCCCACTTGACAACCTTCAGGCTTCCTACTGTGGTTTGCCACCCACGGCAGTGAGGACCCTTCTGGGATGTAGACGGCAAGGGCTTAGAGAGGCTGGCAGGCAGGTGGTCTGGTCAAGCCTCTAATTACAGCTCTCCAGACCTGCAGCCATGGGCTCCTAACCTCTACTTCCCAGTGTCTGAACACAGTTCAAACCCCAGACTTCGAGCAGGACTCTGAGGGACAGAAAACCCAAGAAACAAGAGCAAGAGTCTAAGGAGCCTGTCCTTAGGGAAGGTAAAGGGGCTAGTTTGGAGGAGAGCATATGTTTTGGAAACAGGGCATCTTGGGTTGGAATCCTGGCTCCAGGGACACTCATCATAGCCTCTGGAAAGCCAAAGGGAAAGTTGTCACAAACTGTCCTCTGGAGTCTGCTAGGAGGTCAAAGGGATTTGCCCATGAGACGTTTGTCAAGTCTTTGAACTTGGTAGGCAAGGCCCCATCCTGTTCTGAGGTCCCTTCTGCTCACCACTCCACCACCACACACCCTTGGCTTTCTGCCTGTCAAACAGAGTTCTGAAATTCATTCCCAGTTGAAAACCATCTCTAAGGGGTACTCAGAATTCAACCTCTTGAGGGGGTCTTGCGTTTTAAGCAGGTGCATGTGAGAATTCAATAAATACATTTTACTAAGAATGAACATTTCTCAAAGGGAATTGTTCCACGAAGAGTGACTTTTAGCCCAGGAGGCCTCACTGGGGTTTCTGAGAGCATGTGGGAAATAAGGAGGGGCGAGAGTGTCCAACCCTGAACTCCAGAGCCCCAGCCACAAGGCACATTCGATCTGCCAAGGAGCCCCAGGGATGTGGCCGTAATTCCCAAGGAGAAACCTAGAGTGGGGCGTTCATGTCCCCTTTCCCAGGGCTGACTGCCGCTGGCTGAACCCAGACCGAAATGATGGCTCTTGCCCCCTTGCACTTCTTCCGCCTTTACTCCACTCTTGGGCTAGCACAGATGTCTGCAGTCTGAAGAACTGGGGTGACCATGAGCCAGGCCCAGCCTACTCCCCCAAACTAGCCCCTGTACCCTCCCTAATAATAACAGAATTTTATGAAAAGTATTTAAGTATTTTCCTCTTAAATCTGAATAATTTTGTTTAAAATTTCAAAAATTCCATCTGGATGAGGTTGAAAAGCTATTAAGTCTTCAATACTATCTTTCAAGCAAAGGGACTTTCTTAACAATTAAAGACATCCCCGAATCTAGTGTTCCAGAATTAGAAGGCAGAGGCCTTCGAGTTGTTTCACTTGTATTACAGAAGGTACCCACCAGATATTTTGTGACATTAAGATAACTGAGTTAATGTTTATAATGTAAAAGAAAAGAAAATAAGAATAAGAACAGAGCAGCTCTCTGCCAGCCTCATAGTTTATATGAAACAAAATGAAAGAGTGAAAGAAACAGTTCTTACAATTCACCCACCCTAGCTGGATCCAAGTGATACAGGAGGAAGCAAACACGCTTCAGTGGTTTGAGTTCAAGACTATGAACAGTGAGAATAATGGACTGCTTGCTGACTTCCTCACTTCACAGGGGTTTTATGAGGATTAAACAGTTAAAACACTTTGAAGATGACAAATGCTTAAGTGCTGAGCATTATCATTATCTGAAACTATTACTACATCAATTTCTTGCATAATCAAGTATTCTTATTGGAAGCTCCATAAGAAAATCTAATCTTTGGAGATTTTTGGCTCTCTTTGCAGAATAAAGAGGCATGGGTATCATTCATTCTAAGTACTTTAGACATGTGGATCAAGAGTATCCAGACAATGAGTAAGTATTTCTTGTTTGCCCATATTTCAACTATTAAGAACTTTGTATTTATTGGCATGACCCAAAAAGCAATATGGTACTTTGGGGAGAAAAAAACACAAGATTTAGAATCTAGAATAAGGTGAAGCTAACATGGAACCTACCCAAACATTTTTAGCTGAGATTAAACCCCTCTTGGCTATTTAAATAAATTGTTCTTTAAGTAATTAAAACTGTAGCCTATGGTCTTTAGTAAAGTCTAGTAATTTCTTGTAGTCAATTTCAAGTATTTTCTGGCTGGCTTCTTTCCAAAGAGTACACCTGTGTGTTAGTTGAACAATGTCTTACTGAAAAATGAAGTTAACTAATTTTGTTTGATTTGGATCTTGGTTAAAACTACGAAGTTAGATAGGTATATGCAAAGCCACATGAAGAATACTAACTTAAATTACTCCACCAGAGACTATAATAGGATTTCCATTTAGCTAATAGAACGTTAGAATACACTTAGCTAATGAAAACGATTCATCTCCGTTTTTCTATCAAACACAAGATTTGGAGGAGGGGCAAAGAACTATTATTTTAAGTATAGAACTTCTAGTATTTTAACTTTCTTCTCTTCCATGCTACATCCTCTTCCTAAATTTATTCACTTTTGTTTCTGAACTTAGCAAAGACCTTGATCTATTTTAATTCATGAAAACTTAATAAAACATTACTTTGACATTAAATAATGGATCTTTAATGCCTTTGATCCCTTTTTTCCATGTAAAATAAAAGCCTAATGATTCCTATTAAATGGGAGGAATAAAGTTTATTCCAATAACTATTTTAATTTTACGAGAGCCGTTTAAGTTTTCACTTTTGTCCATTAATGATATGGGATGTCACAAATGTTAGAAGATGGGATATGCTTACGTTTCCAATTTTGACCCGATTACAGTTTTCACTTTGTATAGAATTAACAAATAACTGAGTAAGGGTGCCACCTCGAGAGAGCAGATGTGTGCAGTAAGAGTCTGGTGCCGCTCAGAGCCATGCTGCAACTTCTGCACGACCACACCTGCCAATGAGTATGATAGCACTAGAATGGTCTCAGAACGGACTCCAAGGAGCCCACATCTTGCTGTGGGAACATACAAGTTCTCCTGGTACTTTGACATCTGACCTTCAACAGGCCTGGACGAGAGAAGAATGCTGCCGGTTCCCCCGGCCAGGCTTTCTGGGGCTCGAAACAAGAGATGATCAAGATGGAAAGACAAAGTTCGGTTTAAGAAAGAAGCTTTTTAATTGCACCTGGTGTGCCTCCTATGTCACATCCCAAATGTTTTGCAAACCGCCTTGGGGAAAGTAATGAATGTCTGTGATTTTTAAAAAAGATTGTTCAATTCTACAATAAAAAATTTAGAGGAAGAAATAAATAAGGCAGATGAAACTTAGAAAAAGGTATCATGTGACAAACATTAGGCAAAAAAGAAGTTGAGCACACATGTTTGTATGCTAAACATAGATTGGAATGAATGGAAGGACCAATTAGGCACTAAATATTCATGAGACATACAATACATGAAATTTTCATGAAGCACTAAACAGTCATGAGATATGTAGCCAATTGTGGGCAGTACACATTTAACCTCCACTTGTTCCCAAACTGCCATTCAGTTTGGAATGTGTATTATACAGTGGTAGTATTCACATGACAGTAATGCCCCACAGAACTGATGCCCAATGAGCAGTAGTATCTGCATCTCTGACGGCCATATGTCTCTAAAACTTTAAACATCCACATACAAGAAAGGGATAGTTGTACCAATATATATATAAAGAGCTCTTACGAGTCAATAAGAAAATATAAACAATTTAAAAATTGGCAAAAGTTATAAACGCGCAAATTCATAGTAAAAGAAATACATATTAAATCATGTTTTAGGAGAAGTGTATAAGATCGAAGAGAGAGAAATAGAAAGAGTGTATAATCTGGTTTTCAGATACTTCCAGAGCCACCGTCTCCTAGCTCCACCAGTGTTGGGGTGGGAGGAGGAGGGATATAGGTGGGTGGCTGCTGTACCCTGGTCTCTGTGGGTCATTGGGGCAGGCAAGCCAATTTGGCTCTCCTGAGCAGCACACATGTGGTTCCCTGAAGGAGCATGTATTTCTCTAACATTTACCAGGTTTACCAAAAAATATTTTTCATAGGCATTCCCGGGGATGTCTTATGTATGTTCACCTATACACTTAGATTTCATGTGGCTTCTTCTGTGCCAGCCCTTTCTTTGGAACACTTATGTCTCTACTGTGAGAGTTTCACTACCCTAAAGTCGTGATGTCTCCCTCCATGAAATGGGGAGAAGGGACCACCCCAACACTCTGCGTCACCCTTTCATTCAAGAGAAGTAAATGGCTACAATTCTCACAAGAAGGAATTCTGTCACGGGCCCTACTAAGGAGAGTCTGCTGCAGGATGGAAGTGGCCCCAAGGCGTGACCCCCGGAAATGTACTGGGGTCATGACCCTCCCCTCCACCTCTCCTTCACTTCCTTCTTATTCTTTTTCCACCTTATCTTCTACTTTTAGCCTTGCTACTCAAAGGGCTTTGAGCATCATCGTGCCATCTGGGAATCTGTTAGAAATGTAGAACCTCGGTCGCACCCCAGACCGACTTCATCAGAATCTGCATTTTAACAAGATCCTCGGGTTTTTCTGAAGGACATTAAAGTTGGAGAAGTACCAATTTATAGAACAGAATTTCTGGATTCTTCTGCTCGTTATTCACGTCCATGTTCATTTACAGCTGGGCGGTCCTAGGAAGAAATGTTCTATTCCTCTTCTTTCTTTCTCCTTCGTCAGACTCCACCTGCACAAAGCTGTCCTTGGCAGCGTCTTAGTTCTGGACGCATTCTTTCCTGTTGTCTTGTTACCCTTTCTTGTGACCCTTGGCCTTCCCTTCCTGTTGATAAATGCCTGCACACACTCCTCGGCTCCATTTGGCCTCCTCCCAGGGAGGCTGGGAACGCACCCTGAGGATCAGCTGCGGCTGGTTTCATGGGCCCCACCCGGCCTCTTCTCGTGCCAAAGGTAATTACTCCCAGAGTTCAGAGGCTTACGGCTTGTTTCTTGTAGTTCCAAATGTGTGGTCAAGATGCCCTGGTGTTGAGTTGGCAGGACTAATGGCTTATTTAAATATTTTCCAATTCTGCTCTTTCAGACTACTTCTCCCACGCTGATACCATGTGCGTGGGAATACGAATGTAGTGAAATCATAAGGCTCATGTCGAGTTTGTCTTTAAACGTTTATACTGATTAAATCACTATATTGGGAGTTTTCACAAACTAAATCTACGCTGAAAGAAAGAGTATCAGGAAGTGGCACCTCAAACCTTTCCATAGGTTCTTGGGTATACTTTGTGATTTTGCTTCCTAAACACGGTAAGAAATTATATTTGAAGTCCATAAATATCAAAGATGACTTTCTGTGTTTCTGGAGTACTTGGAGAATCCACCTGCAGCCACAGAGTCAAACATTTTTATCTGAATGCACACATACACACACACACACACACACACACACACACACTCATATACACAACTGCTATACCTTATGACCCAAGCTTATTGTCCCCTTCAGAGATGGAAAATAAAAGAAGTAAAAGTTATCTCTAGGAAGAAAAATCAACTGTAAAACTGGTGATGTTACGCATCTTTAGGCATTAGAATACTGAGGACAATTCAGCTGAAAAGACATCACCGTTTATAGAACTCAGATGATACCCTCTTGATGACACAGAAAACAGCAGGTGTAACTGAAATTGATAAGGTTCTTAGAAGATTCAATTAATTGGTGAAAAGTAAAAGAGAAACTAGTCATTGTGCATTCTCAGTGTGTACAAGTATCTCTGAGAAGGTGAAAAGTACAGGATAAGAGGGAGTCTCAAAAGGGATTTAAAACAGGCTGCAGATCATCTTCCCCCATAGTGGTGTCAGCCACTTAGATAAACTGAAACCATTTGGGACTTACTGAAAGAATAACGATCCCAAAGAACATTCCTTGATGAAACAAGGGTAACATCTGGTCTCCCTCCCTCCCTCCCTCCTTCTCTCTCTCTCTCTCTCTCAATTCTTCTGCCATCCAGAGTGAACATCTCTGCTGTGGGTCCGTAAACAGCTCCATAAATAAGTTTTTCTAGTCTGGTCTAGTCATGATCAAATTCTAAATGTTCAGTAAAACTCACCCTGCTTACCTAACATCAACAAACAATCCCTCTAAAAATCAAAACCTATACTTGCACAGACAACAAAAGGAAAAAAATAGATAAAATGGACTTCATTGAAATTAAAAACTTTTGTGCATCGAAGAACACTGTCAACAGAATGAAAAGAAAACCCACAGAATGGAAGAAAATATTTGCAAATCATATATCTGATAAAAGCTTAATATCTAGAATATATAAAGAAATCCTACAACTCAACAACAAAAAGACTAACCAAAATTAAAAATGGGCACAGGACTCAAACAGATATTTTTCCAAAAAAGATATACAAATGGCCAATAAGCACATGAAAAGACACTCGCCATTACTAGTCAGTAGGGAAATCAGATCAAAATCACAATGAGATACCTACCTGGATTGCTATAATTTAAAAATAATAAAACAGAAAATAGCAGGTGTTGGTCAGGATGTAGAGATATTGGAAACCTTGCAAATTGCTGGTGGCAATGTAAATGGTGCAGCCAGTCCAGAAAACAGGAACTCAGACAGCTACTTACATGCCAATGTTCACAGTAGCGTTATTCATAATAGTCAAAAGGTATATACGTACAATGAAATACTGTTCAGCACAAACAAGAATGAAGTTCTGATACATGCTACCAGGTGGGTGGACCTTGAAAACATTATGCTAAGTGAAATTAACTAGACATAAGAGGAAAAGTATTCTACAACTACACTTACATGAAATATAAGAAGAGGCACATTCATGGAGACAGGAAGCAGATTAAAGTTTACCAAGGTCTGGGGAGAGGGAGGCATCAGTATTCATTACTTAATGAGTAGGTTACCTGGACTCACAGCGGGAAACCACGGACGCCCCTCTCCATGAAAGGAGTGTCAAAGAGTTTGGGGCCACATTTTAAAATTACCACACACTCTGTAGTGGGTTGAATTGTGTCCCCCAAAAAGATATATTCGAATCTTAACCCCTCGTACTGTGCATGTGGCCTTATTTGGAAATGAGGTCTTTGCAGACCTGAGTAAAGTAAGGATCTCAATACTATCCTGGCTTTAGGTGAGCCCTAAATCCAATAACTGCTGTCCTTATTAGAGAAAGGAGAGGAAAAATTGAGACACACAGACAGAGACACAGGGAAGAAAGTCATGTAAAGATGAAGGCAGAGACCAGAGCTAAGACAAGCCAGGGAATACCAGGACCACCAGAAGCTAGAAGAGGCAAGGAAGGATTCTCCCCTAGAGACTTCAGAGGGAACGTGGCACTGCTGACACCTTGATTTTGAACTTCTGACCTTCAGAATGTGATAAAATAAATTTCTGTTAAGTCGCCAAGTCCGTGGTAATTTGTTAGGCAGCCCTAGGAAACTCATACACCCCCAAAGGAAAAAGAGTGTGGGTGTAAGGTTTTAGCTTTTACTTTTTCCCAGCCAGTAGAGATTGAGGGGTGCTGCTCTCAATACAGCATCTCTCTCCTCTACCCTTCTTATAATATGGCAGGGTCTCTGTGATACAGCCCTGTCATCCCTGACTAGTCTTAGCATCAAATCAAGTTCAAGGCACTCTTGCTATCATTCTGCTTTTGATATGCCCATTGTCCCAAGTACGGAATGGTTGATTTTGCCCCTCAGGATGGGTCCTTCACTTTGGAGAATTGCACTGTGCCAGATTTCTCTGAGATGTCCAGACACCAAGAATCATATCTTGGTTTCTCTCATGTTTGACCTCCACTGCATTCCCTCATAGATTGTAGTTCAAGGTTATAGATGTTTCCTTTTTACTTAAGGTGGAGTTCATACATCTGATTTTGTTTTCTGTGTTGCTTTGAGATGATTTCCAAGAGGAAAAAGTAACATCATCTTAACTTTGCCATTTAAAAACTGAAAGTCCATACCACATTATTCGAAATTTTGATATTTTACAGCGGGCATCAGCAAACTTCTTCTGTCAAGAGCCGGACAGTAAATATTTTAGGTTTTGCATCACAACTACTCATCTCTGCCATTATAGTGCAAAAGAAGTCATAGGCAATACGGAAAGAAATGAGCACAGCTATGTTCCATCAAACTTTGATGTGGACAACAACAGAACACAGCAGAAGGGAACCAATGTGACTTTTGGGGCTAGGTCACTAAAGGCATGCAGCTTCTGCTCTGTTTTCTGGACACTGAGCCACTGTGTAAGGACCCTGACCCCCTGAGCTGCCATGCCAGAGGTTCCAGAATCTCTGATGAGCTGTTACACACAGTGACACACGAGAGCTGCTCCTAACTGCCACCAACACCCAAAGTCCCCCTAGCACCATGCTCTCCATCACCACTATCATCGGCCACGTGTGGCTACAGAGCACTTGAAATGTGGCATGGAGCAAGTGAGGAACTGAATTTTCGATTTTAGTTTAATTAATTTAACATTTACTAGTTTTTATACTGATTGCATGTTAAAATGATAATATTTTGGATATAGTGGGTTAAATATA
>NW_011888809.1:4877804-4880579 GCF_000151845.1 Pteropus vampyrus
CCCACCCGGCCTCTTCTCGTGCCAAAGGTAATTACTCCCAGAGTTCAGAGGCTTACGGCTTGTTTCTTGTAGTTCCAAATGTGTGGTCAAGATGCCCTGGTGTTGAGTTGGCAGGACTAATGGCTTATTTAAATATTTTCCAATTCTGCTCTTTCAGACTACTTCTCCCACGCTGATACCATGTGCGTGGGAATACGAATGTAGTGAAATCATAAGGCTCATGTCGAGTTTGTCTTTAAACGTTTATACTGATTAAATCACTATATTGGGAGTTTTCACAAACTAAATCTACGCTGAAAGAAAGAGTATCAGGAAGTGGCACCTCAAACCTTTCCATAGGTTCTTGGGTATACTTTGTGATTTTGCTTCCTAAACACGGTAAGAAATTATATTTGAAGTCCATAAATATCAAAGATGACTTTCTGTGTTTCTGGAGTACTTGGAGAATCCACCTGCAGCCACAGAGTCAAACATTTTTATCTGAATGCACACATACACATACACACACACACACACACACACACACACACACACACATACACACTCATATACACAACTGCTATACCTTATGACCCAAGCTTATTGTCCCCTTCAGAGATGGAAAATAAAAGAAGTAAAAGTTATCTCTAGGAAGAAAAATCAACTGTAAAACTGGTGATGTTACGCATCTTTAGGCATTAGAATACTGAGGACAATTCAGCTGAAAAGACATCACCGTTTATAGAACTCAGATGATACCCTCTTGATGACACAGAAAACAGCAGGTGTAACTGAAATTGATAAGGTTCTTAGAAGATTCAATTAATTGGTGAAAAGTAAAAGAGAAACTAGTCATTGTGCATTCTCAGTGTGTACAAGTATCTCTGAGAAGGTGAAAAGTACAGGATAAGAGGGAGTCTCAAAAGGGATTTAAAACAGGCTGCAGATCATCTTCCCCCATAGTGGTGTCAGCCACTTAGATAAACTGAAACCATTTGGGACTTACTGAAAGAATAACGATCCCAAAGAACATTCCTTGATGAAACAAGGGTAACATCTGGTCTCCCTCCCTCCCTCCCTCCTTCTCTCTCTCTCTCTCTCTCAATTCTTCTGCCATCCAGAGTGAACATCTCTGCTGTGGGTCCGTAAACAGCTCCATAAATAAGTTTTTCTAGTCTGGTCTAGTCATGATCAAATTCTAAATGTTCAGTAAAACTCACCCTGCTTACCTAACATCAACAAACAATCCCTCTAAAAATCAAAACCTATACTTGCACAGACAACAAAAGGAAAAAAATAGATAAAATGGACTTCATTGAAATTAAAAACTTTTGTGCATCGAAGAACACTGTCAACAGAATGAAAAGAAAACCCACAGAATGGAAGAAAATATTTGCAAATCATATATCTGATAAAAGCTTAATATCTAGAATATATAAAGAAATCCTACAACTCAACAACAAAAAGACTAACCAAAATTAAAAATGGGCACAGGACTCAAACAGATATTTTTCCAAAAAAGATATACAAATGGCCAATAAGCACATGAAAAGACACTCGCCATTACTAGTCAGTAGGGAAATCAGATCAAAATCACAATGAGATACCTACCTGGATTGCTATAATTTAAAAATAATAAAACAGAAAATAGCAGGTGTTGGTCAGGATGTAGAGATATTGGAAACCTTGCAAATTGCTGGTGGCAATGTAAATGGTGCAGCCAGTCCAGAAAACAGGAACTCAGACAGCTACTTACATGCCAATGTTCACAGTAGCGTTATTCATAATAGTCAAAAGGTATATACGTACAATGAAATACTGTTCAGCACAAACAAGAATGAAGTTCTGATACATGCTACCAGGTGGGTGGACCTTGAAAACATTATGCTAAGTGAAATTAACTAGACATAAGAGGAAAAGTATTCTACAACTACACTTACATGAAATATAAGAAGAGGCACATTCATGGAGACAGGAAGCAGATTAAAGTTTACCAAGGTCTGGGGAGAGGGAGGCATCAGTATTCATTACTTAATGAGTAGGTTACCTGGACTCACAGCGGGAAACCACGGACGCCCCTCTCCATGAAAGGAGTGTCAAAGAGTTTGGGGCCACATTTTAAAATTACCACACACTCTGTAGTGGGTTGAATTGTGTCCCCCAAAAAGATATATTCGAATCTTAACCCCTCGTACTGTGCATGTGGCCTTATTTGGAAATGAGGTCTTTGCAGACCTGAGTAAAGTAAGGATCTCAATACTATCCTGGCTTTAGGTGAGCCCTAAATCCAATAACTGCTGTCCTTATTAGAGAAAGGAGAGGAAAAATTGAGACACACAGACAGAGACACAGGGAAGAAAGTCATGTAAAGATGAAGGCAGAGACCAGAGCTAAGACAAGCCAGGGAATACCAGGACCACCAGAAGCTAGAAGAGGCAAGGAAGGATTCTCCCCTAGAGACTTCAGAGGGAACGTGGCACTGCTGACACCTTGATTTTGAACTTCTGACCTTCAGAATGTGATAAAATAAATTTCTGTTAAGTCGCCAAGTCCGTGGTAATTTGTTAGGCAGCCCTAGGAAACTCATACACCCCCAAAGGAAAAAGAGTGTGGGTGTAAGGTTTTAGCTTTTACTTTTTCCCAGCCAGTAGAGATTGAGGGGTGCTGCTCTCAATACAGCATCTCTCTCCTCTACCCTTCTTATAATATGGCAGGGTCTCTGTGATACAGCCCTGTCATCCCTGACTAGTCTTAGCATCAAATCAAGTTCAAGGCACTCTTGCTATCATTCTGCTT
>NW_011888809.1:4882244-4887355 GCF_000151845.1 Pteropus vampyrus
GACCAGGGATCTGAGTGCGAGTGGCCCAGTATCTAATGCTAAATAAACAAATAAACGATACTTAGCACTTAAGAGTTCTGCAGGGGTAGGAAGGACAAGGCCTGGAGAAGGCAGCAGTGACTAAAGAGTTTACATCTGCATGTATGTGTGTGCATGTGTGCACTTGTGCATTTTTGGGGGTACAGAAGACAGACAATAAGCAAATAAATAACTACATAACTCAAGACAGGATGAGTACTGTGAGGAAAAATGAAATCGGGCAAGGAGCTGTGAGTGCAGGGTGGAGAGGCTGGCTGGGGAAGGTCCTTAGCTAAGGGGTCGTCCATTAAGGGTCAGCCTGGGCCCTGTCTCCACTATATCAAGTGCTAGGCCTAAAGGGATGTAATCCTGGGGCAGAACCCTGTCGTTTAACACTACCTCATTTTGTTTTCACTGTATCTGCCTACTTTTTTCCTTTTTAGTCCAAAACTGACCTTCTCGACCCTGAATCACCAGAGCAGTGTAATTTTCTAAGAGAGCCATTCAGCTAAAACCAGTTGGCCTAAAATTAATCCCTGTAAAGTCAACTTGCACATAGCCAGCTTGCGCAGGGGTCTACCATATGCTACTTTCACCTATATTTTTTGTTAATGTTTAACTTTTAGAGCATTTTCTGTGAAGTCACTTTAGCCTCTTGTCAAGTGTTGTACTGTTCAAGTGTTTTGCTGTTTCAGCCTCTTGCTAAAGGTATCTGTCTTATTTTCATGCTTCTAATATGTATTTATGCAGTTATTCACATAGAATTCATCAAATTGATCCCTTTTGAAATTTTTTACCTCTGTTTTACTGTTTCGTTTTTTCTATTTATGTGTGTAGGGGGGGTACTGACACAAATTAGCTCCCCCTGCCCCGTGTTTGATACAATTCATGAGGTATTACTATTGAGACCAAGACAAACTATTCTACAGAAAGCTTCCTCGCGGGAATTTTTTGCTACATGATTTTAGGTTCATAAAAATGGAAAAATTAAACGATGTGTAGATGTGCTGCACCTGACCACATTAAACACACCTGGCTTTAAGGCTTCAGAGAGGGTGTGTTGCCATGGCTCATCCAGGTGGGCAGAGATTAGAATACAGGTTCTCTGACTCCAGACTCAGTAGGTCAGTTAAGCACTCTGTACTGCTTCCATTAATAGTGTCACAAGGGTGCTAATTGTGCTGCCGATTAGTTACATAAGACACGGTTGATCTACCATTAGCTCAAACGGTCTCATTTGAACTTCCAAAATGTCATTTCTTGTTATCGTCACCACTTAAATGAGAAGGAAACTAGATTGAATGAATGAACAAATTAATTAATTATATAATGCAGGGTTTATAAACTGAGTCCAGTGATGAAAAAAGAAAAATTGAGATAAGGAAACAGTTGAACCAAGTAACAAAAAACAAAACAGCCTGCTTTAGAACATTTAAGCTAGTGATTCTCAGGAGAGATTTTGTACCTCCAAGGCACATGTAGAAATGTCTGGAAACATGGTCACATCGGGTAGAGGGTGCTACTGGCATCTAACGGGTAGAGGCTGGGATGCTGCTAACCATCCTTCAGCACACAGGACAGCCTCTCACGAGAATGAGCTATTAACCCCAAAAGACGACACTTGCTGAGGCTGAGAAACTGTTTTCGGGTCTGCCTGTTTCAGGAGGTACAAAGAGGTGCACTGAAGACTAACACTGATCTTGAAAGGAACAGTCTTCTCCATAATCTATTTCCCCAGTAGGGACTTCGCATGCTTTGCCGTCATGGGCAAGCTCCTCTTTCAGAAAGAAATCCATGTTCCTATGTTCATGTTCTCAGCCTGAAGTCTTAGGTGAGGCTCTGTTTTGCTTGCCTGTTTCTTCTGGCACTGTCCCCTCTCCGCCAGCTCTCTTTATGAACTTGACCCTTGCTCTCAGTGGAGAGAAAGGCCATTATTGCTTCAAGTATTGCTCCCAGACCTATTGCCTGGGCCGGCTCCCAGGTCAGGCAGAGAACCGGGTTCTCTGGCTCAATCTATCCCTTCTGGGCCAGGGCCAAGGCCAAGGCCAGTCCAGGAACCAAGACAAGCAGTGGGGGCCTTTCTGCTCCGTTCCATGTGTCTTTCCAACAGCACCGTTCCCAGTGTCTCTAGTCTTCCTCTCTGCCTTCCCTTACTCCTCTGCCCTTCAGGCAGACAGTGGACTCCCTCCACCAGCTGCTTGACAAGCCCCACCAGGTAGCTAGGCCTGTGGACTTTTTCTTTCCAACTTCCCTTTAAACCTTATTCTCAGGTAAGGTCACTCAGGAAAGTGTAAAAAAGTTAATGACTGATAATTAATGTCTGACTCCTTCCAGGCAGAGCTGCCTTTTAACAAAGGCTCTTAGCTCAAAGGAATGAAGGGCTAACAGTGAGTTGTGAGACAAGCTGACACAAAGAGCTTTCCCTTCCTTTGTCTCTTTGGCTTTCGAACCTCCTAACACTAAGAAGGCAAGAGATTCCTAATGACCAGTAGGACAACGGACAGACATGCTCAGAACTCCAGGTGACCCAGCTGCCTGCTGATGGTGGCTGCATGAAACACAGGGCTGGAGACATTAAGCCTGGTCTCTTCGAGAGAGGTGGAGTGCAGCGGGGTCGGGGCAGGAGTGGAACCCTTGCAGAGCACTATGGGCTTTTCCTCACCTGTGCAGTCTCTCTTCTGCTGACACCAGAAGGCAGCCCGCCCGGCAACCCAGAAGGAGAGCCCCTTTCACCACTGTGAGCAAGGCATTTCCCTTTGTCCCCTCCAGCCTCTGGCCCTCAGAGCTATAAGGCTTGACACAGTTCCAAGTCCCGAGCAGCCCTCTCTCATTAAACCCTGACTTATAATCATGCAGTCAGCATCTTCCTTCCTCAGAACGGTCCACGGCCGGCCCCTGCCCCTTCAGGAAGGGCCTGCAAGCTTTTTTATTGTCTGATGTCTACATTCTCTCTCATTCCCTTCTGGCCTGAGAGGACTCCGTTTGAAATGGATCACATTCTTCCTCCTGGTCCTCACTCTGCTCTCTGGCCTCACTAAGGAAAGGGAATTATAAAAAGGCAAAACAAAGAAATGCAAAAACATTTAAGGAATGGCCTGAGAATCCCTAAGGAGCTCTTGGGCTAGAGGGGAAACAAACAAACAAACAAACAAACAACACTTAAATAGAGTCTGGGACACTGTAACTGATCCATACTGCCCAGAGGAGGGAGAGACTACCTGCATGGGGTGGCAGGGGCAAGTAGGGACGTCTTCACAGAGCAGACAAGGCCCGCTCTCCTCTGTCACTCAATAACAAAATGTCCCCAGCGGAGAAACATTTGCCTGTTTCAATGGCACCACTAGTTTAGTGGATGGTTTTATCTTCCAGCATATAAATAACTTCAAATATTAGTATTACATAGTACACAGCATTACTTTACCAGAAAATCAAAGTTTTGAAGTGATTTTCCATGTAATTCAAGAGGTAAAATATAATTGAGAAAATGTAAAGTTTTTATTGTTATTATTTTGGTCCAAATTATGCTCTACTTCCTTTTTCAGTCTGTTGAACTTTGCCCTGGATTAACTGTCATCTGATTTCAGATAAAGTTCTACTGCCACCTATGACCACTATTACCTCCTTGCCATCATGTTTTTGCACAGAAATCTTGGCCAAGTTATTTTACTTCACACTAGCTGTGGCAAAGTAGAAAGATTACCTAATGTGCCCCAACGAATGATGTGACAATTGCTTAGGGATCTGACTTGATGTTATCACTGTTGTAGTCATCTCATTTTATTGCCCGCTCCAGCTAAACCTCCTTAACCTAGTTAGCCACTTCCTGGCCTTTCCTTTTAAACTCCCACAATGATCTTACCATACTTGGTCCAAGGTTTTGCTTTAGTTTTCACAAGACATTTATGTGTTCCAAATAACTTTTTCCCTTTTAGCTAAGTCAAGCAGCAAAGCTCCCTGCGGTACATTGGTTTGGGATTCGCTCCATCCACAGATTCAGAGTGTAATAATCCAAGATCATGGGAATTATGATCAACGATGTATTGCACTATATTAATTTAAAAGTGGAACCAGAGAGACTCTAAATAGAGCCTGTCCATCCATCCTCAGAACTTCACACTAAGTTTTTCTGGGGTGGCTGTGATCACCGGAATACAAAGCAAACACTCAGGAAGCACAGGAGAGGCAGAGATGATTATGATCCAAGGAGATGCTGGAAGACTAGAAAGATAGAGGGTGAAGATGGACCCTTAAGGCTGGGTAAGATTTCAAAAACTTCAGAACAAGACAAAAGCTCTCCAAGGAAACGCAACACCTTGAGCAAGACAGCATTATAAAGAAGGGCATACTTAAAAAGAATAAGTCAGTCAGTGTTGCTGGAGATTGAGATTCTTGGGTGGGGCACAGAAGTAGGGAAAGCTAAATAATTGGGCCAGAGCCAGATCATGTAGGACTTGCGGAGGCAGGGTGGGCATGGACTTTATTCTGGATGGATTCCAATGATAAAAGGGAGAGGATTTGAAGACTTTAATTAGGATGTCGGCTGCTGAGAGGAAGAGGAAGGGGGAAAGAAACTTTACAGCAATCAAATCGATCAGACTGAAGTCAGGTTGGATGTGAAGATCTAAAGGTAACGGCTGCTATGAGGAAGAAGAAAAAGCCAAAGATTAGACAATGTATGTCAAAATATCCTCCCAGTTCAAGGTCCAAGGGAAGCACTCAACAAATACTCACTGAAATTAATTGGTGGTTCCAGAATTTGAAGTATAAGTGGCTGGTAATGACATTCATTAAGGTCAGGAAAAGAAAACTGGGCATTTGGAGGAAGATAATGGAGTAGATTGTGGACTTGCTGTACTTGAGGTGCTTTGGAGATGTACCTAACTGGCACTGGACATACTAATCTGGAGCTCAGGAGAGATCTGGGATAGAAGTGAAATCATCAGTTTTTTGAGCATAGGTGAAATCACAAAAATGATATCTTCTAAGAGGCAAAGGTGGATCCTTGGGGAACATTGGTATTTGCTGCTGGATAGTATGCTTCGCAAAGTCAACTCATTGTGCCCACCGTTATTCCCACTGTATTTCCAGAGCCT
>NW_011888809.1:4888760-4917117 GCF_000151845.1 Pteropus vampyrus
GGCCCTGGCTCCAGCCCTGGCTCCAGCCCCAACCCCAGTCCCAGTCCCAGTCCCAGTCCCAGTCCCAGTCCCAGACCCAGCTACATGGCAAATGCAAAGCTCTAACTTTGGAGGACCCAAGGAACTTGGCACAGCTTTTCTCACCAGGTTTTATTCCTAGTAACTTGCATTTTAACAACTCTGTTAACACAGCCCATCGTACTATGAAATTCAAGTGGGATTTGCAAAGAACACTTACGGCCTAATACAATCCCGAAATTGTATCTTGGAATACAGTTTAATCACCTCATCAAGATTCAAGATTTAACTTTCCAAAACCATTTTTTAAAGTGCTGATTTAATTGCTGTTGTATTTAACTGACTTTCACACATGTGTTGTAAGCATTTCGCACATATGTAACCAAGTGAATTAGAGACTGAATTTCTAGAGAAATTTCTTAAGGGCCAAAAAATAAGAATGGGGATTTTATTTTACAGTCAAGATGCACAAGCCCTAGCTTGTCTGGCAACAAACAGACACACAGCCACATAAAGAACTGTCATTTGCAGCCCTGGAAAACTTTTTCTACCTGTTCATTTTCTCTCCAAGAATGAAAATGCATACTTGATCTGGGCCTTGGAAAGTGATTTCTATGCCGCAGCAGATGATGATGTTAGGCCAGGACCTGCCGTCAGGAAACTTGCAAACGATGATGACAGCCAGTGGTGCCTTCTGAGTCCCTTCCATTCCTTCGTATATTCTCATCACCTCCTCTCCCCTGGTCTACAACTAAAGCCTCAGAGGGAAGTTTCTGAAATGTACTGGTAAGCAGAAACCCACACTGGCTATCCAGAGCACTGCCACCAAGCCACGTGGTGCAAAGCAAGGAAGACAGATGCCCCCTCTAGGAAAACTGCCAGCAGAGCCTGAATGACCAGTGATCTCACTGCATGAGATGAAAACAGACCCACCGAACTAGCAAGGCCAATGTGACCAGTTACTTCCCCTAAGGGCTTTATTATTCCACAAAGCTTATTTTCACTTTATATCTGAATTTAAAAAAAAAAAAAATCAAGACATTCTCACCCCCGGGAAAACTACTCCAATGTTCATGAAATTTATTACATTTAAAAAGATTTTTAATATAAACCTATCGTGTGTCACAACCTATGAAATTAAACTCATTTTCCTTTTTCTTTCTTCCTATGCTTTGTTTTCTCCTGATGTTATAACAGGAAAGAGCACTGGGTGAAATGTCCAGAGGTCTGTATTCTAGTCTGGTCCTGCCAATAATGCTGGAAATCTTAGAAGGTCACCCCTCAAAGGCCACAGATGCTTTCTGAGCCACTTGCCCCACAAGGCTGCTGTGAGCTTCAGACAGGAACCATGTCTGTGAAGGTAACCAAAAACCCACCACGAGCGAGAGCAAAGGAAGGGAACTTCAAATGTTCCACAGGTATTTCACATGAAACATCACGTAGTTCTGATAAACTTAGTTACCTTTGACATTAACCATAACTTTGGCCTTCGAAAAGTTCACATTATTTTGGAATTAATTGCTGTATGTGCTTCCTGCAGTATTTATAGCCAATTACAAACACAATAACTTTCTCACCTAGGAATGACTTTCATGGGTATTATTCCATATTAAAATAGATTTAAACTATATGGGATCGGACCATCATTGAAACCATTTCAGAGCTAAGAAATCTGCCAGCATGTCCTTGTGTCCTGTCTTCTACTCTTGGACTATTCTTCCAGCCCAGCTCTGCTGATGCCGTGCTGGCTGTGGAGACCACGCAGCTCCTGAGAGCACGAAGCGCATGGGCGAGGAAATTAAGAACGAGCACACTTTAGAGACTGTGAGTTTTCTGAGGACGTTGTGGGGAAATTTTTCTTTCTTTTCTTTTTTTTTTTTTAAGCAAAGCTTCTTTTCAGATTTCCACACTTCATCATTAAAAATTATAATGATTTTCAAAATGTGTCTTTGGCAAAGAAGGTTATGTTTGGTCTGGTAAAAATCCTAGCAGCTTTCTCTTTTAACCAACAGCTCATCTAAAACCTTTTACTTAATCCAGAACATGAGAGAACTTACAATGAAGTTTAGTGGGTAGGAAACCCAAAATCAACTGATAGAAAACTAAGCTTTTCTTGGTTGGAGCCTGCATAATATCTTTCGCACTTATGTATATAACTACTCAGAGCAATGTCTGTGGAGTTGAATTCAAAATCTTCAAGTGCCAGGAACAACAATTGTGCTAGATTTGGTCCAAGAATATATATTGAGACTAGAAAGAGGGATTTTCTAAAAATCTGAGTGTTGTTTACTTTCTTAATATTGCTAATAAATGGAAATGCTACTGTGTGAAACCCTGGTACTTTTTTTCACATATACAATGAATATGAATGACTATGTCTTGTTAATTCTACATCACAGAGTAAGCAGTAAGGCTACCATCGAATAGTTAATAATCACCTGATAAAATACTTTTGTGCATTGATAAGGGCTATTTAAATACTTCTAACTCATTAATAATTTTATTTGGATTTCACTTCTCTGTTAAATATCTCTAATCCTGAATATTAGGCTTCTATTTGGGTTCATATCTCGAGAACATTTTGAATTGTCTTAATATTTGCTAATCATGTAAAGAATTCAAGTACCATATTTTCAAATTAAGTTTGCTTTTGTTTAAAGTCTTTCTTTTAAAAATATATGGACTCAGCTAAGCAATCTATATTTTATTGTATTGTAAGCAAATACAGAAAGAAGCTTTTAGAAAAAGTTACCATATATCAATTTTTTTTCAATAACATTAAAAAAAGTATAACCAGCCAAAAGCAAATTATCAACAAGATTGACATGTTGTAAGACTATGAATTTAGGAACTGGGTAGCTAAACCATATTATCTTCTTCAAGGGCTGCAGAGAAAAGATTAGCTTACTTTGATTTTCAGCAGCATGGTAGACTAAATCCTCTGAAAGACGCTCCTGATAAACACCATAATTGCTGGCTAAAATATTTTAAACTCTTTTTTAAAATGAATGACTGACCTGAAAAAAAGGCAAAGATCTTCAGAAGAAGAAAAATATGGGAATTAAATGAATACCAAAGTCAGCTCAATGAAACCACATAAGTATTGGAAGAACACGTAGGTGAGTTCCACTTTAACTTCAATATATAATAAGACTTTACTACTGTAACTCAAAATCTAGAAGCAATAAAACTGGGAGAAAGTATTTGTGACAGGTATCACAGATAAAGGACTGATATCTCTAATTCTAAAGAACTTTTAAATTTGGGGAGAAAAAAAGACCAAAAATTTTTAGAAAAATGGGAAAAACACAGACAATTCACAAAAGGAGATACAAAAATGGCTCTAAAGCATATAAAAAGATTTTTACCTTCACTCATAGTATGAAAAATGCAAATTAACGCTACACTGAAATGTGAGTATGACAACGTACTCTGTTGGCAAGACTGTGGGAAATAATTTTAGACATTGCTGGTGGAACTACAAAATGGGGAAAACCCTATATGGAGAGGAATTTGGCAGTATCTAACAAAACTATGTATGTATTTATCCTCCAACCCAGAAATCCCCTTGCTAGAAATTTACCTAGAAGATACACCTCCAACAATACAAAAATTAATATGCACAAACTATTCACGGTAGCATCATTTATAATTTAAAAATTTTGGAAACTACCTAAATATTCAAGCACAGGGGATTGTTTGAATAAGCTAATATACACAATGGAGTACTATGCAGGTATAAAAAAGAATGAAGGTAATCTCTATGGATTGCTGTGGAGTTATATCTAGGAAATATTATTAAGGGGGGGAAACAAAGTGCGAAAGCATGTGTATGTTATGCTACCTATTGTTAAAGAATGAAAGGAAAAGAAAATAAGAAAACATAGTACTTATCATTACAAAAAAAAAGAGGAACAGGATAGATTAACCAGAAAACAATAAAGTCTGTTATCAGTTAGGAGTAGGGATTATGAGAGGGATTGAAACTTCTTTCACTTTTGAAAGCAAATCATTATCCTACATATTCAAAAGGGAAATTAAACCAATAAGAAGAGGAACCAGGTGGAGAGGGGAGGGGGAACACCTAGAGCAGAAAGAAAAAAAAACAAATTTCAAAGGCCTTCATTTATCTTGCTTGCTGCTGCTCCCCTGTATAATTTTCTAGCCAAACGGTAAAATCTTTCCTCAGGTCTTGAGTATTTCAATGCTCATAATCACCAATATTTTGCTTATTACTATTTTTCTATCCTGGATGATCCTTGTTTTACTTCATTCTGATAAAAACTCTCATGTGGTTTATGGTGCTCAGCTCAGCAATAATCATTACAGGAAGGAAGTGATGGGTTGTGTCTGTTCTCCTGATAACGCTAGTTCTGTCAACATCTGCTATTGTCCAGCCACTCTGTACATAAGAATCGGGACAAAATGTTTGATTAGCTTTAAAAGTACACCTTGTCCTCCAAGACTAAGCCAACGAGGGTAAAGTCATTTTATTGAACAAAAGTGTCCCATGGTCAAGAGAAATTAGTACTCCCAGCAGTGAGCCACATTCCTCTTTGTTTACATCTAATGTTATGACTACTTAGAGCGCTAGAAAAAAATTTTGTGTTCTAGAACAGAAAGCAACTTTTAAAAGTAGCACAAAGTAAACAAGGAGAAAACTATCAGAGAATCATCTCAAGAAGTCAGCTTCGACTCAAGAAGTTATCCCCTTAAAGTATAAGCTTAGAAAGTTAAAAGAAGGCCCATGCAAATACAAAATAAACATAAGTCCAAGATTTAATACGTTTATTTTACTGAAGTTATTAATTCATAAGGGAACAATCAGATATTAAGACCAGCTCAAAGAAAAATTTGAATACACATGTTTATATATATGTGTGTATACATAAATACATATACATGGAATTTATATTTCTGAAATATCTTTGGAAGGTTGAAACTGATTTGCTAATAGATGTAAAACCAATTAATATTCGAAAGCTCAATAAGCTACTAATGTTTAGGCTTTTCTTTTTGACGGACAGAAAACCATGTTACCTCTTCCAAACAAAATTTATTTGCATTAGTTTCTATGGACAATAATCATATGTGCTACATCAGTTTTTTATGTTACCTTCTACCTCTGCAGAAAGTCCACAGAAACTCAGTGAAAAGAGTACACCTGTTTACAATCAGACAACCTCCCAAATGTACACTAGGTAACATCCAGCACTCCACAGAAGGGACATACATAAATCTCCTTTGCCATTTCAATGTCTTGGACGACTTTTCCTAAGTAACACTCCACAGACACATATAAGAAGGTAAAAAGAAGCCAGGGTGGTCCCCAGTTAGATTATGGCCACAGAATGGAAAAAGAAAAAGGGCAAAGTTAAAGCTGATGCCCTTCCCTTTCACTGAGGCTTAGAGTCTTGACACACAAAAGCAAGGATTGCCTTCTTTCTGTTTTCTGCTGTCTTTCCTACCTTGCTGACTGGAATGCAGAATGCCCACTTGACGGTGGGAGAAGAGCCAAAAGAAAACACCAGGAACCAAAGTGGATCAGCTATTATTTCAATAGCATCATAAATGTTACTTTAAAATCCTGGAGTGGATTTACGACACCAATGACCCAGTCCAGATGAGTGGCAACATAGCTGACTCTATCTGCAGCTGCACTTAGAGCTAATGCTTTTCTTTTAAAACGCTGTTTTTTTAATTCGTTCATCTGTTCGCTTAATGATGTTAACATTTGGAAATTTTATTTTGCTAATTACTTTGAGTAAAAGAAGCGTGATGCATAAAACATCAAATAGAAAAATGTATTACTTTGGAAATGAATATGATATTCAGAGTCAGCATAGGTCAGAAATAATAGTGAGTGAGAGAGTTTCCAAATTCGAATCATCACTTTGAACTGAACTTACGAAGAACAACAAAAACTTATCTGAACTGACTGAAGAGCACTGGGCCCTTCAGTGCAATCAATGGTGATGAAAACAAACTTTCATCTGTGGGCAGGTAGAATCAGATGCAGAAAATCCATATGCCTCTGTAGTAAAGGTATTTTCTCATCAAAACCTCAAGTACAAGTAAGGTGACAAAGCAAAGGAAGAAGTTTTCAATGAAAATCAAAGCTACTTTCCTTCAAGAGAAAACCACTGGGTAGATGCAGTTGGTGGGGAGGGAGACTTACTCACTGGAGTCTCATTCACAGGAGCTTGGGAAAACAGGTGAAGTTGTCATGGAAACTGCCATCCTTCCAACATTTACCATTTATGCATAGCTTATAGATGCCCTTGCAAATTTTATTAAAAAAAAAAAAAACGTGAATTTCTTCTCCATAAAAGTACACAAATGCAATTTTTTAAATTTATTTTATTTCATTGAAAACTTATTTGTTCAATAACCTGGTATTGATATTACATAGTGGAGAGAACGTTGAATCGGCTCTGCCACTGACATAGGTGAGTTTACATAACCTCTGTGGGTCTCAGTTCCTCACCTGTAAAATGAGAGGGTTGGACTAACTGACCTCTATGTGCCCTTCCAGAACTACTATTGTATGTGTTCATGGCTGAAGGAAAATTCAGCATTCCTTAATGGAGGATCTTGCATTGGAATCAGGCAATCTTGGTGCAAGGGGTGGCTGGCCCCTTGACTCACTCTTTCTTCGCTCTTTCCTCCTGAGTTCTCCCTTATGTCTATGGTCCTTGGTTCATTCTTTGCAGCTACCATTATGCTGACTTCAGAAGGACTCTGCATATCCTCAGGTCCACAATGGACACAGTCTCTTACCTTGGCTCTCCTGAATAACACTTAGATGTGGCTTAAAATATACAAAGAGAGCATCACACCTCTAGAATAAGTTGGCTTATAAGCTATGACTTACTCATTCTCACTTTGTGATCCACTATGCTCCACTCAGTTTAGGTCTCATCCAGAGATAACAAGACAACCTTGAACACTCTTTACCCATAAATGTCCTTATAGAAACATAGACTTCTCATAATTCAGGCTCAGAGAAGGTAAGAAAGGCCCAGTTATTTCTTTTATCAACTGAATTCCTCTTTACAGTTGTTCTGACCTTACGTTTGCCTCTTATCTATATGATCGACACCAAGAATAAACTTTTGAAAAGACCTTACCCTACCCTCACCCAATCTCCAATCCAAGAGTCATGCCTTGGAAGGACTTAGTATGATATTTATATTATATTAGAACACAACACAGAAACCTCAGCACTGAAATAATACAGTGGAAAAAATACATATAGAAATAGACCGATACTATAGATTTTGGTAATTGCTATAGTACAGATGTATTAATCAAGATTAGAGTTGGTGCATATAAGAGAAAATCTAACTAAGGGCAGATTAAGCACAATAAATAAACCTCTCTCAAGCGAAAGAAATTCAGAGGTCCAAAGTCCAAGGCTGTTAGGGCAGCTTTACAGCATCAATCTCTAATTCTTCCTTCATTCTGCCTCACCATCTCTGATGTGTGGTGTTCATGCTCAAGGGAGCCTCGTGGTCCAAGATGGATGCTAGAGCTCCAGCCAATACATCCATATTCCAGTCAGCATGTAAAGACAGAAAGGGCCGGTGCCAGCTGTCTCCTCCATTCGAGAAGATTTCTTGGCAGTCCCACTCAGCATCTATTTGTATTTCATTGGCCAGAGATTGATTAATTAGTCACAATAAGTTTGGGAACTGGGTGTATCGTCACTCCAAATAAAATGAAGATTCTTTCATGAGGGAAGGAGGGGAGAACGGATATTGGATTGACAGTAAATTAGCCATCTCTGCTTCATCAGGTGCATACAAAGTACAGTAGAAACTCTGGAGGAGAATGCCTGAGGCAGGCAGGAAAGGTTTCGCAGAAGAGGTTTGGAATTTGAGCTAAAACGAAAGGAACAAAAGGTATTAACTAGCCTCCCAGTTGGTGAAAAACATCCTAAGCCACACAGATAGGATGTGTAAAGACAGAAGAATCAGAATACAACTTGTAAAGAATCTCTAGATAGACTCCTGGAGGGGTAAGATAAGGCCAGAATGGAATATTAGGGCCAGCTCATGAAGACCTTGCATGCTGGATAGAGGAGTGTGGGTTTTAAGACGGAGCTGATGAGCAATTTTAAGCATGAAAGTGACACAGTCTGATTTTCACAACTGAAAGATCATTCAGCATTTACACTAGGAAATGTTCATCAGTGAGCTGTGCAAGGAGAATTCTGTCTCACCCTAAGTGGCTCATCCCAATAGTCACTAACAGATGAGATGCTAAGGACATCTCTGGTGATAGGAGGGACAGAAGGAGGAGCAAAGCAAATAACTGGGCTAAAATCACTTTCAAAAACTTTGCAAAGACAAAACGCACACACATTATAAACACATTCCAAATCTGTGTAAGTTTTCAGGGAATCTTGGGGCTTGAATACACATAAAAACTGTATTCAAGCCCCCAAAATTAAGGTGGATAAAAAAGTAACAGATTTAATTCTCATCTATTCTTTTGTTATGCCTTTTATAGATCAGTCTCCCCCAGGACCACTTAAATTCTATCTCACTCTTAACATAAAAAATTGGAGAGCCAATTTTTTAATCAAAAGTCATTTTTAGGATCAAAGAGAAACATATTTCTAGGTGGATAGTATGTTAGTTATATCTCGAAGCATCATGTGGTGAGGGGTATTCAACTACAATTAGAGATGATATTCACTGAAATTCTCAAAAAAAAAAAAAAATCAAATGCCTCCAAATCAGGGGAGGAAAATTGAATCTTTTTTCTCCCAGGATATTTTTCTCAAGTACTAGCGGAAGTGCTAATGAGAGACAGGCCTCCTTGCCATTCAGTGACAAATGTAATAGGTTACATGAAACCACAGAAAATGAGTCTATTTAAAAATGTCAGATACAACACTAAAGGAAAACTCAGTCTTGTATTTTTTCCTCTTGATCATGGCCTAATGGAGACAATTCAGAAATGATTTCTTCTGAACTTGGTGATATTCATGATTGAAATAGTGTTGCTAATGATAACAATGTGTAGAATTATTACATGGAAAGTACCAATAATGCAAATCATATGGTCTGTAGCTACAGTTTCCTGGCAAATTATTTTTGCCTAGGCATATTTGATTACTCAGAGATTAGCATACTAAACGCAGATTTGTTCTAACATATAGAGAATTGGGGATATAAGAACAAAAGTAGACAATTAACCAAATTTTCACTTATGCCAGCTTTGCCACATAAAATAATGACAATGTATGGCAAGGGGTATTGAACCAAAAATACTATTTTCAAATATTTTTGGCATCTTATGTTTCTTGTGCTTAGATCTATCAATAGTGTTTTATAAGACATATATTAAAATAATTGCAAAATTATATGAACACGTGTTAAAACAAAGGCACAATTCTTAAGATGCATATTTTAAAATATCTCATAAATACTACCTGACATCTTGATTATACTTTCAAGAAAAAAATTAGAATATGTTCTTTTTCTTATTTAGAAGGATTTTTTAAACTATCTTCATATCTCATAATGTTTATACATCTGATGGTTACAGGAGACTATTTTTTTTCTTCTGTAAGCGACAACATTTATAAAGATATATTATGCTGCTATGATTACAAGTCATTTCCACTGGTTTTAAGGAGTAATTAAGTTAAGATTAATTTCTTGCTCCCGTTACATGTCCTTCGCTGGTTGGTTCCACTCTATTCCATGTCTTCTTCATTCTGAAACCCTGGACAAAGGAATAAGCCCCAATATGGAGCATACTGATCTTGGGGCAGAGAATAAAGGGGAATGACAGAATTCCACAATGGCCGAATCCCACAACAGGTCACCTGTTAACATTCCATTGTCCAAAACAAGCTACATGGCCAAGCTTGATATCGATGAAGCACAAAATACAATCTCTCAGTGGGAAGGGCAGAAAATTATTGGAAATAATTTTATTGCTTAAGAGACTCCCCAAAAACATATTTATCCAAACAATAGATCATTCAACTATCTTCTTCACAGAACAATAGATCTCTCAACTGGGCAAATCTACTTGATTATTATCAAATGACTTTACTCATCAGTACATCAGACATGATACAAACAAAGGGAAAGAGGAAATTTCATAACTGAAAAATTTCTATTTACAAATAAGACTCAAGTTGGGAAAAAAAAAAAAGGATACCAAGGAAAGCAGAAGGGAAGAATCATATATAAAAAAACATTCAACAATAAATTTAAAAAATATATATGAAAAACTATTATGTTAATCCAAGAACTCCTTCTTTGAAGAAAACTTTAAAGTATATCATCATTAACCTTTAGGTCATCTTATCAAGTGGGGAAATGAGAGCTACCACAAGAGTACAAAGTTGGAATAATGGAATAATCACAGATATAGAGGAAACTGAAATATTCATAAGTGACTACTTTGTTCAACTCTAAGCAAATAAACTTGAGAACCTGAATTAAGAAGATGGTTTTTAGAAAAATATAAATTATTGATAGTTCTAATACTATTTAAATTATTCCAGAGCATAGAAAATAAAAAGAAGTTAAACTTATAAATTCTTTTTATGAAGCTAGTCTATTATTGGCAACAAAAACTTTAAAAGAAAGCCACAAATTAATCCTACTTACAAATATCAGTATAAAAGTCTACGTAAAATATTAGTCAATAGAGTATAGCAGTATATTAACGTAATATTTTATGATTATTTATGTCTTGAGGAAATTCCCAAAATAGTACCCTTCATCTCCAACTTGGTTCTGAAACAACTGAGAAGTAAAACTAGGAATAGAGCATATAGAGACCAAAACATCATCTTGATTTTTGATAAAGGCTATATTAGGGTCCATAGGTAGAATGCAAGTCAAAAGGGCCTGCAAAGTGAACCGCTAAGACTTACCCACTTAGATGCAGTGTTCTACGGGGTGAAGACTTGTCCAGGTTACATCATGGAGGAGCAAAGACCTCCTACTCCCTGTGGGAGCCTAGCTCCAAGAAGAAGAAAGACAATAGTTAAACATGTTTATTCTTCTAAAATGTAAATACCAACTAAGTCACTCTATTCCACCCCCACCACCCCCCGCGAGGCAGAGTAAGAAAAGGATCATTGAGTCCAGGAATGTTAAAATAATTGAGGTCCCTCGCCATAGAAATAAATAATAGGAGTGAGAAATGTATTCTAACTTGTTGCTTTTGTTGGTTTTTTTTTTAAATTCACTTGGTTTGACCATTAATGCCTATAGTCTAAATGCCTCGAGAGAGAGACCTGTTGGGAGAGTCTTGCTCCTACCCTCAGGGGCCTGCTCCACCAACAACTGCTCTCTGGCTGTCCTTCTCAGACCACTGATAGAAAGATGGATTTGCCCGGAAGAAATGGCTCAAAAGAGTACACTATTTAACAGATCCAAGGCTATGCTGTGATTCATGCTCAAGGCTGAAATTTTATTTTTTCTAAATTGTATTTTCTATTTTGAATTTTGTCCTTGCTGTGCTGTCTAAAACAGACTATCAGAGGTTCTGCAATGAGATTAAATGGCAGCATTAAGGTACTCCGATGGTAAAATGTTAACACGGATTGTTGCCTTAGAAGCCTCACATGAGGATACAGTCAGCTAAATTTATTTTAAAGAAACTGAATATAGATTGGATATTAAGATATTAAAGTTATTGTTAATTTTGTGAGGTGTGACAATGGTATTGTTCTTTTTCATAAAGTTCTTATCTGTTAAGAAATTCATACTGAATTATTTGAGTTAAAATAATATGACACCTGGAATTGTAAATATTCCAGCAGAAAAACAAACAAAAATTGGTTATGGGAACATTTGTAGAGGTATTAAGTGTTAGTTTGTAGATATGTTTAGCTTATCTCAAAAACCTAGGAGTCTAATTCTACCTAGGCAAGTTAGAACAGTGACATTTGAGTGTTGAAACATGTAGGAATTTTCTGAGCTAATGGGGCAGGATTACCAGGGAAAATAACAACATTCTAGGCAGAGGACATGAGACACATAAGGGCACAGAGGTTTGAAAAAGGATGTTGAAATAGACCTGAAGAAGCTTGGAGCAATTCTTCAGTAAGAACTGTACATACCCCAGTGATAAGATCTGAGCTGAAAGCATCATTAGTCCTGATTGTGCAGAGTTGAGAGTAGAGTCAGCTTTTCTCTACTGAGTCATACCATTTCAGACCATTTTACATATTTTGTTAAATTAACCTACTCATTTAGAATGCCATTTTTTTCTCTCCTTTATGCAGACACTAGCCATCTTTTAAGGCAGGACTCAAGAACTCCTTTCAGTGGAAAGCTCTCCTTACCCAATTTATAGGTCACTAAATCTCCCCTCTTCTGACCTTTAAGACCCTGTGATTCAATAAGAGCACTTGAAGATGAGCCTTCTACAAGATCCAGACAGTTTTCTGTGGGCTGATCTCATCCCCTCAGCTACAAGGGGTTATCTTGAACCAAGCTTAGTGCAACGCTTAAAGTATTACAAGACTCACCATGAGGGATATGTCCCCAAACATAAGGAGAGTACTAGATGGGGACAGCCAAACGTTCACACATCTTTGGGGTTGATATCTCAGTTTTACCATCGGGCGGAGGGAGGTCCAAAAAAAGAAAACAGAATGTGGTTCCCTGCCCTCTATGAAATGTTGCAAAAATGGATGATGCCAGAAGTAAAAGTTGAGATATTGTAATAATACTGGAAATTCAATATTTCTTTTACATTTTTCTTTAACCCTGTCAATTTCGATTAAGGATTCTAAAGAAAACCAAGAATGAAAGTGGGATCTAAGACTAGATTTGAACTCTTTGCTACTGATGTGACTACATTTTGGTTTTTAAGAATTAGACTATGAAAAGACAGGCAAGCATGAGACTCTTTTAAAGGTATCTAGATCCAAGAAAACAAAAGTCGAACACAAAAATTATGTCAGAGAAACAGAATAGCAAACATTTTAGATCCTCTGCTGTGTGGTACCCAGCACTGTGGAGAGCAACCTCTCTGTTGGATAATTCACAGAGAGTGAAATCATAGGCTGGGGCCTTATTAAGGTTTCTCTGAAAGTTCAAAACAAATATGTTATTCTGGTTGGTTTGGGCTGAAAAAAGAATTTCTTTGCAATTTTTAAGGTCACAACATAATGTATTTTTAAACTTTAAACTTTATAAACTAATACACATGGCTAAGCTCAAAGAAAGCCAAACATTTGAGGAAAACATAAATTAGTTGAGTCAATTAGCTTTCTCTCTGCCAAGACTGCTTGTCAAAAAGTCACATCAAACAGGAATAGTCAGCAAACAGTGGTGCAGTGAACAGAGGTGCAGTGAAGGGGGAAATAGGCTTCTGTCATGGTTGGTGGAAATAAGAGAAGTCATTGTATTTTGGCAACAGCTAGAATTCTGAAGCTTGAAACCTACCTAGCTAATATTATTCACTTGTTTGCAAAAGAGATATACGGTCTAAGCTTTTATTTAGTTGGCATATTAGTTTCCTATTGTTGCTGCAACAATTTACCAAAAATTTAGCCACTTAAAATAACACAAATATGTTATCTTACAGTTCTGGAGGTAAGAACTTCAAAATCGGCTTCAGTGGGCTAAAGTCAAGATGGTGGCAGGCCTGTGTTCCTTCTAGAAAGTCTAGGGGATAATCTGTTTCCTTGCTTTTTCTAGCAATTGCCTGGTTGCCTGCATTTTCAGTTTGTGGCCCCTTCCTCTATCTTCAAGACAGAAGCATAGCAACTTCTGATATTTCTCTCTCTCTCTCTCTCTCTCTCTCTCTCTCTCTCTCTCTCTCTCTTTCTCCCCCCCACCCCTGACTATTGCTTCCATCATCATTTTTTTCTCTCCCTCTACTTCCATGGTCATATTATTGTCTCTTACTCTGGCCCTCCTGCTTCCCTCTTATACAGACTCATGTGATTATATTGGGCCCACCTGGATAATTCAGGAAAATCTTCCCATCTCAAGATCCTTAGCACATCCACAAAGTCTTTTTTGTCATGTAATGTAGCATATTCGCAGTTTCCAAAAATTAGGACATGGACCTCTTTGGAGGGTCATTATTTAGTCTACAAGAGTTGGATACATAGATGACAAGGAAAGACACTTTCTGAAAAATTCCATTCTTATTTTATTGGAGAATACAAAGTCTCCATTAAAAAAATAAGAGGGAATGATTTGTAAAAGTACTGTAGCACTATACTTAGCCCACAAAAACCTTGCTAAAAAGAGCAATTATTTTCTAAGTAACCCAATAAAATGGGAACATACCGTACTCTAAAGGAATATTCGTCTGTAGCTAGTCCCAATCTCTATTTTGTTTTTAATTTATAGAGATAGTTGAACAACATCTCCCATATTTTTCTCATCCTCAATGTACCCTGCAATGCCACTAAAAGTTCCTTTATGGTGTGGTTTTACTGAAGAGGACTAATGGATCACATTGATGTATTAAAACAAAAACATTTGAAGTTGCAGTTACATTATATGTGGTGAATGACCTTGAAAGTCTTAAAAGAATTTTTTCTTATATCTTTGCCCTTTTTTTTCTTTTTCTTCCTCTTGTTCCTTTTTACATAATCTTCAATCTACATATCCTAGTTCAAAGGGTGTCTAAACCAAGAGTTTCAACTTTCTATGTAATGGAATAATAAGACAGGAACATATTTTACTAATATGCAGGTCTTTCTAACATTCTCATAACATCCACCAGAAATATTTTTTTCTATCGTGAAAATCCAAGCATTACCTATTTCTCTGTCTCACTATCATTGCTATTGTGGGCCCTCCATCTCTCCTGCAAAGTGTCCCCAACTACTCTCTTACCTCCACTAAATGGTCCCTAATAATTGTAGCAGTTTCTAGGACTTGTCTTCAAGGGTCCCTGCATAGTTGATCCGGGCCTTATCAAAAATGCAACCATCTTTCCTCTCTTCCTCTTCAGTGATGTTCTCATGAAATGGCACAAGGCTCTGACACTATCTCCACTGCAACTTCCTCTCTATATGTGCTGCACATGGTTGACAGTCCCCTGAAATCATTTCATGTCCATGGGACACTGCACAGAGGCTTCTCTTCTCAACAAGAGGCAGATTTCTTTGGTACCATATTCTGTCACAGTGGTTCCTGAGGAGCACTGCCTTGGGATTCAAAAACTTCTCATGGATTTTGTGGGAAAGTGACTTCTGCTTCCTGCTATAATCCTTCTCTCCCTGGGACTCAGAGATGAGTCCATATGAATTGGGCAAAAAAGGGGCCATTTATCTGAGACCATCATCTTCGACAGTCCTCAAGCTTCTTTTTGCCTTCTACACCTACGTAAAACATTTAGCACAAAACTCGGCACGTAGTAAATGTCTGATAAATATTAACTGTTACTATTATCTGACAAAACTCTCTCTGGTCATTTACATTCCTTAGAGTTCCATAATTAGCCTGTTCTATATAAGCCTCGACTTATATTTTGAAGCTTTCTTTCCACAAATTATTCCTTGCCACCTAGTCATGAAGTTAAATAATCAGAAAACCCTGCATTACATTTTTTATATGTGTGGATATTGCTAGATCAGTGACACGTGTTGTCAGCCCCTGAATGCTTTTATAATAAATCCTGATGCCCCTGAAATAGGTCAGCCTCTGGCCAACAGCAAGTGAGGAAATGTGGCTGGCCCAACAATCACGTGATTGAGCTTAGCAGTGGATTCTTCAGCCTCAGTGGATCTTTGAGATGTCTGCAGCCCTGACCAACAGGCTTGGCTGCAACCTCATGAAAGACTATGAGCTACAGCTAGGCTGAACCCCCAAGATTGAACCTCCTTGGTTAATTTTTCTGGCACAAGCTTATTTAATGAAATCAGAGACATAAAACACTTGAGACAATCCATCATAAATGCATATACAAGAATTGGAAAAACTGCTGCATTAGTGAACCAGAGTCATTGGAATTTTTACACACACTGAATTGTGCATTAGTAATGAGGGACAACATCTTGAACACATCATGTACTGTCACTGTAATGTAATCACTCATTTATTTTGTCTATTTGTTTGTTTCCAGATTCTGTGGCCACATATTAATTCTGACCTCATTGGATTGCTGTGAGGATTAAAAATGAGTTACTTAATGAAAATCTCTTAGTACAGTAAGTAGGTTTTCTAAACTCATCGCGCTACTTATTATATTTAGGAAATAACACTGAAAAGGGGGAGAAGTTATAAACAAGAGGAACAGTGTACCTCTAACTGGTTCAATGGTGGTGCCTAGTACTGGAACGTTAAATACAAAAACAGTAAGGCTACTGTTCTATGTGTAAAAGAGATCCACTGATAATTTGCTGGTCTATTCGTCTACTTCTCTCCCTGGCTATAGAACTATGTCATATTCACGAGTGCATTTTTGGACAGATATATATCGACCACTTGATCTGTGTCAGGGGTGAACATGCAACAGTTCACCAGACATTGTGACCCTTGTCTTCATGTCGTCTGGGTGTGGTTAAGTTCAAAATACCTCCAGAAGAGACCTCGTGAGCATTTTGCTAAAGTTCCCAGTAGCAGAGGCTGGCTATATTAATGCTAATAAACAAAGTCAATTGAAAATCAACTTTCCTGTGTATGTGGCGAAGAGATAACTAACAGTAAAGGAGAACGAGAAAAATTAGCAGAAGGGAAACAAAAAGGGGAGAAATGGAGACTAGGGGGAGGGAGGGAGCTGGAAGTATATCAAAGATGACTGAAATTAGAGGGGGGTGAAATTCAAATTGAAGGATAGAGAAAGTTCCTGCACCGCTACACCCTCCCGGCGGTACAGCCGGATCCAGACCACACTCCACGAACCTGGGTCGAGCATCTTCGGTGCCGCGCGTCGTAAAGGCGTCGACTTCCCGGAGCGGCGCGCGGCGCGGCCCTGTGACGTCAGAGGGTCCGGGACTTCCGGTCCGGGGGAAGCCGTGCGAAAACCGTCACGTTACAGCCCGGTTTCTTCTTGGCGGACAGGTGAGGATCTTCCAGCGCTCGGGGTTACTTTACAAGGGGAAGGATGGCCGAGCAGGCACGCGGGAGCCGGAGCCCTTCCTCTCTCTGGATCCTCGCCGAGCCGGTGCCGCCCATGGCCAGACGGGGCGTAAATAACGGTGCTGCGACCACCCCGGGTCTGGAGCCACTTTGGCCGGTACCCGCTTTGGCTGCTGGCTCAGCGATCGCTCCTCTGAGCGGAGGAACGTACCATTTGTACTAAATGCAGCTCACCTGTGGGGCGTCTTATGATGTCCCGACTGAGGGAGTTGAGGACAGGATGGCCGGGGCAATGGCTGGGAAGAAGTGACAGGGAGAGGCCAACGTCTGAGCCGGTGACTCCAAAGAGCTGAGTTCTTTTACCAATTAAGCCTCTAATTAGCCCTGGGAAGTCAGCCTTCTTCGGTGGGTCTCCCTTTCCCCACTTGAACTTACCCCACTTGTCCATCAGCGGAGTCATTAAGCGCTCTTTGGTTTGCACTTAGGGTTCTCAGAAGGATCAGCCCCCTCCCTCACACCTCTCCCAAATTTGTTACAACCGGTACACTTGAAAATTGACTTTTGAGCCAATCTCTGAACTTCACAGTCCCCTAAATACATGTTGGAGGTTCAGCATTAGTTGCTTTAATAATTATCTATGGCGCCAGAATCAAAACTGCTCTGGCTCCCCAGAATTTAGAGTGCAGCATTTTGGGGAAACTGTTGAGGCTTTCTGTTTCCTCTACCACTTGCCATGCGTCTTGGTATTTTACTGAAGTAGTCTGTGCCTCAGTGTTTCTCATCTGTAATATGGGGATACATTAGTATCCACTTGATAAGATTCTTTTATTAACCGAGATAATTCATCTAGCATTTAAAACAGTGGTTTACACACAATAAGCTTTGAAAGGTCAACTATTATAAAATGATCCACCCACACCCACTTCACAGCTTTCCTGATGTTCTTTGCAGTAGGCATTTAGTATTCACACTGCTTTTCATTTACCCGCGTGCCTTAACTGAACTCTCACCCTTGGGGGTTTTTTTCCCCCCACACAAGACAGGATGCAAATTGGACCACTTTATTCCTTGATTCGCATGCTTAGAAGCAGCAAAGGAGTTATGAAAAGAAAAAATTTTCCCCTTTTTAAGGTAAAGATAATTCAACAGGTTCATCATGAGTATATAGTACGTGCTTTACTTTTAATATTTCCTAGTATCAGTGGTGGTGGATTTTATATTCACATATAAACTTACTCTTCTGACCCAATTGCACAGGTTTGAGAAGAATCTCTCTGGTAGTTACTATGTTGTCATTAAAAAGGGCAAAGTTAGACAAAATATGAAAGTTGCAAAATTACTAGTCTCATGACCACTATCAAGCAGGAGCAAGAGACTTTCACAGAATCTTAGTGTAAAGTGCATCGTACTCTACAATATTATGCTATTAATTTTTTAGATTCTATAGTATCGTATAATAGTTCAGAGTAGTCTATGACTGGAAAATACTAGAGTAGGAGTCAGAAGATGATAGAATTGCCATATATGATTATGTGATTTTTCTTATAGTATCTTGATATGGTGGATTACATTGATTGATTTTCAAATGTTGAACATATTTGGACGAGATCCCACTTGATTGTGATATATAATTCTTTTTACTACATTGCTAGATTCTGTTCGCTGATATTTTGTTAAGGCGTGGATTTGAGAGGTATTGATGTGTAGTTTTCTTTTTTGTACTGTCTTTGGTTTTGGTATTAGGATAATATTTTCTACAGTCTTTAGTGATAACTGCTATTTCATTCCTAATATTAGTCATTATGTCTTATCTTTTTTTTGTCTTTTTCAATGGAGGGTTATTGATTTTATTAATCTTTTTCAAAGAAAGCTTTAATTGATTTTTCTCTATTTTTAATTTTATTGAATTTTGCTCTGATATTTATCATTTTCTTCCTTCTGCCTGCTTTAAGTTTGTTTTGCTCTTCTCTTTCTAGTTTCTTGATTATTGATTTGAGACCTCTCATTTCTAATGTAAGCATATAAATTTCTCTTTCAGCACTGTTTGTGTTGCATCTCACAAGTTTTGATATTTTGATATTTTCATTTTTGTTGAGTTCTGTGTATTCTTAAAATTCCCTCTGAAACTTCCTCTTTCGTCCATGGATTACTTAGAAGTGTGTACTTTAGTTTCCATGCATTTGGAGATTTTTACCTGTTGTTTTTCTAATATTGATTGCTACTTTTTCCATAATGGTCAGAAGACATTAGCTATATGATTTTAATTCTTTTAAATTTACATTTGTTTTATAACCCAGAATATGGTATATCTTGGTGAATGTTCCAAGAGTACTTGGAAAGACTGTGTATTCTGCTGCTGTCGACAGGAGTATTCCGTACATATCAGTTACATCGTGTTGGTTGATGGTGTTCTTCAGTTCTTCCTTATGCTGTTGATAGTTTGTCTAGTACTTCTTTTCATTGCCGGGAGTCTCCAACTATAACTGTGGATTTTTCTGTTTCTCCTTTCAGCCCAGTGGTTTTTGTTTCATGTATTTTGAGTCTCTGTTTGGTACATGTACCTTTAGAATGTCCTCTTAGTGGGTTAATCCTTTTATCATTATGAAGTGTACTCTTTGTACAGTAATTATTTTTGCTCTAAAGTCTATTGTATCTGATAGTAATATAGCCAATCTTTCTTTAAAAAAAAAAAAAGTACTATTAGCGTGTTATACTTTTTCCATTCTTTTATCTTAAACCTACCAATATTGTTCTGAAGCGACATTCTTGTAGGCAACATGTAGTTGGGTTATGTTTCTTTTTAAACCCACTCTATCAGTCTCTCCTTTTAACTGGTATATTTAGACCATATTTAAAGTAATTGTTCAAATATTAGGGCTTAAGTCAGCCATTGTATTGTTTTCTGTTTGTTTCCTCAGTTTTTCACTTTTCTGTTCTTCTCTTGCCCTCTCACAGGTTACTTGAATAGTTTTCAGAAACCCATTTAATATATTTATAGTCTTTTTGAGTATATCGTTCAGTTTACTTTTTTTAGTGGTTGCCATACGTAAAACAGTGTACATACATTACTTACCATTTAGCCTACTTACATTGACATTTTACTCTCTGAAATCTAGAAAATTTACTTATATTACGTCCTTTTACATTCTCCACTTTTTAAATATAATTGTCATATTTCTTCTACATACACTGAGTACCACATGAAGTGATGCCGTAACTTTTGCTTCGACCATCAAATATAAGTTAAGAAACTCATGAGGAGAAGGGTAGTCTATTACATATTTACCACTACTATTATCCATTCCATTGTTCCTCCTTTACTGAAGTTTAACCTATTTACTTACTAAATTTCTGTTCAGAGAACTGCCTCTGGGAGAACTTTGCTTCCCCTTCATGTCTGAAGGATAGTTCTTTCTGATATGAAATTCAAGGTTGACAGTTCTATTCCTTCAGCACTTGAAAAATGTGCCACTTCTTTCTGGCTTCCATGATTTCTGATGAGAAATCTGCTGACATTTGAATTATTGTTTCTCTGTAGGTAATATGTCATTTCCCTCTGGCTGCTTTCAAGATGTTTTTCTTTGTTATTAGTTTTCAGATGTTTGACTATGATGTGTTTTGTACTTCTTTGGGTTTTCCTTTTGGGACTAACTCAGCTTCTCAATTCTGTAGGTTTATGTCTTTTGCCAAATTTGAGTTTTCATTCATTATTATTATTATTTTTTAAAAATATTTTTCAGCTTCACACTCTTCTCTGTTCCTCTGGGACTCTCATCATAAGAATGTTAAATCATTTGTTACCTTCCTACAGGTCCCTAAGATTCTCTCTTTTTTTTAAAGTTTGTTTTCCTCTTGTTCAGATTGAATAAATTCTGTTGATCTATCTTCAGGTTCACCGATCCTGTTCTGTCAATTTAACTCTACTATTAAGTGCATCAGCAAGTTTTTTTTTTTTAATTAATTGTATTTTTCAATCCTATAACTACATTTGGTTCTTACTTTTGGAAAGCATTTTATCCTTCAAGGAGAGCTACTTTGAATACCCATGTAATATCTGGGCAAAATTAGTGATAGCTCTAGATTATGTGTGCATATAAACTAATCATTTACTCAAGATTTTAAACCTCTGTAAAATTCTCTTTGTAATTAGCAGAAGCACTATGGACAGATGTAAATTTTCTCTCCTTGCTTCAGGCAGTTCCTTGTTAGAAACCCTAATAAAAAGGAAATGGGGGAGGAAATGAAGAAGGTAATTTAGGCTTTGGTAAGTGGCAAATAGTAGTATCTCATGAGCAGGTGGAATGGGAATTTTGAAACTCTAGAAAAAAAGAAACCAGGAATCAGAGATGAAATTAAAAATTTATATTTGCTCATTAAAACTTGTAAAGTAGTTTTGTGGCATCCAGATTCAGAAAGCTCACTACTTTCCCCCTTTTTCACTGGAATAGCACTGATGCTTTTAAGTAGAACAGGTAATTTTCAGTGGCCATACTTGAGATTTAGGTAATATTGACTCATCGATTTGATTTCTGCCCATTCCAAATAATTAATAATTAACCATGGACCCAGTTGCCAAATTCGCTGACAGTATGGCTGTGGTTAAGAAGCTCTTTCCCAATAAGTATGAAAATTTAATATATGAAACAGATTTTTTTTTTAATTCAGTGGGCAAAGATGGTTATTTTAATTAAATGGTTTTAGCACAAGTAGCTCTCTACCTGAAAGAAGACAAAGTTGGGTCCTTATCTACATGGAATAAAGGTGTAAATGTAAAATGTAGAATAACAAAAATTAAAATAAACATCTAGGAAGCTATATGTAAAGTATAGGAGCTCAGAAAAGGGTTAATAGCGGTATATGAAGTTCTCTTACAAACCAATAAGAAAAAGATAAATAACCCACATGGAATCCAGACAAAGGATATGAGTAGACAATTCACAGGAAAGAAAGTCCAGAAGACCAGCAAACATGAAAAGATGTTCAGATACACTACTAGTCAAAGAAATGCAAATTAACAAGTGAAGGTGTTTATACCTGAGCACTACGAGAATTAAAAATAAAGGTACCACTTTTGATGATAGGATTGTAGGGGAAAAGATACCTTCCTGGATTGCTAGAGAAATTCTTACACTCTTTTTGGAATGCAATCTGGCAATAGCTATGAAAATTCAACCCAATAATTCCACACTTGGGAAGCTAGACATTAGAAACAAAAAAAACTGGTGTATATGGATAATATGTAAGAACATGGGGATTTAAGAATACTTATTGCAACATCGTTCCAAAACACTGGGAAATAATTGAATGCCTTTCAACAGGAAGATGGCCATATGAATTATGATATATCCACATTATAGAATCATTAAAAATTAGAGTTACACTATTTGACTTGGCAGGATTTTCATGCGTTACTAAGTATAAATGCAAAATGCACAGAAGTGTATATAATATGTTCCTATTTATCAAACACTGACAACTCATTTTTTAAAATGTATGTAAATGCTTATATACATTTGTATGTGATTATAGGAAAGTATGGAAGACTTGATACTGAGTTAATAACATGAATTAAGAAGCGATATGCATGGAGGCGGAGAGACTTAGAGATGAAGTATGCAAAAGATTTAAAAAATAGTATACCATTTTTTAAAATTCCAGCATATGTTTTATCTCATTTATTCATTTAAATGAAATTATATATGTGTGTGTATAAGTGCAAAATTTAAAACAAAGAACATTGAGCTCTGTTGTCATTCAGACATCTGGGTTCCAATTCTGACCTGACCACGGTCCAACTTACTAGTTAGTTGTGTGACCTTACGCAAATTCCTTAATGCCTTTCGATCAAGTTTCTCCTCGCATGTTTTTTGCTGGGTTAATGGCAGTATACAGAGATAGAGGGAGAAGATAATGGTACCCATCTCATAGGATTGTTGTCAGGACTAAGTGATATGACATTTATAATCTATTTGGCTTATAAAAAGTACGCTTATAAAAAGTACGCTTAAAATGTTGAATCTTTACTAATGCCTCAGTTCTTTTGCTCATTGACATTTATCTATTTAAAAACTTGCATTACCAGCCCTTCTTAAAACATTCCCCTCTAGCTTACGTGACATTACATATTTTAGTTCATGCCCACTTCTCATTGTTTCTTTTCATTCTTTTGCTGACTTCTTTTTCTTGCTTATGGATATTCCCCAAAAATGCAGCAGGAGCTGTCAAAGAAGCTTTTGATTTTGGTGACTGGGAAAATAATGGTGCTCCAAATGACGACAGAGAAGTCAGCCTGTAGGGTTGATTTTTAAAACAAGATGATTTTGAGTTTGTTATTCAGATTTTCTAGATTTTTATTGACTTTTTTCCTTTCTTATCCTGTCAGATACTAAGAGGTGTGTTAGAATCTTCCACTATGATTGCGGTTTTATTTATTTCTCCTTTTACTTCTGTCAGTTTTTAATTTGTATCTTTAAAAGCTAAAATATTAGATGCATGCTCGTTTAGAATTTTTACAGTCTTCTGGTGGATTGACTTCTTGTCATTATGAAATGTCCCTTTTTATTTCTTGTATACTTCTTGCTTTAAAGTTTAGTTTTTAAATCTGATTTTAGGATAGCTATTCCTCTGTTATATAACAAACATTTAATATACAGAGATCACCAGCATGTTAATGTTTGCTAGTAGGCTTATTTTAAAAAATAGAACTTGAAATAAAGCTTCCACTGCCATTTTTGTATATGTTTGTACTTATATTGTATTTTGATAACAATTACAAATTTTGTATCTGTTCCCTGGGCCTTTAAAAATTTAACTTTCACTTGACCGGTCACCAGATATTTTACGAGTAGGCTTGGTACTAGCCCAGGAATAGCACTAATTGATTACCGGTCAAGGCTCAGACGCATGCATGCTGTGTGCTCTGCTCTGTGTATTTCGGAACAATAGCACAGCCCACAACTTACATTTGATAATGTTATGTATAAAGTTTTCATCATTTGAAGAAGTTTAAGGAGCTTCTTATTCACCTTATATGATAAATAATACAAGTTAGATATTGTTAGTGCTTTAACTTTGAAAGAAAACTATCTTACTAACTCTGTCAAATATAATGTAGTTAAAGTGAAGGTTATCTGGACATTGCAACACAAGTTTTTAAAAACTTCTGTTATTTGAATGGATACAATAGAATTCTTACTGAGAAGCCAAAATAAAATACGGACATTATTTGAATGCTAAAGCTGAATAAGACTCATTTATAACTTCACTTTCAAATATTTTTGTTCATTTGTACAGCTTCATTGTTCTCATTGGCTGACTTTATAATAAATAAATATTATAAATTTGAACCTCTAAAATTTATACTGATCACATTCTGCTTTTATGTTATATATGGTGTCTAGGTTTATGTAAGAATTAATTGGAAAAAAATTATTTTACTAAATAAAATTAGAAACCCATTAATATAAGCAACCGAACACCTATATTTAGGTAAGTAAGGCTTGCGTAATTGTATAAATTGTATCCACACTTGGCTTTTATCCAGCCTAAGCCTTGCTGCTTATCAAAACTGTTTTCTTTAAAGATTGCGTCTTGGCTGTGTCCGAAGGCAGGACCATCAGCCTTTAATAATATGTAATTAGGATACATTGTCCCATGTTCATCTGACACTTGTGGTAGACTGGATTACCTTGGATTCTTAGGTAAGGAATCTTTTGAATTCTCATACTTTAAGTTTTCTTTTGCTTTTTTATTTGGCTGTGTGGGATTCAGAAGCATCAGAATGAAGTAAAATAAAAAGCTGTTTTATAAATACATTAACTCCATGTTTCTTAGTTGTATTTAATTGAGATGTTTTAGAGTTGTAGTTATTTTTTGTTTATTTTTCAATTTTTATACACTGTGCTTGAGTTCATACCTACTTGATTTCTCATTAATTTTTTGTCTAATCAAACTCCCAAGATATTTTCTTGAAATTAAGTATTTATGAATTGAATATTGTTAATAACTTTTATTCTCTTCTGGTACAAGTATTAAGTTTAACCAGCATCCTCTCTATCAGTTCTTTAATTTAATATGGTGTATAACAGCTAAGTTTTTAATTTAATACTGTGTATAACAGCTAAGTGTTTCTAACACTTAAATGACATGTGATCTTTATAAATCTACTGTCTTTCGTGACAGTTTTAGAGACTGGGCTATAGTGACATTTTTTAGTGAACTAAAAATCATCCCATGTTTTCTTTTTTTATTTATTTAGTCAGTCAATATATTTTGAATGGAGAGGGGTCCCCACTTTATAAATGAAAATTTTTCATTTTCTAAGTAGTTTTATTTAAGAAAATCAGTTTTGGACTTCGGGTTACACATAGAGATTGAAATATATATGCTTAATTCTTCTCTCTTCCTAAGTCCACTGAAAGGACAGTAAAAGTAATAAAGAAAATAGAAGAGGTAACATAACATCCGGCTAGAGAAGCGGATTTTAGAAATGTTAGAAAGCACGTGGATAGATTATAACCAATTTAGCAGAACTGAGCAGTTTCGATGGAACATAGTAGTTGATCATAAGATTGAACTATAATTTATGTAATAATTTTCTTAATGTTGAGTGATATATATCATTTTTAGTGGCTAAGTATTGATATATCATAATTTACTTAACCATTCTTCCATTAATGATCATTAGGGTCTTCAGTTTTTTAATATTATAAGTAGCATTCTATAAGTAGCATTTATTCTTTTAAAATATACATATATTTCCTGTTCAGAATTGATTCCTTAAAATTACTGAATCAAAGTTAATGCCTCATGGATATTATCTCATTCTGCCAGATTGCTTTCTAAAGGCCATTTTCATTATTGCCAAACATATATAGAATCTTCCATTTATCTACACCCTAGCCACCATTGTGTTTACCTTAAGGCTGAAGTTCAGTCAGGGGAAGGATAGGTAGTGTTTACAGTGAATTCTTGACTATTGTGCTGTGAGAGCGTGGCATGGCATGAATAAACAAGGAAAGCTTACCTGGCTACCTTTACCGCTGCCAGCTTATGATAAAGATAGGTGCTATGAATTTAGAGAAAGAAATTTCCTTACTTGGGGTGCTCAGAGAAGACTTCAGTTAGGAAGTAGGATTTGAGGTGAGTCTAGGATGCAAAGGATTAGAAGACAAGTATTTAAATAGACACATGGGGATATATCAATCCAGATTTAACAAAGGGAAACCACACAGTAAACTTAAATAGTTAGTTGAATGTAAATAATTATTAAGCTATGGTAGGAGAGAAACTATAAAGTTACTATATAAAGAGAACTCTAAAAGGTATCCCAGGGCTGAAAGAAAGTAACCTGGGAACATGGGTTTAGATCTCATTGCAGAAGGCAGGGTTGCAGCCCACGGGATGCTAGAGAAGTCTGGTGGGCTACCTGGGCCAAAGCTGGTCCCAGGCATTTTGTCAGCAGGTGAACTAACACTGATGAGAAGATGTGCAGAGTAAATCATGGTACTTCTGCAGATGTGAGGCGTGGAGCATGTGGCGTCTATATTGGAAAGGCCACAGTAATAACCCTTGGGGCACAGGTGAGTTGAGGCATAACCCCTCATGACCCTTTTTACAGTTCTTTCTGAGAGAGTACAAGGGCAAGCCATAACCCCTGTATTTTCGCTGTCTTTACCTGATGGATACGAGGAAGTTGGGACACTGCTTTGAGTACTGCTCCAGTGGATAGTTGGAGAGGCCTCCCTCTGTAGCAACCTAGAGCTCTAGTGGGCCAAGTAGTTCCAGACTGCTGTATGGGACCAAGTTCAGGTGGCTGGCTCTTTAGAAGACCATCTTGGCAGTGCTTCCAGTACATATGTGCTGAGGGTTAAGGTTGCAGCCACCTGGTCTGGGGCACAAGCCTACACTCTCTGGGACTTTTGCTGCATTGCTGCTGCTGCCTGAGTAGAGAGCTGGAGAAAGGAAGCATGTAGCAGCTGGCCAGATGCTGAAGATAGCTGTACCCTATAGACACATAGCACTAGAGCAGGGCTTTTGTTTGTTGTTTGTTTTTAATCTGGCACTATTAACCTTTTGGGCTAAATGTTTGTTGTGAGGGGCTGTCCTGTGCACTTAGGATGTTTAGCAGCATCCTGGCCTCTACTCACTAGATGTCAGTAGTACCCCGTCCCCTAGTTGTGACAGTGAAAACTATTTCCAGGTATTGCCTTGTTTTCTGGGGGCAAAATTATCTCCACTTGGAAATCACTGCACTAGAAAGACTTCACAGCCTGAGCAGCAGAGGTGGAGAAAAAAGGAAGTACTCCAGAAACCCAGAAAGAACACCCCTTCCTCTGCAGTGTCTCCAGGGCACTCTTCTGACAAAGCTTAACATCATGTCAGCTGGCAGAGAAAAAAAATTTTAAACGCCCAGAGCCAGTTTTCCAGAAAAGGCAATGAAGAATGAATTTGCAGCTGAAGCAATAAATTGATAACCGGCATAAGTGCAGCATGCATTCAAGAAGTGGGTGAGGAATAAGTGATTTGCAAAATTATAGGAGCAGAAAAGCATGAGGACACTGAGGAAGTGCAAGGACAGGGCAGACTAGAGTGAAAGGTCGATGTAAAGTGATAGGAAGAGAGAAAGCTCTAAAGGTATTTGGACTCTGGACTCTGGAGGGCTATGAATGAATGGAGGATAATTGAAGAGGAGGATAGAAAGACCACTGAACGTTTGAGACACGGTCCTGATCATAGGCGTAGGGGAGGCGGAGGCAGAGATGGAGGACTGATACCAATCATTTGGGACTGCATTTTTCCACATACCTTGATTCAGGAAATTTTTCATGATGCTATCTCATCCTGATGTTTTCCACCTACTCATTTCATAATTTAATAATGCACTGCTTTAATAACGTATAAAATATGCTTACACAACTCGAGATGAGAGGATTAATACAGGAAAAACCTGAGATCGTCAAGTTCACTGACCCTTTTTACAGTTCTGTCTGGGAGAGTGCAAGGGCAAGCCATAACCCCTGTATTTTCACCATCTTTACCTGATGAAGGGGGGGTAGGGGGGAGGGGAAGACGGGATTGTCTCACTGGCTCACTGGTAAAGCACATAGTTCTAAGAGAATTCCAGCACAAGGCAAATGGAAGTTATCCATGCTTAATTGTCAATTTAGACTGGAGAGGAGAGTTATGCAAAAACCTAATCTCATTTTGATTCACATTCCTCTATAGTTTTTTATTTCACCAGAGACCCATCTGCCTGTCCAGCCCGTTCTTACGGTTTGTTTTGTTTTGTTGTTTTGTTTTGTTTTGTT
>NW_011888809.1:4918617-4948966 GCF_000151845.1 Pteropus vampyrus
AAAAAAGTTAGATTTTTCTTTATTCTAAGATTCTGAAATTTTTCAGTGAAAAACCGTGGTATAGATGTTTTTTCATGCATTGTATTTGGATTTAAGTGGACCAGAAACTCATGTATGTCAATTCATTCTAAGAGTTCTGTTCTTTCTTTTCCTGTTTAATAGTCTTCTGTTTCATGGGTATATTTTTATTTTCTCTGGCTTCTTACATTTGTTAGAGTTTTTTCTGTGTTCTTCCTTTTTCTGTTTGTTTGCATTAGTGTTTGTTTTTCTTCAAATATTTGGTAATCCTTGACTGCCCTTTCATTTTCAAGAGGAAGACCCAAAAAACTAATTAGAAGTTTTGTGTTCAGAGGTGGGGCTTATCTGCAGCTGTGCCTAGGGTGACTCCCCATCCTGGACACGTGACTTTTGGTACTAAAACCACCATCATCCTGGGCAAAACAGGAGGGTTGGTTACCCTCGGTATTCCAGCTTAGGGTGGTTGGGCAGGGACCCAGCATTTCATTGGAGTATTTTCAGCTTTCAGTATCTGTAGCTGTTTCTTGGACTTTTCAGTTTTCCCAGGGACGCATCTTCCAGTATCCTGTCTGAGTAGTGGAAGGCTGTCTGCTAATATTCGAGCTGAACAAGGGAAGGGAGGTTGAGAGTCTTAGCATTTCGTAACGCTTAATCCAACCCCTTCTTAGTACAGTGCTTCTGTTCTCAGTTGGGCTGATTCCTGATCCCAAATCTCTCTTTGGTTTAACCTCTTCTGGAAATAAATTTCCAGTCTTCGGCCACACTGTAACAGTCTTTTTGGAAAGCACTCTGTTGGTATCTACAGAAATTAAAAATACATATGCTCTGCCAGTAGTGAGGGAGAGTTTGAAATTAGAGGCGTGAGAAGTGCTATTTGATGGAGCAGAGAGAGATTTGGAGGCCATGGCAGAGTATAGGATTGAGAAAATAAGTAGGAACATTATCTTGGACTGGGGAAGAGATATCCTTCTGAGGCTAGAATGGAGGAGGCGAGGCTGGTATCTGAAATGGAGAAGAGTGAAGTCGTGTCAGAGGGAATGAAGCAGTTCTGCCTCTTGATCTCTGTTTTCTCTGTTAATTAAGAGTTAAGGTGATCTGTTGAGAATAAGGACGGCAGAGGGTAGATTGGGGCCTTGAGGAAAGTGGTCAGCATTGAGAATAGCAGATATGCAGGATGAAAGGAATTATCAACCAAAAAGCAAGTAGGTCGATTTTGTGCAGCGCCGTGATCAAATAGCAAGTGTATTGGGAGTGAGAATCCACTCAAAGGGCAGAAGACTGAGCAGGAGAAGAGCTATGAGAGTTAGGATGCTTTGGATGTTAACCATGTCTGGGTAATGAAAAGATCTTAGACCTGTGGTTCTTAAAGTTGGTGTCGGGACCAGCAGTGTTATCTGAGAACTTGTTAGAAATGCAAGTCCTTGGACCTCATCCCAGACCTTCTGAACCAGAAACTCTGGGGGTGGGGCAATCTGTTTAACAAGCCCAAGGGAATTGTGATATGCATACCACCAATTTAGGGTGTGGCTTTCTGAATGAGTCAAATTATGAGACAAAAGTGTTGGCTCAGTCAGTTCACCCAGATTTTGAAATCTCCTAAATCATGGGATGGCAAGCAAAACTGTCATTTAAGGGTAAAGGTTTTCAGGGAATGTGTAAGAATGACCAAAAAGTTGATAGATGGAAGTAAAAGGCTTCGGTCTTAGAGCTGAGGAGGTGGTGGTAGGAAGATGAACTAGTTCAGTGGAGCAGACAGCTCACTCTACTTCCTATCAGAGGTGTTCACTCACTCATTTCTGCTCGGCGCTGCTAGGAAAACTGTGTTACAAAAGTCCTTGCCCTCACTGAGGTATGCGAGGTATTAGAGAATAGTGAGGTCTCTATTGCAGAGGCTTGAAAGGAGGAAAGGGGCCACCGTGAGGTTTAAGGTTTGCAGAAAGGGAAGCTTAAAACATTTGTTGTTTATGCTTTGACATTTTCAGATCACATTTAGTGTCCTAGTGTTCTTTATGTTTGCTCTTCTATTTTCATTGCTGCCCTTGGCCCTTTTTCTTGGCGTTCATGCTCATTTCTGAGATTCAGAATTGTATTTTCTCTTAGGGCCTAGTCTATTTATACTGTGGGAAAAATTAAGATGACAGGGTTTCAAGGATTGTTAAACCACTGTAGACATCATCTTTAGTCCATCGCTGATAGACTGACATAGCATTTTGTTTTGAATCACTTTGCTTTTGCAGCTAGCAAAATTAATTCATCACTTTTAAATTATAGCAATAATCAGGAGTGATTTATTGGAACCCACAGATTGAGGAACTTTTAATTAGTTTCATTTTTCCCAGTGAGCCTTTGTTGTAGAATTTTGAAGTAGCAATATCCTTGGACATTCTTTAAGTAGTGAAATGAGCAAAGGGAGGCAATTTGAGAACTCACTATAGAACATATTTAGTCACTATAATTCTCGGGTGGTCATACAGGGATAATAGAGCCATGTGATGTGTCTTGTGTTGTGAGTACAGTGATTAGAGATGGAGCAGACAGGGCTCCATGGACAAGCCCAAAGTTCTGTCCACATGACACCTTCCGTATGCTATGCCACGTTCCCTTGATATATGGAAGTTTTTGTCCCCTACAAGATTAATTGGAAGGCACACATGTACAGTTGCAAGTTGAGTAGTTAAGAGTTTGTTGGTAATCGGGGTCTAGAGATGATCACCACAGCCTCTGTGATACATTTCTTGGGTGTTTTCCTATGCATATGTTCAAACGTGTTTACAACATATTTTGATATCCTTTCATAAAATGTTTTACTCGCAATACTGTATTGGAACGTCTTCAAACATTCCCACACCTGGAGTTATATACATATATATGTGATTTTAGTTGTATAAACAAGACCCTTTTAAATTTTCTTTGTGGTTTCCTAGCCAGGAAGTTTAGTTCATGGTTCATAAAGTATAACATAAGCCATAATATTTAAGTGATGAAGTATGCAATGACATTTAAACATTTTGCATTATGTTTTCCACTTCTGTCTCTGTTACCAGTTGGAAATTCCTGTTACTGCCTATTGTGGACACTTCTTTTTCTTCAGGAGCCAAGCTCTTTATTGGTTGAGGGCCTTTATGCCTTTTCATCTCCCATCCTAGTATGCTCTTCCCTCAAATCTTTATGAAGTTGATTTCTGCTCATCTTTTTGGGTCTTAGCTAAATGCCACCTCCACAGACATTTTTTTCAGGCCACCCCAATCTCTTTCCTTCTCTAGCACATGATACTATCAATTTCCTTCATAGAAGTTATCATATTCTTGAATTATCTTATTCACTTAGTTACGTATATATATTCTCCTACTAGAATATAAATTGCAAAAAGATCCTTTTCTACTTTGTGCCTAACACAGTGACTTGCACATAGAAGTGGTCAATAAATAATTGATAACTAGAAGAATATGCAACAGAAGCTGTAAGTACTGACTAGAATGAATGAATACGGAGTAGTTGGCTTTATCGTTTACTTGATGATGACAAAGTAGTAAATCAGAAAGCTTAAGTGGTTTGTTTAAGATCTTATAGTCATTAAGGGAGGGACTCAGACTTACACCCAGAGGTATAGAGAAAATTTTGTCTTATAGCAGCAGTTCCATTGTCTAGTTCTCATTGGTTTTATATAGCCTGTCATTGTAACTATTGCATCTCAATTATGCAGTTGTTATGTTTGGATTCTCCTTAATGTTAGATCAGTTTTAGTGTGTTGCACACCTTAAACTTACAGCATGTTACATGTCAAATTCAATAAAAAAGTAAAAATATAATAATGATAGCTGCCATTTATTCAACACCAACAAGTGGCCATCCATTCATTATCCTAATGATAATGCCAACTGCTTTATGGAGCTTTTTTTAAGATTAGCTAAAACTGGGTATACAAAAGATCTTAGACCAGGTAATTCATGTTCTTTTTTAAATTAGTATCATTATTTTCTTTTGTATATTCTTTCAGCTGTCCACTATTTATTGAGCCTTATCATCTGTATCACCTTGGGCAAATTACTTAACCTCTCTATATTTCAGTTTCTTCATCCATAAAATGGAAATAATAGTACTACCTCATGTGCGGACAAAACAAGTTAATATATGTAAAGCACATACATGCTGCCTGGCATGTAATAAGTTATAGCGCTTAAAATGTTGACTGTTACTGTTTTCTAGCTATATGAAGAAAACTATGGAAGTTTGCTGAGAGACAAAACATTGAATTTGAAGCATAATACATTCAAAGAAAGTAATGCTCAGTAATGTAAAAAATATCAAATCTTTTTAAATTAATGTATAAATGAGATGAAATTTCACTCTGAATTCCAAATAGATTTTTAAAAATTGAAACCGGTGAAAATAATTCTAAAGGTAATGAGACCTGCCTAGAAAATTTAGGAAAAAAAAGTAAAGAGAAGGTATTTGCCCTACCAGTTAAAACACAATATAGTAGTCAAGACGGTATGGTGCTGGCAGAGGAGAAGGAGAAAAAAATCAGAATTCGTGAGCTAATGCAAGAATTCAGTGTTGAATCAGAAGACATTTCAAGTTAATGCAAAAAGAATGGATTATATAATAAATGGATGCGGGACAGTTGGCTAATCACTTGGAAAGAAATCAGTTTGCTGCTTCGTACCTTATACTCAAAAACATTCCACACTTACTGAAGATTTAAATATAAAACATGAAACATTGTCATCTGTATTCACCATAGATGGGACAGCCTCTGTGCTGATACAGCCCTCCGGCCTTCTTTCTCCTCTAGCTGCATGGTGGTCATTCAGCTGAGCAAAGAGCATATTATTGCACTGGAGGAAGTTTTCACCCTATTTAACAAAGATGACACCAGCACCATCACAAAAAGAAATTTGGAACTAGGGTCACTAGGTCAGAATGCAACAGAAACAAAATAAAAATATGGATGATAAGGCCATCATATATTATTATCATCATGGCTAGACAGTGATCACAAGTTTGAATAGCTAACATTTATACAGCACTTATGTACCAGACAGTGTTTAAGCACTTTATGCACTTAATTCTCACATGAAGTAGTGTGATTATTATCCTCATATTTTGGACAAGGAAACCAAGGCCCGGAGAGGTTACGTAACTTGCCAAGGTCACACACTTAGTTAGGGACACAGCCAGAATTTCACCCTAGGAAGTCTGACTCCAGAGTCTATGCCCTATCCCCTTTGCTGCATAACTAAAAGATGTGGACGATGAAGAAATCGGTGAGACATTCTTCTCTGGTGTAGCTGTTTCTCTCTTGAAATGTACTTCAATAAATCTTACTTTTCTTAATCTTCAAAGAAAAAAAGAAGAAACCGGTGAAATTCGACAAGGATGGCAGAGGTTACATCAGAGTAGGAAAATCATGTCATGTAACTGCAAAGAGGAGAAACCTAATAGTATGAAGAAACAAATAAATTGATTAGAGAAATAGATATTGGTGGAAACGGACTAGTGTCTATGAAAACATTATACAAATGATGATCTCAAATGAAAACCCCATTTCACTGTCTTTTCCCCCTAAAGATATAGCAGATTGACTCTTTTTTAAAATGTTCATTTATTCGTTCTGTTTGTTTATAGCAAACCCGTGTCAAAAATACCTCTGTATATACGCAAGAAAAATCCACTTGTATTACTTGGTGGTTTTTTCCCCAAAAGATCAAACTATACATCTGTTTACAATATAAATACTTGAGATAAATGACAAGGAAACACTTAATAGAAGTGGACAGAGTTGAGATGTATTTTGAGTGCAAAGCTGACAGGACTTGTTGGTGAACTGGCTGTGAAAAATGGAGAGAAACTGAGAATCATGACTCCTGGTGTTAGGACTTGAGTATTTGGTTTATGATTGCTGGTTTTATTTATTAAGTTGAGGAATGAGGAGGAAGAATTTATTTGAAACAATTGGAGAACAAAGCAGGAGCAGAATTTTCCTGTTCACTACCAGACTTAAGGTGTAAAGGATATTAAAATTGAGGTGTATGTGTAAATGTTACTAGATTTGTTGAGGAGAAATAAATCCTTTCCAGTCTGCACATCACCTTATGTGAGTTTATTGCTTTGATTAACCTAAGGTCTTTGTTTCTTTTCTTAGGTAATCCAGGTTTGCCTACCTTTTATGTACCATTTGCAAAGGCTTTGTACTCTTCAGTAAACAGACGCTTTCCAGTGTGGGTTATCAGTCATGCTGGGCATGTTTTGGCTCCCCAAGACAAGAAGATTCTTAGAACCTCGGATGGTATGTCTTATCAACATCTGCTTTTCTTTACAGTGAGTGAGTGTCCATGTCCCTAGAAAGCCTGCTAAGTTTAAGAGTGACACCAGTGGAAACCTCTGCTTGTGACATTGAGCCCATCATGCCACATTTTGGTGATTTTAGGATTTTAAGAGTCATTTTCATTCTTCTGCAGATAATTTTCTGTAAAAATTGGGACAGATCAAACAATTTGCTTAGGACTTGCCTTCTCTATTTACCAACTGATAATAAACTATATTTATTGATCACGTACTACATTTCCAGGGTTGTACTAAGAGGAGCGGTAGAGGAAAAGTATTCTAAGCCGTGGTCCTTAGCCATGGTTCTTACTTAAAAGAAGTTCTCACTCTCATGTTTAGAGAATGGTTAAGTGATAAACAGGCTGGCTGATCATATGGGTTCTTAAAGAGTAAACAAAGACAAGAACACAGTATGGGTTTCAAAAGACTGTGGAGTAGATGAGTTATGACAGTTGAGTAGAATTTGGGTTTGAGAGGTGGAGGTGGGTGCAGAGCATCTGATGATGAGGGAAACTGTGTGAGTAGGGAGGGAGAAAGAGGCAGGTGATACAGGAATTCTACTAATCTGTTCAAATCTTCTGTACATATACAACCATTCTAAAAAAGAAAATGTTAATTAAAAACAAATACTAGAACTTAAAAATAATTTAACTTACATTTTACTTTTTATCATTATATTAGCTCAGACCACCATAACAAAAACCATAGAATAGATAGCTTAAATAACAGGAACATGTTTCTCAGTCTGGAAGCTGTGAGTCCAAGATCAGAGTTTCAGTGTGGTTAGGTTCTGGTGAGAACCCACCTCCTGGCCTGCAGGTGGCCACCTTCTCTTTGTGTCCTCACATGACGCAGAGAAATCCAGCCAGCTCCCTGGTGTCTCTGCTTATAAGGGCACGAATCCCATCATGACGGCCCCATCTTCATGACCTCCTCCACCTTAATTATCTCCCAAAGGCCCCATCTCCAAATACTGTGACATCGGGGCTAGGGCTTCAACATAAGAATTTTAAGGAACACAAACAATCAGTCCGGAACAGTCATGAGTGGGAACACGCGCTGGCATTACGCATCTGATCACAGCGTAGGGCAGCATACACACGCGATGTTTGCACATGAGCAACTTTATAAAACATACAAGTTACCTCTTAAAACATATTTACTAAATATTTGTTCTTCTGTACCTGCTTTTGGTCCATTCTCAGAAGTATTATCTGACAGTTTTTAGAAGCTGGTTCCTTGAAGCTTGATCTTATTGATTAGGAGAGGAAAAGTTTCTGTTCTAAGTAGAATTTCTTTCCACACTTATGAACATCTGCAGCTATGCTAAATTTGTGAGGTGATGGATGTGTTAATCAACTTGATTATGGTAATCATTTTAGAGTGTGTGTGTTTGTTAAGTCATCACATTGAACACTTTTAAAAACAATCACATTTTAAAACCTAAATATATACAATTTTTATTTGTCAATCATACTTCAATAAAACTGGAGAAAAAGAAAAAATAATTGTAGAAAGTGGATAATGGGTACATGGGGGCTTTTTATGCTGTTCTTTGTACTTTTGTATGTATTGGAAAGATTCCACTATTGAAAAAAAAAAAATTAAAGAAAGAAAAAAGAGTTATGGAATCTTAGACCTAAAAATGTCTATATCAAATCCCACTGTGAACCCTTATATTTCAAGGAAGGAAAAAGTAAGGCCCAATAGGGCTAAATGACCCTCTGCTTGTGAATGGCAGAACCTAGACAAGAAGCCAGCACTTTTAATATTCAGTTCAGTGAGTGCTCTAGTGCTGTTGGTAGGTCATCCCAGTTGGCTAGTGCAAAATGCTAATGAGACCAAGTTTTTCAGATTTAGTTCCTCTATGAGCTCATTCTCAAATTAGCCCTTCCACAGTCGCAGGTTATACCCTATTTTTTGACCCCTTTCCTGCTATGACTCATAAGTGGAACAGGGTAAATGAAGTGTACTAGAAACAAGACAACTCATTGCAAATGCTTGCATAAATTTTTCTCTCTGTTTACATGATATGCGTGTGTGTGGTGTGTGTGTAGCTCTCTATGAATGCAATTTACTTGAGAGCCTTTCACACTTAAAGACTAGGATATACTTTGAAAAGTAAGTAACTATTGATTACCTAGCAGTGAATGATTTTAAGAGCAGTAATGACATGAAGCTGAATATTCAGATTTTATTGCATTGATTAAAAACATCTATTTCAACAACCATTATATTAAAATGTGACTGAAAGTGAATAAAATGTATATAGCAAATACTTGCTCTGCTGTGAAATATTTTAAAAGATACATTTTTATTGTTTTAAGTTACTTCTTCATATATGCCCAAAGAAAATTTTAGGTTCAGTAAAACAAACATTTGAACAGAACACATATAGCAATTGTGAAAGTGGAAGATAGACTCTCGAAGGATAACCCTAGATCAGGGGTCTTCAGACTTGGGCATGCGTCAGAATCCCCTGGGGGTGATTTATTAAAACACAGGTTACTGGGCACGACCCCCTGAGTGGTCAGTTCGGCCAGTGTAAAAAGTAGGACCTGTGAATTTGCATTTCTAACCAGTGATGTAGACGCTGCTGGTCCTAGGACCACATTTTCAGAACCAGTGCCATACATCTTCACCAGTAAACACCAGTGAGGAAAACCAGTAGGAAGTATCTGTTGTGTGTCTGAATTTCTGGGAAATATCTGTAATTCTGATTTTAAATTGACATCATGTTGTTTATAACTTTATTTCGAAGATGCCTATTGCTTAGGCTACTTTATTTTGAGTGTGCTTATTGCTTAGGCTACTTTTGTACTATTGAGTTAATAATTTAGTAATTAGTGCCTGGGTTCTTTGCTACCTAATGAGAACAGTGCCATCTAGAGGCATTAGCTCAGAGGGCCACCACAGGGCCAAAGGAAGCTCTGGTTTCTAAAGGGGGTAAAAGGGCAACTCGACGTCTTACAGGATTCATTGACAACTTACGAGGTTATTACGTGTGGTGCCGCAGAGGTATACAAAGAAATAGAAATGCCACCTTTTAGGTCAGTGACTCTCCATCTGTGTTCTGAGTAGCCCAAAAGTTCTATGAAGGGCAGGAGGGGCTGTGGGCCTCACTAGCAACCCTGTTCAGCCAGAACAGTTCTACTTTCATCTGGTTTACATATTGGAGGTTACGTTTGGAAATGCATGCTATAATAGATTGCTTTGGATAGGCAGGACAGATAGAGTATTCATTATCCAAGATTATTATTCTAAAGTACAGGCTTTCTGACGTGCAAAATATGGTGTGAAAAATATGTAATCATTTGAGAGAAAGAACATAAGCTATAACCACACATCAACTGTTAAAAGCGTGTTTTGCTTCATATTAGCACATGTTAAAATTATGAACAGTTGGAAATAATATTCGCATTGCACCATATTATCACAGTCATAAATTGAATATAATTGGGAGAACAGATGTTCACCAGTGTCACAAGGAGGTGATTCAAAAAAAGTGTGAAAAGAAAATTTGAGGAATTAGAAGTCTAAACTCTTTCTGGCTTTGATTTACTATAGAGTTAGCTTCTTTGATGGCAGATTCATTATCAACTATTTTAACTTATTTGTTCAAAAAGGATAACATAAAAGCTGGGAATCATAGTAGTTTAGTTTCAGCTGATAAAACATTATCTAAAAAGTTACACAGTTTTTCAACTAATGATGGATTTGAGTTATGCTTATCCAAAGAAACAATAAACCATTCCCATTCCAGTACCCAAAACTGAAAGAGAGAGAGAAAACCCAGCAGAGCTTTCTCTCTTGTCAGGACTGTGATTGGCAGGGGAGCGTGGAGGTTAACATGGAATGACTAGCCCATGGATAGGTGAGCCCAGGGCAAGAACAATCAGTCAAGTCTTGGGGCTCACAGTCACTGGAAATAAACAAGGAGGTCTCTAAGTAGGTGAGAAGAGATACAAAACCTAAGGGCAGAGCAAGGAAAAAATTGTTGGAGTCTGGAATACTCTGTTAGAGTAGGAAGCACAGCAGGACTAGGGAGAGTAGCGTTGCAGTTAATGTCCAAAGACACTGACCAGATCAGGTCATTGCCCCTCCCCTCACAATCCTAAGATGTCCTTCACCGCTCACACAATGGAGTCCAGATGCCTTGGCCTGATCTAGTCTCAGCCTTCCTTTCTAGCCTGTTTGTTCCACCTCTCCCTATAACCACAAACAGCCATGAAATCATAGCTGTGTCCAAAATTACACCTGACGTTTTTATGTCTTTTGCTCTTATTATTTGTTAAGTCTATAAAATTATGTTCCCCTTGCTGAATCCGTCTTTCTGTCTCTCTCTTTCTCTTTCTCTCTCTCCCTCCCTCTCTCCCCACCCCCACCACCCCCATATTTTTCCCATTGAAATTTTTAGCCCCATCATTGGTTTTATTCAAGTGGAAAGCATAATTTGATTACCTTGGTTTCACCATCTGTTTGGAGGATAATAATTGAAAACTATTTTATAAAACATGTTTGGGATTTACAAGGTTTTCTGTTTGTCTTTTAAGTAAGGTAGCAGTTTTAAATAGAGCACCCACCTACCATCCCCTCACACTGTGCATCCCTTGAAGGCTAAGAGTCACACCGGTGTTTAGACACAGGGAGCTGACGAAATACTTAGAATGCAAGGGACAGTCGAGGCCTAAATTACGAGAGTTACTTTCACATCAGCTTAGTTATGTCAGGGAACAATGGAGGAAGGACGACCTTTGGGTCAGTGAGTTAAGTGAGTAAGGAGCTGGGGACAGGTCTCATCTACAACTTTGCTGGTGTTTAACATGAACCTACATAAAGTTCTTTGGAGCTTTCATATTCCACTGGGAGAAATGAAGACATGAGTGGTAGTTTTTCCCTACAAAAGCGATATAGGATAGCTAAGGACAGCATGTCGAAGCATTCTTAATTAAAACTTTTTCTTTTATTTTGAAAAATGTTTAAAAATCCATAAAAGTACAAACAATTATATAACAGTCCAAGATTCTGTTATTCACTACTCCATTGATAGTTAACACTTTGCCATAATTGTATATTTTTTTGTTAATAAAATAAATGAAATAAAACAATACGGAAAAAGTTTCATCTTTTTTGTATCCTGTCTCCAATTCTACTATCATGAATGCAGAGTAAATTACATGTTTCTTCGTATATTTCCTTCATATATAATGATGCACAACATAGGATACTGTTTTGTGTATTTTTGAAACCTTACCTAAAGAGTAAACTGTGTATTTGTCTTGCTCAAAGCATTCTTTAAAATATGAAGCACTATTTTTAGCCATTTAATCTCCTCATGCAAGTTGTTTATTTGAAGTTATTAAGATATAGCTTTGGAGGAATGAGAGGGGTAGGATGGGAAAGTTTACTAGTCGAGAAAATTCTGGTATAAGATTTAGAGAGTTACTGTCTACCAACTCAGTCTTAGCACAAGGCTCATGCAGCGCTAATCTTTAGTCTTATTGGGTCTCTAGTCATAGGTGACTTGTAAATACTGCTTGTGTGTCAATATATAGCAAAACTTATGCATTTATATTTAATGTGTAGCTAGACATATGTATATGTGTGTATAGTTAAATATACATTGTTAATTTTAGACCATTATGATTGTATTCAAATATGTAAAGTTATATATTTATAGAAACATGCATGTAGTAATGACTATTTCCTAAGTATTTATCTCGAGTTACTTGGAGAAAAGCACAATACTTTTTATGAATCCAAAAGGACATTATCTTTCTATTGTAATGCAATAAAACCCTGTTCTTTTCTCAAGGCAATGCTTGAGATATTCTTACTTCAGTATTTTATAATTGTGTTTTTATCTATTTCTGTCTCCTCCTATTAGACTGTGAACTTCTTGAACACAAGGGGAATCTATTTTTTTATATCCGTATTTTTAATCTTACCATGGGCCAATTAGTCAGTTTTCTGTCAGAGTAAACAATTTAGTTCAGGTGAAATGGAAGAAAATAGTTATCAGATTACCTGTGTCCTGAAGCTATAAGGAATATATAATATTTCAATCCAAAATTGACAAAATTTTAATAACTGGATCAATCAGATTGAACAACTAAATGAAAAGTAAATATGAAGTACCGATAGTCCTTAATTTCTCTATGAACTATTTAGGAGCAGATTATACAAACCTTTTGGAATAAACTCCAGAACCAGCAAGTGAGCTGTAAAGGGAGTTCCATAGAGATGAGTCTGAGCAGCAGGTTCTAAAAGGGAATCGTCAGTATCATATGGTCAGGACCCTAGGCTGATATGGTGAATATGGTGAATTGCATTAACATCTGTCAATTCAAGCAGTTCTCAATTTAGAAACAGATAATTTTCCAAATGTACTTAGTTGATTGTAACTCTGAGTACATTTTCCCTATAGAAAGAATGGTATCAATCATTTTCATATTAAGATTCTTCTGATTTTGATCCATATGAATGTGATGTTTTACTGTATTTTATGAAAAGTTAATGATTCCTAGCAGTTTTTAAGACTATATTAAAATAATAATAGGCATGAAAATATATAGTTAAGTATATAGTCTTTTAACCTTTAGTTTTTACTAGTAAAATAATATCCAGATAGTACATTTTAATTTTCTGTTAATCTCATTACTTCAGCAAACACTAACAAAATAGTGTATTTATCTTGGAAATCTACTGAGCAGTTTTTTCAGAGGTAAAAGCCAGATTTATCTCTGAAATAGTCATTTGAATAACCATTTGAATGATAATGTTTATTAAAATTCATCTGAAATATAATACTTTAGGACCTTATTTCCAGTGTCAGTGAAATTTTAAAATGTTTATTATATTTAGCTCATTTTCTTTCTCTTTGCTCTAACCATATTGGGGACATATATATGAGGGAAGACTTCTTGCTATATATTTGAGGCCGAAGCCAGGCTAAAGAATTTGCCCAAATCCTAGTAACTAAGGTGCTCAGCTGGGATTTAAACCCAGATTTATCTTCTCTCCAGTGCCCATGATCTTGGTACTACACCATGCTGTCCCAATGCAAGGAAGACTTTGACATTTTCACATGTCGTATGTTGTGAAAATAAAGAACTTGGGTTGCAAGTACTATAGGTGTTGGGTTTGGGTATCAGAGAACAATATGATCCCTTCTGGGTGGAGTGATCAGAGAAGGTACACTGAGAGTAGGGGAGTATAAACTAAAAGTTAAAAATAATGTTAAATATTCAGTTTTGGAGTCATCAGGGGCCCTACCAAAGTCACGTTTCCAGATTCTCTCTCTTCCTAATTCTATTTTATGCTGAACTGCCTTGTTAAATGGAGAATGAATTCTAGGCTGACTGGGAAGAAGGACTAGAGCAGAGCATGTCTTAACCTGGGCGATCAGTAGTCACAAAAGTAAGGAAGTCATCCTCATTGACTCAATTGGAAAAAAAAAAAAAAAAAAAACTTTAATATAGGCATTGGGAGACAGAGATAAGCAATACATGAATTATACATTAGGTGTAAATTAGGAGTAGTGGGGTCAGCTAAACATGAAATGTTGTGGAACCTCAAAGGAAAGCTACCTTACTCCTCACCTGCTGAATCAGAAACCAGCTTCTCAGAAGAGACGACACTTGTTGAGAATTGGAAAGGTGGAAAAGAATTATCCAGGCTCAGAAGGGAAGCCAAGCACTAAAGGAAATAAAAACAGCAGGTACAGATAAAACCAAAGAGCAGTCCCTTCTCGTGAGCTTTGGACACCTTTTGAATAATCCACATTGTAGCTTGTTATAGTTGGCATCAGGACCTTGCAGGAGTCATGAAGGAAACAAATTCGATATTCCAGTCATTCAAGTTGTAGGAAGCAATTGACTACTTTGGTTGATAATCATTTAAATCACGCAACACTGTAGCTAATGCATCACAGCCTTAAATGCTACTATTGTTACTATTATGTTTCCAAAATAGTTTTTTCAGTGAATTCATTTACTTTCACTGATTGAGTGAAAACATGTTCATATTTTTGCTTTTAGATCCAAATGCTCAAGAAATTAAGGACATCTACGGACTCCGTGGTCAAATAGAACACAAGATAACTTTCCTGAGAACTCATGTGCCAAAGGAAACGAAACTGGTGGTCATCGGCCATTCAGTAGGCTCCTATATTTCCCTTCAGATTTTGAAGCATGCCCCCGAGCTCCCAGTAAGTATGCCTCAGGAGGTGACTGGAGGTGCTTGGGTGTGCGTTTGCACAAGGCCCCCTTCACTTTCCTTTGCTCTTTTGTCTCCTGTGTAATTGATAAACAGAACAGAGAGAGGATACTTGATAGCTGCCTTCATCCCTTTATCCAGAGTACTGTGGACCTGTGTGAGTGTACGTTCATGCAGTTTCCATGATGTTTCAAAAATAATGCTGAAGGAGGTAGGAATTTTCCAACTTTTAATCTAGAGTTATTTGAAATTTTTAAGTTATAAGTAACTTCTTGTCTTTTGTAAAAGAATATTTAAGAGCAGTCTTGTCTAGCTAAGACAGAGACAAGAATCTGGCTTTATTGGGAGAGTATTTTGCAAACGTTCATGCGTCTTTTCAAAAGGAAGGAAATTTATCATCATCATTGTTGATAGGCAAACAGCTGTCTATAGAACACTATTTAGTCATAAGTATGGATTCTTATCAGTTCTATAACTAGGCAGCCTTTTTGAGACATTCATTCATTCGTTCACTCACAAATACTTATTAGGTGCCACTATGTGCCAGAGACACTGGAGACACAAAGACCTGTTGAAAATGCCCAAAAAAGCCACCACAAGAAACTTAAAAACAAAACAAAACCTCTTACTTTAACTAACGTACCATTGAAATAACCCATGGAATGGATGCGAGTCAGAACAGAAATTATGTCTTCACTTGGCAAACACATATTAAACACTTGCAATATACCAGGCCCTGTGCTGTATTTTGAGGACAGTCGTTGAGGTTCGAGAGTCTGAAGTCTAACGGGGTAGACGGACTAAGCCATAGGTGTGATAGCTGCTGTCTTACATAAGGACAGGGTGTCTCGGAGCATGAAGGGGTGCTGCTGGACCTGGTAATCCGATGCAAGATAAGAGGCGATTCCTTCATGGACCCTTCTGTCCTAGGAGTTTGGCTCTTCTCACTCCATGTGATGATATCTCCAGCGGAGTCTCCCTTTCCACCAACTTGGCACACTTTTTACTCCTAATTGCCCTTGGGAAAAGTACAGCTATGGCCTCCGTGTGTGTGGCTTTTAATACCAAATAGAGATTGCTAATTTTCTCTTATTAGGTATAAAAAAATATATTTTTCATTTTTATGTGTGAATTCAGTAAATTCAAGATTGCACTCCATTCGCTGCAATACTGCTTCTACTCTTTTTTTCGCCCGGATAAGGCATCTTAATCAGAAAGTAGGCTTTATTTTTGTTTTTAGCATTTTGCATGGCTTCTAATCTCTTTCGTGCCTTCTGAATTTCCTCCAGTACTATGTTATGAGGTGACTATCTTTAGCGTCCAGCCCTGCCACACAGAGGTTCTGTTGGCGCAGTTGCTGTGAGCCCTGGCTCTAGAAACAGGCCACCTAGATTCGAATACTTGCTGTCATATTTTGTCAGTGTGACCTTGAATAAGTTATCGAGTCACCCTGTTCCTCTATTTCCTCATCTGTAAAATGGGGATAATAATATGTTCTTTAGTTTATACTCCCCTACTCTCAGGGTTTTTTAAGGAATTATATAAAGAATTAAGAATGGCGCCTAGAACTTAAAAGTTTGCTATAGGTATTAGCGACTATTATGATGGAAATGAAAGTAGAACCATTGCCTCAGTCATCAGGGTAACTACTGTGTTAATTTTCTACGGCTGTGAAACAAATTGCTTCAAAACTTAGCAGCATAAAATGATGCACATTTATTCTCACAATTCCTTTGGGTCTAGGATGTGGTCACACCTTAGCTGGATCCTCTGCTTCAGGGTCTTTCATAAGACTGTAATCAAGGTTTCTTATCTGAAGATTTGAATTAAGAAGCATCTGGTTGCAAGCTCATTCACGTGGGTTTTGGCAGCACCCAGTTCCCTGAGGGTTGTTGGACTGAGGGGTCTTGGTTCATCACTGGAAGTCAGGTGGAGACCACCCTCAGTTCCTTGACCCGTGAGCCTTTCTAACTTGCCTCATGGGAGCCAGCGTGGGAGAGAAGCCAGAGAAAGAGTCTGCAGGCAAGGTGAAAGTCACCGAAAGTGGACTGTAACCTAATTACAGAAATGACGATCCATTTCTTTTCCAGTATTCGGTTTGTTAGAAGGAAATGACTAGGCACAGCCCCCAATGAAGAGGAGCAGCTTACACTAGAGCGTGAATATTAGAAGGTGAGGATCGCTGGGGGCCATGTCAGAAGCTGCCTATCCCACCACTGTGACAGTTAGGATTTCTCCTACGTACAATCAATCACACATGTAGAGAAAGAGAGATATTATTTATTTCCAGTGTAGGAAGTGAATTTCACACTGATATGATATATAATTTGGCTTATTAGTTGTTCCAAGTGTTTAAAAAGCTTTAAAAATGTTTAAACAAAGAGCATTTGCATATTTGAAATAATAGCATTACTGTTTGTGATGGTTAATTTTACATAACCGACTTGGCTAAGGGATGCTGGGGATAGCTGGTAAAACATTAACTTCTGAATGTGTATGTGAGGATGTTTCCGGAAGAGATGAGCGTTTGAATCAGCAGACCGAGAAGAGAACATCTGCCCTCCCCACTGTGGTCTGGCACCACCCCATCCGTTGAGGACCCAAATAGAATGAAAAACTCTGAGTTAGGGTGAATTCTTTCTCTCTTCCTGAGCTGGGACGTCCGCCTTCTTCTGCCTTGAAACACTGGAGCTCTGGGACTTACACCAGTGGCACCCCTGATTCTCAGGCCTTTAGCTTTGAGCCGAATTATACTACTGGTTGTCCTACTTCCCAGCTGGCAGACGGCATATCGTGGGACTTCTCAGCCTCCATAATTGCATGAGCCAACACTTCTAATAAATCTCCTTCCATATATGTTCATTTCTGAGTCCATCACAGTTTGGAAACTTAATCACAAATCTGTTCTTGGGATTTTTGTTTGCTCCACATCCATGCTGCCTGTGATGTATTGTTCCTTGTGCGTCTTTGAAAACAGTTGTTCAGCATGTTCGTTTTGAACCCATCTCTCTCTTTTTGGCTCGTGTTCACAGTGTCTGTTGGGAAAGAAGTACAATGCACTGCATGGTTTACAGCTCCTTTTAGCTTCTTTAGCTTCATGACTTTCTAATTATTGCTCTACTTTCAGGTGCCCTTGCAAGAATAGTGGTAAAAAGGGAAAAGAAAGATAAAACATGAACTTAACGTAGTCTGTTTGTGGAGACATAACTCATATGGTGATTATAAAGTTTTCAGAGAGACACGTGAAACTGTGTTTACTTTAAAAGGGTGAATTTTAGAAAATAACGTGTGCAATAAATTGTCCATAAAGGTCGCCGGGGGAGGAGAGTGAACATCTGTATGATTTTTTTTTTTATGATTCAAAAGCTTTATCTGGTTTCAATTAACTACATTGTTGAAGGCCCCCCGCCCCCGCCCCTCTTTAAACACCTGGCCCAGTTAATATTGGTGGGATGACCCCTGCTGAAGTGCTGAAATCCCGGTGTCTCTAGGCTGTTCTCGACGGCACAGAGCCTGCATGCCTGAAGTTAGCGTGACACGCTCCATTTAAGATGCAGTTGACAATCAAATAAGTTTGTGTAAGCCAGAGTGTTGCAATCCCTAATCATTTTGCCAAAAATAAGTTAGCTGTTATGTTTTATAACATATGAAGTGTGATAATAAGAAACTTGTGTTTCCATCTCTTCTGTTATTTTTACTGGAATATTTGACTCCCATAAGATTTTAAGGACATATGTGTAGTTTAGTAGCTGGTTTGTTTGGTTTTATTTTGGTTCAGTTCTTTACAATATTGTTATAACTAATTATAGGAAACATCGGTCTTAAAATCATTTTAAGAGACTTATTGCATATTTTAGGTGTGTTTGTTGTCTGACCTGTATTTTAACATACTAAAAAAAATGGCTCTTTTAAAAAGCTGGTATTAAATTTTTTTCTTTAAGCAAACAGAATTATAGAAATTCTTCATATATTTTGACAGTAATGTCCAGAAAAAAGAATTTTGGAAGAAACCTGAAGAAATAGGTAATTGGACAACTTAAATAGTAGCTATCTTAATTTATACTAATAAATACAATTTTAGACTTATGGAACCTTAGAACTGAGATGAGCTATAGAGATAATCTAGTCCCATCTTTCATTTCATAGATGAGAACTAAGAGAAAAGTGCCTTGCCAGGATTCAGCCTTGGCTCTGTCTGAATCCAGGGGTGGGATACAGTTATATTAGCTGTGGGTATAAAGAGAGTCTAAGAAGATATTTGATGGCTCTTTCAACTTCTGGATAAAGCAGAGCCTACAGATGTTTCTGGAGTATACTCATGTGACTCATTATGTTTCAGCTCAAGGAATAAGAGACCACAGGAATATTGCTCTAGCAATGTGGGCCGGAGCGGGGGTAACATGGGAACAAAAGAGTAGTAGTCTTATCCCAACTATCTAGAATCTTCTTTCTCTTAACGTCAATCCTCTGTGTGTTAAAAATGTACCATCTGACTTTGCCAGTAAATTGTTCGCATGAAGTTCAAGGTTGGAAGTTGAAAACCCTTGATTCTTGACTAGGCTCTGCACTGACTCATGAGGTGAACTTCAGGTAATTTAACTTTTATTTTCCTCTAAGAATTGATATAATAGTTAATGATAACACTTCCTCTTCTTCCAGGGGTACGAGATCCTTCAAAACTTAGTTTTTTTATATTATTCGGCTTTCCTTTGATCACAATGCACAATAACATAGAGCTTCCTTTGTCTGTCCGCTTGGCAACAATGCCCTCTCTAAATGAAATTTCCAGATTACTTAAACTCCTTTAAGCACCAGACTGTTGTATCCAGTTGGACAAAAATTTGTCTAAACTATATTACTTATCTGCCTTTTTCAACAATGTTTATTACTTATTGAGGAATTAGTGATTCAAGAATATCTTTTTGATAGTGTTATTATAGGACAGTGCAATACAATTAAAGAGATTGTGCCTGTGTCCTGAAATTTCTTAGATGATTGTGCTTTCTTAAAAAAAATCCTTGCCTGTTTTGATAGTTTTTCTGTCTCCTCCCTCAGTGTCAGGTGCCACTTCTTTTTCCTACTAATAATTCATTGCTACTAATTCGCTGTAAGTAGAGAAAACAGATAACTGTCAGAATTTTGTCTCAAGTAAGAATGAACAGGTCTTAAACGAAGACATAAGAGTAAAATTAATAAGATTGAGTGCATGGATTTGTTATTGTTCAGAGTCGTTTTCTCTTTTATTTCTTTGGGGATCCCCGGTGTGTTTTTAGATACTCAAAATTTGAGAGACTCGAAGTATACCACAGGTACAGCTGAGAACCTTGAAAAACTTTACTGAGAGGATTAGAATAGCATGTGAGACCATGCAGGTGTTGGTTGATTCAGGAGTCCACCTCATCTACATTAGGGAAAATTATAAATTCAAATATTTTGCAAACAATGAGATTATTGACTGTGTCGCACTCGCACTATTCTGATGAACCTTCATGTCTACAAACTTAGAAATGCTTGTGAGAAACATATAACATCACTAAGTTGTGTCCAACAGCCGAGGTAATCTGGAGGAAGGGAGAAAAAAGAGATAATTCTCGTGTCAAAATAGCTGTCGTTAGAGTGCTGTCCCCAGATTAAGTGATAAGAAACTGAAGACAAATGAAGTACCATAGGCTCTGAGAATTGCGAGGAGAGAGGTGGCTTCTAAATGGGAAGATCAAAAAAAGCTTCATGGAAAGGCTGGCATTTGAACAGGAGGAGGAGGAGTCAGTATTGGAAGAGAATTTGATGTTTTGGTGGTAGGAGGCTGCTGTGCTTTGTGAGTGATGGAAGCGACATGAAGAGAGGAGAAATGGTTTTCATCGCTGGGCACGTGGAGAGAGCAGCGCACGGTCCGATCTGAGTGCACGGTGTCATGACGGGAGTGGGGGGATGTGAGCGCTGGGCTGACAGAATGCAGGGACAGGAAAGTTTGGACTAGGGGCTTTGGACTCTGTTTTCGACAACAAAGAGCTACGAAAAGGTCTCTGATGATAACAGGCCTCATCAGGTAATTAATCTCTCAGTGAAAAGAGTGAAATGGGAAGAGAGTATAGAATAAAAAGTAGACAGCCAAGTGATAGGCACGCTTGCTAGTCCAGATGAGAAATAATGAAGACAGTATATGAGATTTGCCAAGGGAAATTGTTAAGAGAGAAAAGAAACAGGCCATAGGCGTTTATTGGGGAATGACTTTGGTGGAAAGGAGGATGAAGAATAGGAAAAGGTATAATAATTTTTCAGACTGTGAGCTGCAGTCCACTAGTGGACCCTGCAATCACTTCAGTGGGTCGCAACCAGTGGCTCAGTCTACCATTAACAGAGAGTCAGTGGCTTTTAACAACAAAGATTTGTTCATTGTTCATGATACAAGTCCCATGGCATTCTGTCCATGCACTCTTCTTTCAGAATCCAAATCGATGGAGTAACTTCTATCTGGAATAGTCCAGTCTCGTGGCAGAGGATAAAAAAGAAATAGTGAACCACACACTGCATTCTAAAACCTCTGCCCGGAAGTAACATTGTCACTTTTTACACTGCATTGGGCAGAGTACATCACATGATGGGCAGAGTACTTCACATGACCAAGTCTGCCATCAATAAGGCTGTAACATACAAGCCTCAGAGAAGGGAAGCATACGTTGATGAACAATAAAACCGTATTTGAAAAAATATATAATAGAGTAAAATAGAGTAGAAAATATTTGTGTATAGTATAGTAATAAAGGTATGTATCGTGAAATATTTATTTCACTTTTATGAGTGTGCGTTGATGTCCTAGATTACAATGTAGCATTTATATCCTTCTGTGGATCAAGGTAAAAAAAAAAATCGAAAGACATTAACCTATAATAGAATGTATTACAGAAGCTAAGAGAAGAGGAAGGAAATATCAAGAAAGGTGTAGATATGTGGTAGATTAAAGATGGCCACAGATTCCTTACCATTCCTCTCTCTAGAGGTGAAGTCCCTTTCTGTTCCCCTTTGAACCTGGGATGGGCATGTGACTAGGTTTCACCAATGGGATACAGTGGAAGTGATGTCCTGATAGTTCCCAGCCAAGGCCTTAGGGGTCCTGGGAGCTTCTCCTCCCTCTGGGAAGCCAGCTGCCATGTAATAAGCCCAACTACCTGAGGCTACCATGCTGTGAGAAAGCTGTCCACATAGGAGGATCACAAAGCACCAGATGTGCATGAGAGCTTCTTGGACCTTCCAGCCCATCCCATCTACTACTGAATGCAGCCAAGGGAATGACCCAGCTAATGCCGTATGCAGCAGAAGTCCAGCTGAGCCTCATGTGAATTCTGGATCCCACAGAATCAGATGTAATCCCTGCAGTTTTAAAAATGTTTCTGTTCAGTTCAGCAGAGAACTGAAACAAGGTATCAGAGTTAAGTATAACAACGGTGGAAGAGAAAGGGAATTTAAGGCTTCTGGTATTAGTAATGGGAGGGTCACCGATGGCATTGAAGAGAACAGTTTTAGTGAAATAATGGGAGGAGGTGGCAGGGCGTTAGGTGATAAATGGATAATGACCCAGGACTTGGCCAGTGAAGGGGTGAAGACAAGATGATAACTTAAGAAACTAGTCAAGAGAACATTTTCGTCCTGTATGTGGGAGAGAATGTAACATATGCCGAGGGGAATAGCCCGTGCGGAGAGAGACGCTGAAAGTGGAAGAGGAATAGGAACATTTGTCTACTTCCTTCTGTTTCGTCTAAGCCCGCACATTTGAAAACTAGGAAAATGGGATTTTTCTTAATCCTCGACTGCACCCTTCCTTGCAGAAGCGTTTTTGTGCCTTATACTTGGTTGTTCATTTAAATCTAGAAACCTAAAACAACTTTTGAAATTAATGTTTTGCCATTACTAACAGTTATACCCAACATTCATTTGAAATTTACAAAACGCGTTCACGTGTAACAAGGTCATTTAACAACATAAGTTTCCCCATTTTCCAGACAAGGAAACTGAAGTTCTGAGTATTTGTGTGTCTAACTCATGTCAGTTAGCTAGGAAGCGGCAGGACTAGCACTCTGTATTCTGTTTTCTAACTTTCCTATTATCTCCTGCCCAAGTGAACTAGTTAGAAAGGTTATGATTATAGATGGCTGCAGCAAGTTACCTTGACAATCACCAAAAGCTATTTGACCTAAACGTAAGATTTCTACTGTTGTTTCTTTAATACTTGAGTTCTTCAAATACACAAGGCGGGGGTGGGGGGGGGCAGTTAGTGGGAAGCAGGTGAATGCTTTCGGGGGAGCTCAGAGGGAATTAGGAAAAATGAGAAGATGCACGTGTTCTGGAGCAGAGAAGATGCACGTGTTCTGATGCAGGGAGCTGGTACTGAGGCCTGGGCCAGGGGCAGAAGCTGAACTCAGAAGACAGCGATCAGAGTCCTAGAATTGAGCTGGGGCAGAGGGGACCTTAGAGTGAAGGGAGCTGGAGGATTCTGCCAACACAGTGCATGGTAGTTCCACAGTTATGTCCACGTGACCCATTGGTGAACCCTGGTGTGTGAAAACCACCGGGGTCAGGCAGTCAGCAGCTAACTACATACTCTGGTTTGTGAAAGACTTTCCATTTCAGAAAACACTAAATCCCCTACTCTGAGGAAAGTTCATATCGAGTATAATAAAATACTATTTTTTTCAATCATTTATGCATTTATTTAAATATATATTTGTCTGTTTATCTACATGCACACACATTGTCTTTCCTGAACTACCCAGGAGACTACCTTGCTGAAAACTAGACACATGGAAAGTTTCAACTTTTCAACTTCAGCCATTTTTAGTTATCTGCCTGTTTTTAAAAATCCTAAAATTGCTTTCAAAGTGGAAAAATTGTGTGGGCTTTTTTCATCTTTTCATAACTCAAAAACGATTTAATATATTTTTCTCAAACTTCACAAAAAAAAAAAATCATCTTTGGGCTGAAACCAAGCATGGAAAATTTCACCACAAAGGGCTAATTTTTTGGAAAGCTGCAAGAAAGTGAAAACAGGGGTTTATAATAGAACATTCTTCATGCATGTTAATACTTAGTACTTTATCTAATGCATTTCATCTGAGAATTTCTGAACCCTCTTCAGATTTAAATATTGAACCATTTTAATATTCGTGTATCCCTGAGACTGTCAGATATGGAAAATTCTCCTCATCCTCTCAAAGGTCCAGTATATTGGGAGTTAGTGAGATATGTTTAAAGGGACAGGTATGGCAAATGAAGTGAAGTGGCTGCTGGCCAGAGAAAACCTTCCACTTACTGCTTAAACACATTTTATCATCACCTCTTCATGGCCCAGGAGTAGTTGTGGGTAGAAAATAGTAGATGACACTAGGCACTCATTCAGATACCTAAGCCAGTAGTTCTCAAAGCAGCATCAGCACCACTTGAGATCTTATTAGAAATTATTGGGTCCCACCCGGACCTACTGAATCCAAAACTTTAGGGCTGGGACCACCGATCAGTGTTTTAACAAGTGCTGCCAGTGATGCTGGTGCATGCTCCATTTTGAGAACCACCAACCTACCTAAACTTTCCAAAAGCTTGGAACACTGAATGTATTGAGATGCTATGGACAATTAAATCTGTCCTTGGTCCTTCTGTAACATGTCAGCTCTGTCTTTTCATATCATCCCTTGGAAGGAGGAGAAATATTAAGTTCTCTAAAGGAAAGATCTTTTTTGTATGTGATAATTTATTCTAGCTCTTTCCACCTATGACCTTTTCCACAAGAACAGCGACCCCCTTGAGTAAAGGTGCTGATATTCAGCTTGTTCAGGGAAACAGCACTACCTAGATGTATTTTCTCATTTTCTTGAATTATAGCAGTCAAACCTGGGATGGGACCATATATTTCATTTTTATTTCTTTGAAGTCTTTAGTTCCAGGATTTAAGCGGCAGGGTGCTGAGATCTGTCAGCGGAAGCTGATTTAAGCCCTGCTCTTTTGTGTGCAGCTTCTCAAGCTTATGTTTTGCAGTGGCCTTCTGCATTCCAGCAAGCTCTAGTGTCTATATTATTGTCTCTTTAGGCACTCAAGTAGTTGTATATGTGGCATTGTAAGAAATTTTGAGAATATTCTCCTGATGATGGAAATTACCAGTCTGTCATATGTGGTGCTTTAGCTAATCACTGGTGCCCCAGCTAGTTGTAAGGATGGGACGCAGGCAGAGCCTGGGAAAGATTTTTAAAGCAATTTAAAGGTGTACCTAGTTGCAACCCATCTCACGGAAGTATGAATGTTGCTGTCTAAGCTAATATAGATGGAAAGGAAAAAGAAACCTCTTTTTTAATTGATCATTTAAAATTTGTATTATGAAAAAATTTCAAATGGAAAAATTAAGATAATTGTATAATGAATCTTCAACTATGTATTATCCAGATTTATATAGCTACAAATTTTTTGTTATCTTTACCTCATTTTTTTCTTAAATACTTTAGGTAAATTACAGCCCTTGGGATATTTCACCCTTAAATACTTCATTGTAAATTTTTTAAAAAGGATCTTTTCTTATATAACTGTCATGTCATTATCACACCTAACAAAATTAATGGCAATTCTTTGATAGCATCTAAGACAGTCTATATCAGATTTTCTTTGTCCCCCAAATTTTTTACAGTTGGTTTGTAAGATCTTTCTTTAAAGGTTTTTCTTTCTAGTTATAAAAGTTAATATAGCTGCAAATTTCAGGAACACAGGAAAAAAAGTAAAACTAAATGTACCACAAATTGCTTTTATCACTCAACAAGTAGCTTCTTAAAATAGAATGTGAAAATGTTTAAAGAAGGGTATTTGCTGTAGAGAAATCTGATTTAAGAGTTCATGATTTTATAGAGGTCATTTTAAAACTAATTAACTTGTCTCTTGACAAGTTGGTTAAGGAGAGAGAAAATTGGGGGTAATTTGTTACACAGCAACAGATAACAAATACAAGGGGAAATAAAAGAGTAATGTCATCTTCTTGGTTTCTCTGCAGAAAACCCACCCCTAAGACCAGCAGTGGCACTAAGTCGGTAGCAGTTCTTTAGTAGTAGTGGCTGTCCTAATCTCTGACCCTACCTCACCTGCTCTTCCTAGACTGCTCAGTTTGCTAGCCTTTTGACTTTCCTTGTGACTTTTCATTAACCCTGCCTTTCCCCCCACTCCCAAAATAATTTGGGTTGTTGATTGGTATACCTTTCAATGACGTGCATCATGATCATTACTTGAATATAATGACAAAACCAGAGGTTGGGATTAGCCTCGTCATCTGTCCTACTGCTAGAGCGAGGCATACCTTATTCAAAAAAGTGCAGCCATGTTCAAATCTCATCAGACCGTGAGGTTCATAATGGCTAGGACTTTAAGAGGCTCTGGGTATGAGCGAGTGGCCCATGCTAAGGCAGAGGTGTTGCCTTTTTGAATACCTTTGCGGTTGAGCATACACAGGTCTGAAAAACATAGCTTGTACCTTGCTACATTTAGACCTTGTTATGCTAATGAACTGGGTGTTCACAGAAGAGTAAATTCATAGTCTCAGTGGATGAAACACAGCAGTAATAGAAGAGATAACATGGAACAGACTAGAAACAGATGCATAAAATTCTGTGAAATTGTTGTTTTGTGTATGGCTATTGTTTATTCCAGCCAGAAGATTCTTTCTCAGTCTATCAGTTTGTAGAGATGAGAACTATGAATGTGAACTTTAAGGAAGGAAAAACTCTCTAATTTGGTTACCCAGTGTGTATGAAGCTGTTTTACCCTCCCTTCTTACACATATGGAAAATCTGTGAACGATATGCAACGTAGGCCACAAAAAAATTCCCCGAAGTGGAAAAAGTCTAGCAGGCACTAAATGAAAGATGCTTCACAAGAATAAAATGTCATTGCTTTGAGATCTTGCATTCCAAGCCAGTTTAGACTATTTGTATTTGGTTGGGAAGAAGCCAGGTTATCAGGTATCAGGGAGGTATATTGATGAATGGATAAAGACTGAAGCCAGCATCATTTCTGGCAACTGGTCCCTAGGAAACCAGACAGTAAATCATTTCCCAGTATCAGCCATACAGATGCCAGAGAGAGCACGTATGAATGAAGTCTGTCGACAGGCCAGAAGCTCCATTTCGACAAAACATTTTACTTATCTCCTCACCAGTATAGTTATGGGAGGTTCTATAGTAAGCCAAATTGAGTGTTAGAGATTCAGCCTTTTCTTCTTTCATAAGCTACCACCCTCAGGAAAATGCTAGGAGCTTCTCGTGTCCTACTGAAGAGGAAAAAGGCTTCAGTAATATATGAACGTTGACTGACGCTGACTCAGAAGAGATTTCTTGAAAACGTAGGGACAGATTCTGGTTATCTGAGTGCCCGGGAAATTCTCCTTAAGGTCCTCTGAGAGAGATGGCCTTACCTTGTCTCCTTCAGTCATAGTCCACTTTCACCTGCCCTGTACATACCTGGTGCTGCCTCCTAACTATTACTCTCTCTCGTTGTCCACTTCCTTTCTGCTTTTTCCTGCCATCCCCTAACAGATGCCTTCTGTCCATTTTTTTTAAACCATCCCGAATGTGAACTCCTACGTGAAGTCTTTTCTGATTCTTTCCAGTCATTGTTACCATCGTTCCTTTGTCATCCTTTTCCTCCTAATTCTTATACATTCCACCTTGTATTATAGGCATTGCATATTTATTTGATTCTCCCTATGAAATTTTTGAGTGTTTCTTTTTTAAAATTGAGGTATAATTTATACACAATAACTCTTTTGTCTCTCCCTGCTTCAGTCTAGATATTCTCTTCAGACCTGTTTCCAGTTCACTCAGCCTCCTTCAGCTATGTATATAAACTGCTTTTAAACCCATCTGTTGCATTCTCAATTTCAGTTACTCTGTTTTTTGCTTATAGAATTTCCATTTTATTTTTATAGTTACCAGTTTCTGAAACTCTACAGCTTGTCACTTAATTTTATTATATTAACCACAGTTACTTTAAAGTTTATGTTTAACTTTATTCTCCTTTACACTGTCAATAATTTTTAAGTATCATTACTTTTATTCTTAAGATACAAAAATGCAGAGATGGCGTATTTGAAATAAAAATAAAGAGTGTGTCTGATAAACCCAATATCTAAGTCTCGTGTAGTTGCATTCCTTTCCTGTTTTTTCCTTGTGTTTGGTCATGTTTCCTTGTCTCTTTGTTTGTGTATTAGTCATGGTTCTCCAGACAAACACAACCAGTAGGATGTGTGTATGTATACATAGAGATTAACTATAAGGAATTGGCTAACATGATTATGGAGACTGACAAGTGCCAAGATCTGTAGCTGGTAAACTGGAGACCCGGCAGAGCTGACGATGTAAGTTCTAGTCCAAAAGCAGGCAAGCTCAAGACCCAGGAAGAGCCAGTGTTTCAGTTTGAGTCCAAAAGGAGGAAAAACCCAGTTTCCCACCCTAAAGGCAGTCAGCAGAGGGAATTCTCTTACTCGGCCTGTTTTATTCAGGCCTTCGGGTGATTGGATGAGACTCGCTAACAATGGGGAGCACAATCTACTACTTGGTCTCCCTATTCAAATGTTAGTCTCATTCAAAACACACCTAAAATAATGTTAGGCTAAATATCTGATTACCCCATGGCCTGTCAAATTGACATAGGACGTTAACCATCACAGCTTAGTAAAGTTTATTTAAATCCAATTCCTATCATTATATATAAAAAATTGTTAAGACAATATGAGTCTCCTATCTTCTTCCAGGGAGGAATTACTTTTGCATTTGCCAACAGGTTTAGTAAAGACCAGCGACTTTAATGCCATCAGGGATTGGGCTGGGGCCGCCTCTCTGAGGGCTGGTTTGTTTCCAGTTGACTTTTAGTAGTTCCAACTGAAAGCCTAGGGTGCTTTCTCTTCAGTGGGCGCCAAACACCCAAGCTTTGACACTTGAGCCACAGATTTCCAGAAACTGTTCAGCTTCTTTCCCTCTTAGCTACTGCTCACAAATTGGTAAATAACAAAGAACTATTTCAACACACCTCTCTGAGTATCCTTTTTCTCTAGAATTTTAGCTCTTCAAATCTCCTCTGCTTTTGATGCTTTCAACGGCACTTTTAAAACGTACTTTTTCCAGCTTTTCTAATTGTTCTTGGCAGGAAGATTGCTTTGCAGTGAGCTGGTCTGCCATCCCCACCCACCGCTGCCCACCTCCACTGTTACCAGCTGTTGCCTAGCTTCCAGACAGACCTTCACGCTTTGCTGTTGAGATGTGTACCATTTCGAGTTTTTTATTTTTTATGTGACCTGTTTTTCCTCTGGACAGTTTTAGAATTTTTATCTCCATTATTATATTTTATGGCAATATACCTCGGACTGTATAATCTGGAAACTGGCATCCTTATGTACTGAAAACTTCTCTTGTATTTTTTTTCTCCTTGTTTTCTCATTACTCATGTTTTAAACCTTCAGAAAAGATTCTCTTGATTTTATTTTTTATTGTCCATCTCTCTCTTTTTGTTGTATACAATGAGAAATATGAGGTATTTTTCCAACTTTATTTTGAGATTCATCTAATTAAACTTGGATTTCAGCCTTCATGCAAATAATTTCGGAGATGATTTCTTATTTTTCGTTCCCTTTCTGCTTCATGAGGAAAGCACATTTTTGGAGTTTTGTTGTACTCTTGCATTGTTTCTATTCATCTGAATTCCTTTTTTTCATGTTTTGTTTATATTGATCTGACTACTATAATTGAAGCTTTCCTCAAATGTCTGACATTCCTTTGTTATCTATTCATATTTAAAAAAAAAAAAAGCACTGAAAATACTAGAAGGTTTTGTGTGGGAGAGCTTTGTCAGCTAGTCAGCTTCACTGCAGGGCGATTGGACATGTGTCCTTGACATTTTTCTGTGGTATTCCCCAGTGTCATTTACTGTATGTTTTTCTTTAGAGCCAACCATTTGGTCTCTCAAAAAAAAAAACGTACAACAACAACAAAACTTCAGCTCTCCTGCCTAAGGGCAGCATCATTAAAGAGAAACAACACTAGAGGCTGGTGTTTGCATGTGAGAAAATCAGCATTTAGTGTTTGGGCTTTCACTTAATCCCCCTTTTCATGATGGCCCTTTTCCCCTGCCTTTCCCCCTGCCCTGTGCACCCAAGTCAGAAAGCCCTCTCCTTCTGTTTCCAAACAGAATGAACCTCCAGTCCTGAGCTGGGGTTGGTGGGGAGGAGTCACTTTGGGGAACTAGATGAGGCAGCCTTCCTGGGGGGGCTCGCTGCCCCTCAGCCAGACTTGTATTCATTCAGTCTGGTATGTGCCGTGCACTGTCGCTGAGCACCTGTTACAGACCTGAAGGCACGAAGGAAGCTCTGCCCTCTCGGTTCAGTCTGCTAAGAGAAGATGCTAGTAAACGTAAAAATATGCAAAAATTAATGCGTTCAAAGGAGATACTATGTTGATAAAAAGAGGAGCAAGATAAAGGGGAGGGGATTGGAAGTGCCTTGTCTGAGGGATAGAGGGCAGTGGTGGACTGCACTTTATTTTTTCAACATTTTATTTGGAAATAATTTCAAACTTACAGACAGTTGCAAGAATATTACGTAGAACACCATATATACTTAACCCAGATTTACTATTGTTAATATTTTACCTCATTTGCTTTTTCATTTGCTCTCTCTCTCCCCCACACCTCCCTCCCTCCTTCCCATTCTCTCTCCCTCCTTCCTTCCTTCTCTCTCGCTCTCTCTCTCTCTCTCTCTCTCTCTCTCTCTCTCTCT
>NW_011888809.1:4950252-4969229 GCF_000151845.1 Pteropus vampyrus
GGAAGGGCCTTCCCAGAGACACTTGTCCCCGCTCCGAGCTCTGTGGAGGCTGAGGCCACAGAAGTTCAGTGAGGCAGCTGGAGGACTCTGGAACTAACTCGGGTTTTTGCTGAGTCCAGGAGATGTCATGGGACCACCAAGAGGGGTGCTCCCCTCAGGAAGCCGGTGTGTCTGGGTGTCATTGGGAAGAGGATCGCCCCTGTCAGAGACTTGTAAGGGAGAAGATATGTTAAGGTGCATCTTTGATACTCTTTTATTTTTTCCTGAACTAAAAGGAGGAAAGATCCTCACCTGTTTCATTATCAAAGCTGTTATTGGGTTCATGCACTTCCTTCAGTTATTTGGGCCTCATCTTTTGCCATGAGTTAACTGCTTGCTTCCCACATTTTAATCTCTGTCTCATGGGGTCTTGGCTGCCCAAAGTGTTGGATTTGCTTTTTGTCAGACAAAGTGGGATAAGAAAGCCATTTTGACTTCTGAGAAGCTAGGAGTGTTAATGGGACAGCTGCTGTGGCAGAAGTCCCTTGTTATCTGTGTGCCTCTGGCCGTGGGTTTTTCCATTGTACCATTCTCCCTTAGCCTTAAAATGTCTGGTAGATACCTTTGTCTCATCTTAATATGATGAATAAGAAGTCTCTAGTGCCCATTTTATATGTTTCTATTGTACTCTTTATTTCCCATAGCATGATACCTGTCATATATTATTATAAATGTCTCTCCCATTAGACTTCAAGTTCTCTAAAAGCAGAGACTCTTGGTGTGGTTCACCATTTTATCTCCAGTGCTCACCACAGCAGACCAAAGAATGAATAGACTCAGTGAATGACTCTAGCCTCCCAGTCGTTCTTGGCTTGAGTTTTCAGAGGCTGAAGTTCCTAACCTAGAAAAGTCTCAACCTCATTGTCAGACAATTGGGGTGTTTTGCTTCCTGCCCACAGAGAGTCTTTCAGCTCCCAAGTTTAGGGAATTGCCAAACAGCAGGTTTTTTAGTCAGCAAAGTCATCCTTATAGATTCTGCGTAGCTTTGCCATTGGAAATCAAGAGAAAGCTGATATTGCCCAAGGTCATCATAGTCATGTGAGGATTTTGTAGCTGTAGGCAGGAGGATGGATTTGCTGTTGTCACCAGTCACTGAATTCTGAGGCTACCTGGGGAACACTGTTCAATTCAGAGTAACAGGCCCTCTAAAGTAGATTGTTGTGCTACAGAGCAGCTTATAAAGAGTAATCTGCACAGGCCTTGAGCATCATTATTTTCTGCTTCAGTTCTTAGTGGTTCTGAATCTGAAAGACTCAAAGGGAAGTGGATTCCAAGAGATTTTAAGCTGAGAAGAGCAGTATGCATTAAAAATAAAATAAATATGAAGGTACAAAATGACAAAGGTTGAGAAGAATGGGCTAGGAAAAATTTGAAGCTACATTTCAGTTGTTTAAGTGTAATCATAAGTTATATAAATATTTCTGCAAATGTGCAAGCAATCCTTGTAATTAGCAACCCTCACATGTAAATCGAATGCATGAAATGGCTTTTTTTATATTCAGGTAATTAAAGTGTAGAAGAATCTCTGCCTCAGAAGATCTGAGTATAATTCACATGAATGGAAAATGGCAAAAATGGTCAATTTCATGAATGCCATCTATCTTAAGCAAAACATTGAAGTGGCATAACTTTTTTACAGTAATCAATAGTTGAGAGATATCATGCTTTACTTCATAGGATATGGAGTTATTTTTGAAGCTAGCTGTTTTGAAATACTTGTAAATATTAGTCTATCTCTAACAATAATGGTAGTGATTGGTTCACTCATAGGGAATTATGTCACCAAACAATAATGATTACTAGGAAATTCTTTTGTGTACAAGCATATAATGTATATAATGGCTAATGGCATGAGCTCTGAAGTTGCTCTGCTTGGGGCCATACCTCATCTTTGTTGCTTTGTTGTTAAATCTTCGTTTTCTCATCTATGGAATGAAGAAACTTACTTGATAAAGTTGTTATGTGCATTAAATGAGGTAACGTATAGAAAGTTTATTAGTGTAGTTCCCAGAAGATAGTGAGCTATCACTACTACTATCATTCTGAGCACTTCTCTACTATGGGGTATTTTCCTGTCTTACTAATAATGTATGAAATTAAGACAGAATATAAGATCTCAAAAAGCAAGCTCTTGATCATTAAAATAGAATGGCATTTGCAGTTTATATACTGCATACATATGATTAAATAAGCTGAATTGTCTTATCCTAAGGAGACGAAAACGTGGTCTTATGAGGAGAAGAGATAAACTAAACTAAGATTATCTTTAGGTCTGTGCTTTGACTACTTCCAACTTCATCTTTGAAGACTGTCTGGTTTATATTGCATGTTCTCTAACATGTCTTAACAACATTAGCAGTCGTATAAAAGGAAGCAAGGTGTGCTGTGTTTTCTTGTTTTCTTCTTGTGCAGTGTGGAAACACCTGCCATTTCTGCAGCAGGTGGGCTCAGCTGATAAACAGGGGAAGCAGCGGTGATGCTGTTCTTTCAAAGACGTTGAAGTTCTGTCAATCACGACATAGGCTTCATTGCTGCACCCCGGAAAAATGGGGGCCTACATAATAAAGTATCTGAACAGTATAGTTCACTAAAATGATTTTTTAGATTTTCCTCTTTGTTTAAAAAAAAAAATGCCTATTTAATGAAACAGATGGCACACAAACCATACCTGCATATTATACTCCTTACCTTATGGCTATACTTCAAATTGTTTCCCAACTTCCTTTCGGAAAAATGATTAATAATAATAATAAAATCAGGAAAAAGTAAACATCAAAGTACTGTCTCTATTCCCCCCAAAAGTACCCTGTACAGAAAGTCCCAATGTGTATATTTACTTTCCTGTACTGTTCAAGAAAACATGGTTGTACTTCATTATCAAAAGCTGACTCTGGTACATTTCAGATGAGAATGTGCAGTATATGAAAATGTTTCCTTAGAGCAGAGGGAATTGGCCAGCCTAGAAGTTTTCTCTAATGAGACAGTAACGTAAGAAAACGTTTTGTCATATACACAGATGTGGAAACCTTCTCTGCACAGCTGTGTTATAAAATTGGGTACACTCTCTTGACCCCAGTGATTTTTTTTGCCAATAGGTTTCTATATGAATAAAAGAAATTTTTATTACTATGACTTATCTGATCAAATTTGGACAATAAATTTCACTGAAATTATCATTATGATATCTAGGAAAAATATTAGTTTCACCCAACAGGTAATAACTGTTGTTCTCCAAAGGCAAAAGAGGAAAACCAGTTCCATCGACTAAGTATTAGTTGTGATAAACAGTCTTTGGTCTTATATTTTTGAGAGGCAATGATGCATTCAGAGTACATACTAGAACTTCCTTATTGTTTCAGTACATTCCCATGGTTTCAGAGTGCACTTTAATTCTCAATTAGTTATTGATATAGATCAACCAAATGAAACGCCATCGTTGCTCATGTATTTTTAGAGTTTCCCTTGCATGCAGTTTTGTTTAACATGGGTCACAGCAATGGATCATTTATACAAAGTAATGGATTGCTTCCTTTTTCTGCCAGCTGATTTGATCAGTCTGAAATTCCTTCGGTACTGTGGGTTACATAAGTAGTATGGAATCTCTGGTACATTTATGAGTATGACAGTAACTATATTAACCATTTATGTTATCTAAATCTTTGAGGACATTTTAATAAACACAAGGCAGCCTTATTTTGAAGTGAATAAACTTGAAACTAAATTGAGCAATGAGTTGCCGTAAAGGACTAAATTGCCAGACTTCTTGGGAAACAGATCATTTTCATTAGTTGATTGTTCTGGTTCACTGGATTGGCGGGGGGAGGAAGAGGAACAAAAACATTTATTTCTAACTTTTCCATTTAAAATATTTTCAAATGTGTTTTAGCATATTTTTCTGCTTTCGTAAGCAGAATACAATAAAACATAATTTAGTTTTATTTTCCTAATGAAGAATTTGTAATTCCTGAGACTCCCAGTTCTGAATATTTTCTCATCATCTGCGGTGCTGTTGTAAATGCAGAGATGTAAGGGATTAGAATTAAATGTACTGACCTCACATTATTCCCTGGAATTATTATTTTAACCAAATCCCTGATAGTAGTTGGTTTGGATATTTACTAAATTGTTTAAAAGTTGCCTGGAGGAGAAAATGTGGTTGAGAGTTGATTAGCTAAATTCCAGGTAGCAGAGATTGCACTATTCAGTGACATCTAATTTTCCAAGTATCACTTTTAGGACATAGTTGAGGAACCTGAAAATAAGCAAAATTATCTTTGTACTCTCCAGACAAAAAGCGCAAAGAACATACGGTCCTCCAGAGCTTGCAATGGCTCATTCGAAGCTTGCTAAAACTCCCTTCTGTTCATAACCCCCACCAGCTGGTTTAGAAGAAGAAACAGGATTTGGACATTCTCACTGTCAGCACATGTAGGTCTACCTAATGTTTCACGGTAGTGCGGTATTCCAGTGTATGGATACTATAGTTTCTAGACTCTTCTTTTGTTCTGTTGGGCTACACGATCCTTTTCTGCTATCACACAGTTCTAACCATTGTAGCTTTATAACGTGTAAAATTTAATAGAGCTAAACTCCCCTCTTTTTCTTTTTCAGAATTCCTAGGTTATTAGTGCATTTCCTTTTCCAGATTAACATTAATAAATTGGTTAAATTTCAAAATAAGAGTCACCTTTTAGTATTTTAATTGGGATTGAATGAATTGGATTGATAAATTAGTTTAAGGAGAGAATTTATATTTCTTTTACAATAGCAGAATAAAGGAATGTCCCTTTGGGTTTTAAAGTTTTCTTTAGACAAGTGCTACACATTACTTTGACATTTATATTTAGCTATTATTTTTATACATGAATTTTTTTAATGTAAAAAAGAATCTATGGACAAGTTATTAGAACTAATAAGGGACTTTAGCAAGTTTGCTGGACACAAAGTCAACATGCAGATACCATTTATGTCATATATAAGTAACAACCATTTAGAAAATGAAAAAAAAATTTTAATTTTTTTATTAAAAGTTAAACTAAATAGATTTCAAGTATATCATTTAACAGTAAGTTGAGTATATATTGCATTGTATGCTCACAACCCAGAGTAAGATTTCCTTCTGTCACCAAATATTCAATCTCTTTCAGTATCCCTATCTACCTCCCCCTCCCCCGCTACCCTCTGGTAACTACTCTTCACTGTCTGTGTCCATGAGTCTCTGTTTGTCATGTTTATTGCTTTCAGTTTTATATCCCACGTATGAATGATATCATGTGGTTTTCAACTTTTTCTGTCTGACTTATTTCATTTAGCTTGATTATCTCAAGATCCATCCATCCATGTTGTTGCAAATGGCAGTATTGTATCTTGTGTTATAGCTGAGTAATATTCCATTGTATATATGTACCACATCTTTATCCAATCATCTATCTATCATAGAACATTTCGGTTACTTCCATGTCCTGGCCATTGTGAATAATGCTGCTATGAATATCAGGGTGCATATATATTTGTGGATAAATGTTTTCAGGATTTTTAGGTAAATACCCAGAGGAGGGATTGCTGGGTCATATGGTAATTCTAGTCTTAGTTGTTTTGAGGAAACTCCATACTGTTTTCCATAGTGTTTGTACCAATTTGCATTCCCACCAGCAGTGTATGAGGGTTGAAAATGAAAATTTTTTAATATTCTATTTACAAAAGCATAGAAAATAAGTACCTAGTTATCTGACAAAAGTTGTACATGATGACTACATGTAAAATGCATAAAACGTTTTTAGATACACTGAAGATTTATAATAAAGAGAGAACTATTCCATGTTCATGGGTTGGAAAACTCAATATTGTAAAGATATTACTTCTGAAATTAATTTATAATTTTAGTGCAGTCCCTATCAGAATCTCAACAAGATGTGTGTGGGACCTCAGTAGCCAATTCCAAAATATTTGCAGAAATGCAAAGAGCCCAAAATGCCCAAGGCATTCTTGAAGAACGAGAAGATGAGGTTTAACTTTCTCTAGCAGATACCAAAATATAAAGTAAGTAAGACATTGTGCTCTTGGAGTAGAGTTAGAAAAATAAACCGGTAGAACTGATTATAGAACCCTGAAAAGGACCCATTCACAGACTTTTACAACAGAAGTATCACTGCAGAAAAATGGGAAGGACAGCCTTTGCACTCAATAGTGCTGGGACAATCAGGTTTCCATATGGTAAGAAAATTAGACCCTTATTTCACACCACACATAAAAAAATCCATTTCAGGTAGATTATGAACTTAAACGTGAAAGACTAAAGAGCTTTTAGAGATATTATTGAAGAACATTGGCTGCCAAGGAGCCTGCAGTGACCAAACTGTGATTCAGCTGGCTTCCTTTACCAAACTGTATTCCTACAGCTCCAGGTAGGACTGAAGTGCAGCTGAAGCTGAGAAGTCAGTTTCTTCATCATCGTCTTTGCTGTGAACGAGAAAGCTGCTCTCAGCCTTGAGGAAGAACTCTTGCTGTGGGATGAGGAGTGTAGCCCTTAAGCTGGGAGGCCTCAGCAGGGCCATGAGAAACCCTGACTCTCAGTACCAAGGATTGCTTCGTGTGAATTCACGCCTGTTTGAAATGTCTCAAGTCCAGTAACATTGGTAGCACTTACGGTAATAAACAACTCATGATATTAGAATTACCGAAAAAGTAGATGAAGCATTCTGAATTTGTAGGTGTCAAATCAGCGGTTAATTATAGCATCATTCCAGTTACCGAAAGATTTTTTCATCATTTCTACCTCTCAGACTCTTAAAGCCTGCTTCTTGGTATCCAAGTGAAATGCCGGTGCCCTGAATTAAACTGCTAACATTAGACAGTGTGATAAAAATTTACTTTCCGCATGAACTCCAGACACACACTGAAGTGATTGTACTTTGAGAAACAGAGAAGGAAAGTCTAATACTTAATATCATGTTAAGAGTTCCATTTGACCCACATCTTTAATACTTGGTATTGTTAGACTTAATTTTTGCCACTCTGAGGAGACTGTTCCACTTCTCAGACAGCAGTCACACTTGACTTTGTACCATTGAGAGTGGTCCTGAAGAATATCATCAGTCAGGAAAGCAAAGATGAAGTAGCAGCATACCCACTATATATTGAATACGAGAGTAGAGAGACCTGTCCAAGAGGCCTGGAGACACAGGAAAGCTACTAGGTTCTTCACTTGTGCTTCCTGCAACTGAAAAGAGCTAGAGTTATGGTACTCATGCTATATACTCTGCTTACCCTGTGTCTTCAACAATTACTGCTGAATCAGCAATGCTGTATGTATCCCTGTGTCATGCTAGACGAGGAAGAAGACAACCAAGTATCAGAGCAGTGCCCGGATTCCAGAGCTGGTCTCGTTCCTTGTCTCTGTGTTTGAGTGCGCTGAGATGCAGTTACCACTGAAAGCAGCATCCAGAGAAATGATTCTTTAACTGACTTTTCTTATCTAGTCAGACTTCATAGAGATTCCTTAAGATTGGTATGAATCTTTATACACTTGAACCTTGAACAACACAGGTTAGAACTGTGTGGGTTCACTTATACGAGGATAATGATACAGTCAGCCCTCCATATCCTTGGGTTTCTCATCCATTGATTCAACCAGCCACTCATCAAAAGCAGTATTTTTGATCTATGGTTGGGAATCCTTGGATGTGGAGAGCCGACCGTACGCATGGTTCTATGCCATTTTATATACAGGACTTGAGCATCTGTGGATTTTGGTGTCCATGGAGATCCTGGAGCCAAGCCCCGACAGATCCCAAGGGATGACTGAGTTTTGGGGGATCAAAAATTATACACGGATTTTCAACTGGACAAGGGTCAAAGCCTTGTATCATTGTATCAAAGCCTTGTATCATTCAAAGTTCAGTTCTGTATGCCTTCATATTAACCCATTGCAATACAGGCAGCCAACTCTGATTGAAGAATTCTGGATCATCCCTGACATTCTGGAGTTGACAGTTTATCTTGTCACAAGTACCCATGAATGCCTTATAAGGCCTGTATTAAGCACAGTCTATCCAGGATCTCTTCAGCTTTGTATTTGAGATGCCAAGGTAGCAGAAACTCCTGTATTCTGGCTAAAACCCTGCATTCATTTGAAAAGCACGTTCTGAGCATTTTGCAGTCTGTTGCCCATCTAGCATTTAAAAAATCATCTGAAAAGGCTGTGGCTCCCCGCTCCTAAAGAATGTCTTTTATTCGCTATCAAGGCCATAGAGGTGTTCAGGGAACACTACATTCTTACTTATGTAACAGAGGAGGAGATCTAGCAAAGGTCAAATTATTGTGACCAAAAAAGAAACAACTAAAATACCTCAGTTATTGTTGAGAGCAAAGGAAAAGCCTACAGGAAATAGCTAAGTACTTAGCTGACAGATCTGACCAAGGAAAAACAGGAAGATATCATGGCTAGAAAGAAAAGAGTCCTCCATAGTTTTCATCCTCAAACCCTTGTTCTCTGTTAGTGAGACAGACATGAAGGCAGAATTTCAGTGCTACCTGATCAACTGTAACATTTGGGTAATGCCATCAAGCAGGTTATGACAAAAAAGGACTGTAGAAGATGATGGAGACTAAGTCTACAATAACCCACTTATACTCTCAGGTCCTAATGGGAAAAGAGCGTGCAACTCATCTAGAGAAGGAACGTAAATATATAAGGGAAGAGGTAAATCACAGAACAGACTCACGCTGACGTTAAACACAACCGAAGGTTTAAAACCCACTTTGTAGAACAGGTAAGAGGTGGCATTATTTAATTTCTAAAAAAACCATTTTGAATGAAGAAATAATATCTTCATGATTTAAGGTTGGAGAAGAATTTCTTGAACCAGGTACAAAGGACAGTAACTATAAAAGAAAAAAAAAACCGTTAAATTCAACTGCATCAAGCTTAAGAACTTATCTCTTTTATGAAAAAATAGTAATAATAAGAGTTGAACAATCAAGCCAAGACTGCCACAAGATTAAGGACTGGTATCTAAAAAAAGAACTCTTACAAACCGATAATAAAAAAAGACAGGCAGCCTAATAGACAAAATGTTCAAGAGATTTGAATAAGCACTTCAGAAGATATAAAAAATGTCCAATAAACATATAAAAGCTATTAAACCTTATTAGTCATCAAAGGAACACAAATTAAAGCCACAGTGAAATACCACTATGCACCAAGTTAGTCAAAATTATAGTGTTTGCCAAGTACCAACTGTGGTGAGGATATGCAACAATATGAAGTCTCGTGTCCGTTGGTAGGGAGGTAAATTGGTACAACTACTTTGGAAAGCTATTTGGGATTATCTACTAAAGCTGAACATATGGACACCATATGACCCAGCATTTCCACTTTGAGGTGATATAGTCAACAGAAATACATGCACACATGCATCAAGAGACATGTATAAAAATGTTCAGAGCAGCATAGTTATAGTATCTCTGGGTTGAAAACAACCCTAATATCTATCGATAAAATAAATAAATTGTGGTATGTTTATACGATGGAAAACTGTAGCAAAGATAATAAGTTATTGCTCTATATATCAACATGGATGAATCTTATTAAAGGAAATAAAATATACACTCTATATAAAGTTTAAAAACAAACTATATAAAACATATACGAACTTTATATAAAGTTCATTAACAGAAATTAACTGTAATATTCGGGGATATATATTAGTCTGCTTAAACTGCCTTAACAAAATGCCATAGACTAGGTGGCTTAAACAACTGACATATATTTTCTCACAGTTCTAGAGGCCAGAAGTCTAAGATCAGCGTGCTAGCATGGTCAGTTTCTAGTGAGACTTCTGGATTGCAGATGGCCACCTTCTCACTGTGCATTCACCAGATCACCAGACCTTGTCTTTGTGAGTGCTTGGAAAGAGAGGGTGAGCTCTCTGGGGTTTGTCCTTAAAAGGGTATTAATCCTATTGGCCATACCCTTATCACCTTAATTACCTATCTTTAGATACAGTCACCACGTTGGGAGTCATGGCTTCAACATATGCATTTGGGGGAGACATAAATCAGTCTTTAGCAGGATGAGAAGTATTAATGTAAAGCAAAACAAGAAAGTGATTATAATATTAAAGGATGATAAGTATTGATACAAAGCAAAGGAGAGAAGTCAGGATAGAAGTTACCTAAGATTTAAGCAGAGGAAGGAGTTGTGACTGGAAGATGCCATACTGGCAGTGTTTTGTTTCTTGACACACATACCTTTTCATTTTATGAATTATTTGTTAAACGTCGCATTTATATTTTATACACTTTTCAGTACATGTGTTAGACACAATTTAAAAGATTTTTTGAAAAGTAAAACCATTGTGTTCATTCTCGTTTTCTCTTCTATAACCTGTTAACATTGTTGATCTATTCCATTTTTGTTACTCTATTGATAGTGAGTATGCTTAACTATTTTGACTTCTGATCCCCCATAGAAATTGTTTTTATATATTAATTTTTTTAATATTAATTTAGTAAATAATGGTAAATTTTAAATTTAAAATGTTTTAGCATGCCCTTTTTTTCTTCTGGAGTATTATTAAAATACATTTTCTGATATTCTGATGAATTGAGCTGAAATTATATTTTTGTCCTTAAGCATTTTCCTATGTGGAAATCTCCAGCTTCACTTGTCCCTGGCCTACACTTTATTAAGGTTGAATCAGTTGTTAGAAATCTATTTGGTCCTATTAGAGATTATCTTGGGCTGGTAAGATTAAGGAATAGAGGACCTATACGAAAAGGAACTGCCTCCAAATATAATCAGTAAAAGAAATGCTGTCTAGAAACAGAGCTTTTTATGTAGCTCTTCTTCTGGTATCATTAGTGGATCGAGTTGTTATAACTACTAAAATGGTGCATTAATTTCTTCTTTCATCAATCCTTCCAAGAGATTTTGAATTGCCATCATAACCAAGAAGTTATCTAGGAATCTGACTTCCTCCTCACTCTGAAAATTCAGTTCAAGAGACACCGTTATATCCTACCCAGATCGGTTGTGAGATGAGAAGACAGTGGATGGTGATTCTCCATCCGAACAGATCTTTAGTCATATTCCATAGCCCAGTCATTTGTCGATACAAGAAACAATAAATCAATAGGTTATCCCTTAAGAAAACTTCTCATCAAAATATGCTTTTTCTTGTAGATAATTCGCTCCTTCCTGCTCTTTCCAACAATTGAGAGACTATCTGAGTCACCCAACGGCAGAATCGCCACTCCGTTATTATGCTGGTTTCGATATGTTTTAAATGTTTTTAGCTACTTGTTATTTAAACCATGTCCGGAGAAAATCAAGTCCTGGTTGCTCAGGATGAGCTGTCAGATAATGAACCTGCAGGATGAATTTTCAGTCCAGAATGTGTTGGAACCTTTCTGCCTTGGTAAGCACATTTTAAAACATATGGGTTTATTCTTGTATCAGAAAGTGGCAAGAGAATAATCTCAGACAGTGGATGAATATCAAGCAAGGAATTTTGTGTTGGTTTTTTTTCTTCTCAAAGTTTAAAACTAGAAATAAAATGAGAATAGAGTGAGGAGAGTTCTGTACGACAGATAGAAAAGGCTCTTCAAGCTTTAATTTAAAACTTTATTCTGCTGATTCTCCACTCCAGCTGCAGAATTGGTGAGAAAGAATTCTTCTGTACAGAGTACAGAGTCCTCATATGAATCAAAGGTGTGCCATGTTAGTTGGTGTGAGAATTTTGCAAAAAGCAGCCTAAGGAAACCAGGCCCAATATTCCCATAGAGTGAACAGGCTCTGCTTTTATTTTCCTCCCTAAATGTTTTTGGAGGGGGTTAAATTTAAAAAGTAATAAATAATAGTCACGGTACTATAATACTGGGTGATTTGCTGATTATACTTTCTAAATGTGCCAGGGAATGTTTTTGCTACTTTACTTTTGGCTTCAAACATTGTTTTGAAATGTAATCTATCTTTTTAGTTAATATGAATTTACACTGTATTTATAAATGATTTTCATAATAAAATGATCATGTTTTCTTAACCTATAAGATGGTATAATTATATACCACACTTCAAAAGATTATTCTAGGATTAATTATGATAATATATACAAATTGCCTATCTAGTATTTTATTTATAATAAGCCTCTAATGAATGATACAACACCAGTTGCAGCAGCAGCTAATGGCACCATTCTAAGATTTTACCTGTATTTCTCAGAACTAACGAGGTTTAGTTATTGTTACTGACCCTATTTTACAGGTGAAGGTACTGAAGTATGGAAAAGGTATGTCTCTGTACATGGTAGAAGTACAGAGATTTGCCCAGAGCCATGCAACTAGTGAGTAGTGTTCAACTCAGGCAATCTGCCACTATGCTAAGCCTCTTTTTACTGTGACTGTTGCCATTGTCTTTTGTCTCAGTTAATCATAAAGTCAGGACTCCCAAATAAAGTTTACCTTGCTCCTCTGCATTAAGAGTGCCACAAGATCACGTGATAGTGAATTCAGAAACAAGTCACAGTCCAACCTTTATATTGTACAGCTACATATTGTATGGGAGGTATTTTTCCAAATATGTAGCAAGAAGCAATCATCACAGATATAACCAGTACGTTTTCTGTATTTGTGGATTTTTTTCCCTTCATGTTCTCCTCAACCCCCATTCTTTCTTCTAGCCTTAGCATAGCAGTGGAAGAAGATGAAATAGGGAGAAGGGAAGCAAGGTTCAGGATAGTCATAAAAATCACCAAAGATTGAAGTTAGTGGTATCCCTTAAAAACCTTGTGGTCCAGCGCATCATCCTTCCCTCATAGAAAAGAAAGAGATGGCCTCGTAAGTGAAAATGGCACTGACTGTACGTCAGAAACCTTCAACTCTCACTTTAGTTTCGCCCCAGACTCACTCTGTGGCCTCAGCATAGTCCTTTCCCTTCTCTGATTCTTGGTCACTGATCATGAGTAGACTAGACGAGTAGACTAGATGATCTCAAGGGCCAGTACACCTTCGGAAGTAATTTGACATCAAACAGAAATCATTTGGAATTCTGGCAAACATATATAAAATGACTCCACTTGTGCTTCAGTAAGTCATCTTATTTCCCTTTACATTTTTTCTCCCTTTAGTATTTTTTACCCTATAGACATAATTTTAAAAAGTAGTCACTAGTTAATGACTCTATTTTTCTCCAAGGACTTCTGCTTCTAAGAGGATGAAATTGATGTACTTTTTCATGTTTCTCCTACTAAGTACTAAAAACCCTGCATATTATATATGAAAGGGGGAGAATAAAACAGACTATGTAAGGACTTTAGAACCAAGGAACAACGCAGTGGAGAGTCTCTGGGGTTTTTCGTTTTTTGTTTTTTGCTTTTACCACATTTGGTCTAGATTTGGAGCCAGAACCCAGAATCAGCAATGGACATAGATCCAAAAAAGCCCCAACAACAGCCAGAGGACCAGGAAAATATCAGCCTTTCTAAAAGAAACTTAGATAACCACTCTAATCTAGCCAAGCACCATAGTAAGAAAGAACTGTGGCCTTATTCACACCTATGCCAGCAAAGCCAAGTGGGAAGCCTGGACTTCATCCCCAGCCCAGCAGTAATGAGGCACCCCTCTCTTTCCCCACTAGGGTGGTGTCTGGAAGAGGCTGAGTGGAGAGTCAGGACTTTCACCCTGGCAGTAATAGGGCCACCGCCACCCCCATCCCTATGATATCCATGGGGGTCACGTGAGAAGTAGCAAGGCATTCCTTCCCCTGCCCAGCAATAATGAAGAGCCCCTCCACCCCTTGGGTGTCAACAGACCAAGTGGAGAACCTAGATTTCTACCCTAGCTGGCAGTATGAAGTGGCCTCTTCTGTCCACTTCCCCTGATGGAAAAAAAAATAAAAAGAAAAAAAACTAAAACAAAGTTCAAATATATAGTAACTGAAGGAAACTGGACTTTGGGTGGTAAACACACAATAGAATATACAGATGTCAAATTGTAATGTACACCTGAAAATTATATAATTGTATTAACCAATGTTACCCCGATAAACTTAATTAAAAAAAAAAAAAAAAAGTCCTTCAGTCCAGGTTGACCTCTTACATTTCTCATCATTCTGATCCTACCAATTTTGGCATCTCACATTTGCCTTTTGATTTTCAATATTTCTCAAATTTTATCACTTTTAATAAAATATTTAATAATCACTTTTACAGGGAAAAAAAAGATCTGGAGTATCATAACATAATATCCAAAATGTCCATGTTTTAGTTAAAAATTGGTTGTCATACCAAGAACCCAGAATCTCAACTTGAATTGAAAAAGAAAATAGATGCCAACACAAAAATGATAGAGATATTAGAATTATTGGGCAAAGATTTAAAGCATCCATTATAAAAATGTTTCAATGTACAATTAGTAATAATATTTGAAACTAATGAAAAAATAGAAAAAAAATGAAAAAATATAAAAATAAACAAAAACCGAATGGAAATTTTAGGACTAAAAAATACAATAACTGAAATAAAAAAATAAATAACTTAAAAAAAATGAATAGGCTCAACAGTAAAGTAGAGAGAACAGAAGAAATAATCAGTGAACATGAAAATAGAAAAATAGAAATAGAAACTTCTCAAATTTGGCAGAATACATAAACTTACAGATTCAAGAAGTTGGATGAACTCAAAATAGGGAAAAAAAACAAAACCACACCAAGACTCATCATAATCAAACTTTTGAAAATTAAAACAAAGCAAATGTCTTCAAAGCAGCCAGAGAGAAATCATACATTATTCAAAGAAGAAAATCTATTTGATTTACAGCTGGTTTCATCAGAATCTCTAGATGCCAAAAGAAATGACATATATTTCAAGTACAAAAAGAAAAGAACTGTCAATACAAAATTCTATATCCAGCAAAAATATCCTTTAGGAAAAAAGAGGAAATTAAGATATTCTCCAATAAGATAAACTGAAAGAATTTGTAACCATCAGACCTATCATAAAAGAACAGCTGTAGGAAATTCTCTAAACATAAAGAAAATAATAAAAGAAGGAATCTAGAAACATTAAGAAAGAAAAAAAAGGAAAATGTGGGGAATTACGTTTTTTTCTCTTGAGATTTCTAAATTATGTTCAAAGCAAAAATTATAACACTGATATGGTTCTAAATGTATACAGAAGTATATAAGACAATTATATTAAAAATGGAGAGAGTGAAAGAACAAAAAAGAAAGATTTCTAAATTTCACTTGATGTCAACACCAGTAGATTATATTAAATTCCATATATGTAATGTAATACCTAGATAACCTAGAAAATCTATACAAAGACATACTCAAAAACATTGTAGGTAAATAAAAATGGAATTCTAAAATATATTCAGTAACACATAGGAAGGAGGTCAAGAGAAAGGACACAGAGGAACAAAAAAAACAGCAAAAACAAAATAATAAAATGGCATTCAAGCTCTAACATACTAATAATTACATTAAATGTAAATGGCCTAAATACACCAATTAAAAGACAAAGATTAGCAGAGTAGATTAAAAAAAAAAAAAAGAACCCAACTACATACTGTCTAAGAAAACTCAGTTTAAATAAAATTATATAAGTAGATTGAAAGTAAAAGAATGGGAAAATATGTATCATGCAAACATTAATCAAAAGGAACCAGGAATGATGGTGTCGATACAGGAATCGCCCATTTTCCGAAAGTTCATGTTATACCACTTTGCTTTTTAAAAAGACCTGTTTTCGCTAACCAGAAGAAATACAAAAAGGATTTTCGCTTTAAAACAAAAACAAAAAATTGTTACCATATTAATGTTGGTCTTTCATAAAAGCAAAGTGGTGTAATGCAAACTTTCGGAAAGCAAGAGATACTCTTCACTTTCTGTCATTTGGCTTAGGAAAGTTTTCATAAGAACACTCTACTTTCTAATATCAGGGGCTACCTGTATCAGATAAAATAGACTTCAAAGCAAAGAACATTGCCAGAGACAAAGAGGGACATTACATAATAGTAATAAAAAGGTCACTCTATCAAGAAGACAGCAATCCTAAATGTATATGCACTAAATAAGATGGCTACAAAGTATATGAAGCAAAAACTGATAGAACTGAAAGGACAAATCCAGTTTTTTTGGATATTTAAACACCCCTCTCTCAACAATTGATAGAGCAAGGCAGAAAATTAGCAAGAATATAGAAGAATTCAACGATAGTATCAACCAACTGGGTTTAATAAACATTTATAGGACATTCTACCCAAAATATCTGGATTTCTGATAGGCATTAGGTAAGACAACTATCTGTGCTTTCCTTATGCCTCCTTAGAAATATTTTCTAAACCCAAATCAGGACATGGGATATAAGAAAGTTTTATTTGTTTTTCTGTGTGTATTTAATGACCTATGTATAGTTATCTTTCAGTATCTGCAAGGGATTGGTTCCAGGCCTTCTACAGATACAAAAAAAAAAAAAAAAATCCTCAGATGCCAAAGCCTCTTATGTAAAATGGTGTAATATTTGCATATAACCTATATTTTCATATAGGCTACAGCAGGGTATGCCTGCCCCTCACTTCATTTGGGTACATTCAGCATAGTGCTTAGCATGTGGCAAATTCAAGTTTTGTTTCTTTGAACTTTCTGAGATTTTTAAAAAATATTTTTGATCTGAGGCTGGTTGACTCTGAAGAGGCAAAGCCTATGGATACGGAGGGCTAAGCGTAATACATAACATATGACAAATAATCAAATGTTTAATATTTTTAATTAAAACAGGTAACTATTAAAGATTTTTTCTAGTTTTCTACACCAGAGTTATAAATACTCTCTTAGAGAAGTAGGCTTCATAAGCTGCACTTGACAGAAAGGAATTTTCCTTTCAGCTGCAGTGACTGACCTACTGCATCTTCCTGCAGCTTCAAGTATAGGCATCAGGGAGCAAGATAGGTTGGACACAGGACACAGTCCTTCCAACCACACTGTTGCTTGGGGAACCCTGGGTTTCCCTTCCCACACAACCAGCGTAGAGCTATACGATGTGCAAAATAGGCTCTTTAAACCAAACTGAACACAGCCACATTGCTTCATCTCTGTTCCAAACAACCAACTTGCAAATGAATTTGTGGAGCACAGCCCACCTGTTTCTGACATTTCTTCCTTCAATTTTCTCTTCTCTTTGTTCTAGATCTGGCCATTGGCCTCTGGTTTTTTTTCCCATTACCCACTCAGTCTATATAATCTTGGGTAAGAGGAAAGGAGGCAAGAATTACCTGTCTTCTTTCTTCCCAGGGTTCTTGGTTCAGTCTCCCAGTAGCGACCCTAGGATGATCCTTAACCAAGCATCTTGATCATCCTATCCAACCTCTTCCCACCTGTCCCCTCTGGATCTCATGTCACCCTTGGCTCCTCTTGCAGCAGTTACCACAGAAGCCACCTTTGCTCAAGCTTGCCCTGGCAATCCCTTAAGTGATTCCTGTTACCTTGCTTACTACAACTGGAAGAGAGTCCCAGCTGAGAGAGAACAATACGTGTAAGACACTGGCCCTTGCAGATAATGGTGGATCCCGCCCGAGCTTATAGCCCATGAATGGTGAAAGTAGTCAATATTCAGACCAGCCACTTGAGTCGGTGGCATGATTTTCAGGTTTATACAAAAAGAGGGTTGTTAAGAGAAAGGGACACAGGTCCAAGGTCTTTCTCGGTGGTCACAGCTGTGCCATCCAGACATTCCCACCACAGACCTGCTTCTCTGTAGCTTGACAGTCATCCAGACAATGACCTTTAACACACCAGTTTGACTTTTAGGAAGCCTTGCAATGTTTACACATTATGTAACGTCTGTGCTTCAGTAGAAATCTTGTGGAAACAAAGGGAGGAAGTTTGCCCGTCCAAGTAGTAGATAATAAATCCTGCCCTATCTGGGTAGAAACTGATTTTCTATGTCCTTTAGTTTATACACATATTTTTTTGTTGTAGTAAGGTCTGAAAAATTCAAGGAACCAAAATATGCAAGTATTTCCAATGCTGTTGCCCTTTTGGAGAAGATGGCATGTCCCTTCATTTAGGCTGAGTTTCTGTACATTCGCCTTCTTCACCAGACTGAGTGGTGAAACATCATTTCCTATCCAGCATTCAGGGAAGAGTAGCCCTCATCCAATTAGCATACTTTATAAACTTTACCACAGGGTTCATCTGTTCAATTTATGTAACTAGATTGTTTTAAGTGTTATTTTTAAAGAACATATGTGGGTTTGCTCTTTCATTTTAATTCTGGAATTACAATTATATACTACAAAAAAATTAATATCTAGTACATATTTTCTTTAGAATAGATTTTCAATTTCATGAGAAATGGACTTTTCACTGAGACAGCTAAATGGGCTTTTCTGATCAAAGCTAAAAGCAGGTATATTTTAGTAGTATCACAGGTCAAGATAATTAACTTTTAAAAATATTCTAGGTTCGTTTTGTTAGGCCAAATCAATGTTTTAATTCCTTTCGTCACCTAACGAGAAAAACAGTACAGAGACAGAGGGCATTCCTGGTATGTTACATTACTTTGTTGCATACATTCTTTTGAAAGAAACTTTCATAATATTTCTTTTCTTTAATCCATATAGAAATAACATTTTAAAACAGGTACAGTGATATGAAAGGAACTGAACTATTGAAAGAGCTGACACATAAGCTTCACTAAAGAATCACAAAGTTCTTCTCATAATTTGTTTAACTCAATCCCAGAATAATTTTTTGAATAAGACAAAACCAGATTCCCATGTTACCTATTCTCTCATTTATGTATGTAGCTTAGGAAAATCCTTTTATAAAAGCCAACTACAGTTTTAATGATTTATGGATATTTAGCCTAAAATTCAGCAGTGAAGGCATAGATTTTTGTGTGTGTGCCTGGTCACCATTAGGATTTAAGGGAAAA
>NW_011888809.1:4970554-4975436 GCF_000151845.1 Pteropus vampyrus
GTAGGAAGGGAGAGGGAGAAAAAAGCAGAGAGCTTATCCCTGGTGAGGCTTTGGCTTATTTAGAAAGAGAAGTCCTCCCCCAGGAACGTCTGCCTATAGACTAGTAGCCAGAACTATGTAACATCCCTGGCTGTCCGGGATATAAAGTCATATGTTTTGGCTTTCCCATGTCTCTAGGAGAGAAAATAGGATTTTTTGTGATAGGCTTTTGTGTAGGTACATAATACCTACTACATCCCCACTCCATGACGGTCTCAGGACTCATCCTCCACAGACTTCATCATAGCACGTCCCACCCATCAAACACCTAGCTAGTGCACTCCATCTGCACTAGTTAACTAGTAGCCGAGCCGGTTAACTCCATCTTTTCCCCCACCGTAACTAAAATCCATCACAGCCACGTCCCTCCAGGACATCTCTAGGCTTCATGACCCCTGGCAAGACAGCCTCAGACTGGGGCATGCAGTGCATCTATGGCAGGCCGCCTTCGAAGCACATCTAGATGCTCCCAGCCACAGTGGAGCCCATCTCAGTTCCCATGATGTTTATTAGTACATGTGTTATTTTAAAGAGAATTTAAAATGAAACTTTTTGCTGTTTCACATCTATTTGTATGCCTACTAATGGCAGCCCTTCCCAGCCACCCTCCCATCATGGAGGTGAATATACCAACCCCTTTTTCTAATCTAACAAATTCTGTAATGAGCATTTTTTAAAGAGATTGATTTATCTTTGTGAGCATCATGGTATATACTTTGGACATAGAAAACCTATCAGCCATTTTTTAAAAAATCAAAGTGACTAGAAGTAATATCTTGGTCAGAATAACAATCATATTTTACACTGCAGTGTACACACCCACATATGGCAGATTTCCTACCTTCACTATTCACCTAGTTCAACTGCCCATCTCCAGCAATTCCCTTTGCTTCAGCCCCAACAGCTCTGTTTCCTCAATATAATGGCAAAACCAAACACATGCAGAAAGCTATGCATACATCTCCCCCAGTCTTCCTATTTTATCATTAATTGGGTTTTGACTTCCCACTACATTTTCTCTTGATGCTGTGACCAGTGTATTATGTGGCCTAGTTCTGGGGCAGTCTCATCAGGAGCTCTTAGACTCTCCCTCTTACCTGCAATGATTTGTCTTAGTTTTATACCAGTCCCTGCCAGCTTGGCTTACCAAGGTTGATACACTTCAGCCTCCAGCTCTGGCCTCCATTGTGATGGCAGCTCTCACATGACTTCAAAGAAGGCAACAAGCTTTTCCTATAGACGCCCCACCTGCCCCCCACCCCCTGAAAAAAAAACACCAGACCAGGAACTTTCTCCTTCAGTCTCTTCCCATTTGTTTCATTTGACAGCCTTTACTGATACCCGCCATGAACCAAGCACTCAGATGAGCACTGGAGAGAATAATAAACGAAATACAGTTCCTGCCTTTAAGTTACTTCCAATATGGTAGGACAGACATGAGGATTGTAACATGACAGGAAGGGCTGTCATGAGCACAGATACAGGGCCTGAGTGATATGAAGCAAGGAGAGATTAGTTCTACCTAGGTAAGTAAAGGAGGATAGAAACAAAATTGAACTTAAAGATGAGTTGGGATTTTTTCAGACAGACAAAATGACATCACGGTAGGCAATGGATTTAAACAGAAGGCAGCCTTCTATCGTGGATTTTGTGTACTTGGAGAATTCAGTGATACCACTTGACCTATGAGAGGAATATCCTATTGATCTGTAACGTCAGCCCTCACTCAGCTATTTCAAACCGTGAGCCACTTACCACATTAAGTGGATTGCAGAAGATGATGGTGGTAAATAAAATAGAATATTAGACTCCTCGGTGAATATTTTTAGCACCTGTATCTAGATTTGTAATAAAACAAAAGTAAACAACATTCTTCTAGACCATTCTCTTTCCTTCATGTTTTTGTTTCCATTACTCTTGCTACTAGATATTTTCTTCACTGTGGTGCTTGAAACTCTGAATTCTGCCGGGTTTCCAGGAATGCTATTGATGGTCATTGCCAAGAAAAATGTGTTTTCCCCTTAGGAAATTACACTTCTATTTGGTATTATTATTTCTGACCACTGTGTTGTGTTATGAGCATTTCTGAGGAATGAAAAAGATGGCTTCCTTCAGGCAGTTACTGGAAAGGCAACTGGTATTCTACTTTCTATTTTTAAGTATGCTTAGATGAGAAATTATCAGCGCCCCACCCCCTCTGCCCCTAAAAAAGAGTAGGCATAAAGGTGGGGTTAGGTACATTCATGATGAAAAATTTACTTTTTAGAAAAGTGATTCCATCTATGGCCATGCCACCCCGAACACGCCTGATCTTATCTGATTTTGGAAGCTGAGCAGTGTCGGGCCTGGTTAATACTCGGATGGGAGACCACCTAGGAAGACCAGGTGTTGTAAGCTAAAAAAAAAAAAAAAAATGAAAATGTGATTCCTTGCAAGTTATTTGAATTCTTTAACTTTTTCTAATTAAGCAATGACACTACATAAATGTTTACCTCCATGAATTAGCATAAAGCAAACTCACCCAGCCCAAGAATTATCACCACCTGGATCTTGGAAGCCTCCCTTGTGCCCCTGCATATCCAGAAATCACTTCTGAGCTCATTCAGGTTGCTGGCAGAATCCAGTTCATGTAGTTTTATAACGGAAGGCCTCATTTTCTTGCTGGCTGTCAGCTAAGAGTCCCTCTCAGTTTCTAGAGTTCACTCTCGGTTCCTTTCCACCTGAGCTCCATCTTCAAACCAGCAGTGGTGCATTTAATCCTTTGAGTGCTTTGAATCTCTGACTTCTTCTGCCACCAGCCAGAGCAAACTCAGATTTTGAAGGACTAGTGTGATTAGGTTAGGGCCTACCAGGACCATCTCCTTTTAAGTCATCTCCACAATGTAATATAACCCAGTCATGGGGGAAATAGATCATCATACTCAGAGATTCTATCCACGCTCAAAAAGGAGGGGATTATAGAAGGGCGATGAATCTTTGTGTCATCTTAGAATTCTGCCTGCCACCGATCACCTGCTTTCTACTGTTCTAAAAGGCTACCTGTCCAAAATCAAACAGCCATGTATGTGTAGTCATTTCTTGAAGAGTTTATATAGAATCAATATCATTCCTTAAAACATTTAGTACAATAGATCAATGCAATCATCCTTCCCTGGCTTTTTCTTTGTGGAGAGTCTTTAAATTACAAATTTAATTCCTTTAATAGATATAAAACTATTTAGTGAATCTTTTTCTTTTCAAGTAAGCTTAAAATTTGTGTCTTTATGTGGACTTCATCCATCTCATATAAGTCGTTGAATTTCTTGGCATAAAGTTGCCCACAAAATTACCTGATTATTCTTTTGGCATATGTAGAATCTGTAGGGTTGTCGCTTCTCTTTCCTGATGTTGGTAAAGTCTTAGGTCTTATGTCGTCTCACATTTTTATTTGTATAGCAATTCTAGTATCAGTTCTGTCTCTCTGTTTTAAAATTTGTCCAGAATGGTTCTAATCAGGTATGGTAAAGTGGCAGACACAGACAACAGCCTTTGCAATAAGAGTTTATTTCTTAGTTCCAAAGAGGAGGCCCGGTAGGAGGAAGGCATGGGGAAAGCACAGGTATGCTAAGGGCCTGCCTTGTTTGGATGGAGAGATTATAGACGCTGATTAGTTCCAGACAGCAATAGAAGAAGAAAAAAAATGTAAGTTTTACACTTTAGGTACGGCTAACCACTCAAATAAAAATGGAATTTATGCTTTGAAACTATTATTGAAAAGAAATTTTTTAAAAAGTAGGGAAGGAAAACTCATCATTCACACTAAAAGGGGTGGAAAGAAGAGTCAGAAATAACAAGAAAGCAAAGCATACACAAAACAAGATGACCAGAGTCAAACCATCTGTCTTGAATGTCCTTGTATGTGAATATGTTTAGTCCTTTGATTTAAGAGAGAGAGAGATTTTCAAATGGCATTTTTAAAGAAGACTACTTATGCTTTTAAGTGACCAAAAAAACAAAATGACAAAAGATTGAAAATAAAAGAAAGGAAAAATATAATGGGCAGATGATGACAAAAAAACGGTAACAACAGTATGTAATATCAATCAAAATTGAATTCAAGCAGCAAATATAAATGAACATTTTTATTATGCCAGTACAGCAAAGCCACATAAATTCATGTTATCTGGATTTATTTCTCTTTCCTAGGTAGTCTGACATCTTGAAAATGAGGATGACTTTGTTCATTTCGCAGTGAGCATAATGAACTAACCTCACTAAAAACTCTTAAGATCCTTTTTTTAAATAAACACTTTTTTAGTTGTGTTCTTTTTAAAAAATTGCCAGGATAGTTTCACATTAGTAACTGCGTAAAGTTTCCCTGGTATACAGGATTTATCTGTAAAAATGTGTGTTTCTAATCCTTAAATCAAAAAATACATTGATCCAGTGCAGTCACACACGTCAGCTGCCAGGTATCTGACATTCGATCGTTATAATGCTAAACATTGCTTTGAGAAAGCCAGGTGAAGGTGAGTGGAGGGACTTTTGTAGGACACGCTCTTATTTCCAGAAATGATGCATGTTGCCTGACTCATGTGCCTGTCTTAGCCTCGCTGACATCTCACATCAATAGCACTGTCCAAAAAAGGGGGCTGGGGAAGGTGTGGGGGCAGGAATTTACTACAATTAATTTGACAGTTGTGTTTGTTACGTATATTCTAAGTGTTTGACTTTTTTTGTTTGAATATAGTTAATATGGCCTATCTCGGTGGCCAAGAAATGATGGAGATAGTAAAGAGAGACAACGAAACCATAAAGGAACATTTGTCTAAGGTAATCACTGTAATACTGCAAGTAAGTAGAA
>NW_011888809.1:4977146-4978538 GCF_000151845.1 Pteropus vampyrus
CTTAAAAATGTATGTATTTTCAGAATATCGATCTGTAGTAGCATTACCCAGAGAGGACTTTTGAAAATGCCAATCTGTGTTTGTAGCCATAATGGTCATCATATTTCTCACGTAGCAGCTGGCTAGAGGTTGACATTTTGGATCCAGGAGGAAACTCTCACTAGCTGAGTTGCGAGGGGGGGCAGGGCGGGGGGGCGGTCAGAAGGACCATCTCTCCAGGGCTTTCAACTGTTTCCAGTCATTGAAGGATGTGAAAATACAAGAAAAACAGTATTTTATATTTCAGTTAAATTGCAAGTGAATTTGTTTCAAAAATGCATTTAAGTTCTCAAGGCTAGAAGTTCATAAAAACAGCTCAACTCCCAGTTAATAATAAGACTGGCAGATGCTCACTTCCAAAACTCACACTTGCTGACCGACTAGACCCATCATGTGTCCAAGCCCATCCTACCACCTGTGGAAGCCAGCTGCTGTGAAATACTCATCATTCCTGAATTCTGTTTGTATTCTGCTCAGAGAGAGGTCAAAGGAAGGTGCTAACTTATTCCTGTCCTAAGTTAAATCCATATGCAAGCATAATCATTCCCAGATAGAGGTCTGCTCATGGTAATTGAACGTCAGGACTGTAAGTTTACTGAAACTTTTATGGGAGAAACATGGGGATAGAATGGTAGATGGCAGACATTTCAAGGTTAATATTTTAACAGTCAGAGGAATAAACTTTTCCAACTACAGGGAATGGATTTGTTTTGTTTTTAAGACAGCATTAAATATTTGTGGAATTTGGGAAAGCAAGATATCGTTTCGTTTAATGATGCAAAACTACCTTGCAATTAATCGATTATGCCTTCTACCAGCAAAGTCTGAGCGCTGCAGTAGTGTAATGCAATTCCAATTCCTAAGTGAAACGAGGTACAGACAGGAAGTTTATTGCAACTTTTTATTTCTGTAATGAAAAAAAGAGGAAATATGCTGTAATTTAATATTGGGGAAAGTTGAATCAACATATGTCCCCATCTGCTTGGGGAAATAAGGAAACTCAAAAGGGCACGTAGTTCTAGGAAGACGGTGGCCATTGCCTCCTGCCTTCCAACAACCCTGATAATTAGTCAGACCTGAAAACCACTTCCCAAGACGAGGCAGATCCCTATTTGAGATATTGCAGTCAAGGATACTCTGTCCCACTTCAGCCCAAACATAGGCATTCAGAAACTTCATACCTATCCAGGACTGTCCAGTGTGAAGACATTTTGAGCCATACATTTTGTTGTAAAAATCATTCACTATATCTCAGTTATTCAACTTTTAAAACAGGTCTGAAAAATGTGTCTTTGTGCCATCCAGCTAGAAAACCACACGAAAATTAGTCTAAAAATAGTCCCCCTACTGTAT
>NW_011888809.1:4979583-4984373 GCF_000151845.1 Pteropus vampyrus
TTTAGAAGGCTTTAGTAAGAATGAAGGCGTGAGGTAGAAAGAGGCAGCATTCGGAAGGATTTAGGAAGTAGAATCATGGGCACTCAGTACTAACAGGACGAGAGAGAATGGCGACAGGAGTCTAAGGTTGTTCCTCTGGACTGGATTTGGTAACAAGATGGGGAATGTGGGAGGAGAGGCCACTTTGGTATTTTTGTTTGAGATACCTGTGAGACATCCAAGGGGAACACGTCTGGCAGGTAGCTGGATATGTAGTTATGAAGCTTAGAAGAGTAGTCTGGGCTGAGTTTGATTTGGGAGTGAAGAGAAGTCATTCGAAGCCATGAGCATGGATAATAGTAACCTGAGGAAATATGTAGTATAAAGAGAGAAGACATCTAAAGGTTGATTTGGGGGGAGCACAGCTTAAAGGTTGGGAGGAAGGAGAGGAGCTAATGAATAAGTGGAGTGGGGAGGGATGGGAATGAGAACCAGGACGGAATAAACCAAAGTGAGAGAGTCAACTGTACATTTTCGCCACCCGAATCCCAACTCTACTGGGAGCCTCTGGGGTATGCTGTGCTTTATGAGGCACCTGGTGTGTCTGAGGCAAAGGGGAGGTCAGCGTTCCCTTGTTCTGTCATTTGTTCTAAACTGTAAGGCGATGTGTGTCTCAGTCATAGAAAAGTGAATTAGTGTTTGATTTAGAAACTCGAAGTTTTCATTTAAAACTCACTTAGAGGGAAATTCTAAACGGCCGTGACCATCTTTGGCCTCGGCTGATGAAACAGCCAGACGGGATCTGAGCATCCCTGTCGGTCGGTAGGGATCTGGAACTGTTCCCAGCGAGAACACAGGAGATGCAGCTTTCTAATGAAGGGGTTGCCCACAAAGTGCTGCTGCCCCTTCCTGCAGATGGCCAGGCCAGGTGGCAGTGTGGTTTGGGAAAGGCAGAGTGTCCCCAGGAGCAGAAATGCCTCTATTGTGGCTCTCTCCCCATCCTGCTCAGGCCACCTGAGCCCAGAGGTGCATGTTGCCTTGGGAACAAACCTCATGCAGTGTTTGCAGATTTGGGCATGCAAATCCTTCAGACATGCACAGGTCCTGCTCAGCGGAGCATAAGAAGCGCTCCCTGGACCAGCTAACCAGGACTGCCTTTCCGCCAAGCCCCAGTCTGAAACAGATTTGTGTTAGTTCTGCCTGTTTAATTTGAGGCCTGTCCAGAATGTCACAATCATCCTGGGAATAGATAGTTTTGTTTTTGTCTCCGTCATTTTGACCTTGAGAGCTTCGTGTTAGACACTCATGTTAGCATACCCTGCGTCCTCTGGAGGAGCATGATGAAAGGAGCGGGCGGCTCACTGGGAAACCGTCTCCAGAGTCACGTCCAAACTGCAGCTCTGCCACTTGCTTACTTATATGACCTTGGTTAAGTTACTTGACCTCCTTTTTTCATCAATAAAAGGGTTTAATAATAATATCTATTCTCATCCGGTTGTGCCAAAAATAAAATGCTATCATTTATATAAATACCATGCAAGAGTGTCTGGCAGGTACTAAGCATTCAATAAAAGTTGTTTTTTTAATTATTATTTTTATTACGGTATTTATATCCTAGATATATCTCTGAGTACTTTAAAAAGAGTATTCGCCTAACTTCTCCTACACATCACTTCTCAAATATTTTCATTCATCCCAGTCCAGATCACAGCCACTGCTCCCTACAGGAGAATGCTGTCTGTGTAGGAACGGCTGTGAGGGAAAACACAATAGCACCTAATCTTCACCAGGACGTGGGCCCAGGCCCCTGGTGCAGAGAAGTCAGACAGGCTGGACTTGGCCATTTTTTTAAGTTAGTTAAAAAGCGCTTGCAGCTCATCTTCCACTTTCTGAGGCGTATACCAGGGAGAAACAGACACAGGAGGATAGATGGGCTCCTGATGTCTCATATGCTAATGCTTTGCCAGGGACAAATAGACACCTTGGGTCAGCGTCCCACTCCAGTCCCAGGTAAGGAAGAGATGAAGCTAATGACTAGGTGGCCCAGTGACTTCCATTTGGGAGTGAGGGAGTTCTGGCCCTTACACGTGAGTCACGCAGGAAGGAGAGACCCCCGTCTTTGAGATGCATGGTTGCTCCAACCACTGAAATGTGGCCCGGTTGGTACCCAGCTTGGACTCGCTCCTCCTCCTTTGGGGTGTCGATTGCCGCTGACCTACAGGTGGCTGCAGAGGGAAGCGAGGCTCAGTGGTGTAAAGGGTTGTGTTTTCACCTCCATCCTCAGCCAGTTTTTTTTCATCTTTGGGGATTTTAATTCTCGGTTTCTTAAGGATGGTAATTGAGCCAGTTCGGGATAAAAGGAAGAAAGGAAACAAGGTAAATTGGAAACGAATTTCCTAAACTGTTTCCCTTTCTTTAGCAATTCTTCAAGTTTGTAAAAATGGTTGCTCAGGAAGACTGCAGTGAAGCTGTAAAGCCTTGTGACTGCTGTTCCTCTGTTCCCTAGAGGATAAGATTTTTAAATAACTGAAAAGAGCTGTTTATGTTACAGAATAGGTTTCCTTTAAGATTGCAAGGTCAAGGCTTAAGTGTCTGACTTCGGGGGAAGGAGAAAGGCAGAAGGCCATTGCTGTCGTCCAGCCTGTTCTGGAGATGAATACATTGGAGACCTAACAGTTTGTATCCTATGCCTGGGAAAGCAGGAAGGGGATGAAAACAGGGAAATGAAGGCAGGACAGAAAAATCTAGCTGGCAGGTAGGAGGCCTAGGTGTGTGAGTACTAATTTGACCCCTTGGTAAGCACCTGGCTGGTTTATATCTGACCCTTTACTTCTTGGATTTAAAAGAAAAAAAGAAAAGAAAAAAGAAAAAAAGCTGGCCAGGTGGGAGTTCTTTCAGAGAAGGAAAGAAAGAGTAAAGAAAGCTGGAATGACATAATTTTTCTTGATTTCTTAAAGTAAGACATAGAAAATGTATCTCCTCCCAAGCATGTACACCATCGCTTTTTGGGTTCTTTCTCAGCTGGCTGGCTATTCCCGTGCCACATGATGTGACAGCTCAGAGCACTCCATCTAAAGAAGTGAACCCATTACCTCAGCTGGGAAGCCTGTTAATTTAGTACTCAGGGAGCTATGGCTGTCTATGAAACATTAACGAAGAAGTCTCACACAGCCCAGGAAAGCAGGGGCGCTATCTCTGCTGCCCAGGGGCTCACCCGATGAGCCCTACCATAGGGAAGTCACGGTGTCAGCATGTTGGTGCCTTCCTTTGTTTTAGGAGATACACAACCAAGAATATACCCAAAGGGCACTGCAGCTTAGGCTCCAGGCCTCACTTATGAGTCAAAGTGGGTGAGAATCCACTCAGCGAGCTGAGTGTAAGGGGTGGCTCGGAGATGGGGGTATGCTTCACTAGCGATCAGTTTAGGATTTTTCTTCCATCCAGTGTCTTTCTCCACTATCATTTCAGGGGAATACAGCAAGTGTGTATGTGTGTGTGATAATGAAGTAAGGTATATAATAAAACTTTGCTTTAGGCTTAAAAAAATGTTCAACACAAATATTTTCTGAGCCTGACATATCAAAAGCAGCTTATCAGAAGAAAATATATTTTCTCAAAAACTAAGTTAAGGCCATGTAGCTCCCTTTTCCTCTGGCCCAGGTACAGCTCTTGCTGTGGGGAAGAATCTAGACAGATTTTGCTGTCACCATAGTCAAGGTCTAGAGGTCCCTTTGGTCATCATCACCGTTTTAATAGCACCTACCCCTTTAAGAGCTCATACTGTATGCAAAGTACTTGATATGCTTTGTTTTCTAATCTTCACCACCAGCCCACAAGGTAGCTCTTTCTATTCCCACTTTACAGATGAGGAAACAGGCATAGAGAGACCAAGTAACTGGTCGAAGGTAACAATGCTAGTTGATGGGAGAACCCAGGATTCCAGTTCAGGTGCAGGTGGCTCGGGGCCCAGGCTTCCCACAAGGCACCCACTGCTCCATGCTCTCCCTGTAACTGCATGGTGAGCTTGAGCAGTTTCACAAGTTATCTTGCCATAGTGGAATATAAGGCCTCATGAGAAGCCCTTTCACTCTGAGTATTATAGCCCCAGAAACACCGTTTGCCACTCTGCTCAGGTCTACAGTGTCTCATGAAACAGATTGCCAAAAGACCACTTGAAGGAATAAAGGTCAATTAAACTTCAATTCACTTAAGTACTGGGAAGAATTCATTTATACCAAACTTGGCTACCTGGTGAATTATAGTCTAAGGAGCTTCTGAAATTCAGTTTATCCGTAAAGTGAACAAGGAAAAGTAAATAAATATGCATATCAAATAGAATTCTAAGGCAATGGAAAACTTTCTTTTATTTAACCTGCAGCTCCTATAATGCCTGTAGTCCTAACGGACTATTGAATAGAGAGAGGTAATTCAGATAAGAGATTTTTTTCCCGTGTTATTGAGATCTAATTGACATATAACATTACATTAGTTTAAAGTGTAGTGTACAGCATAATGACTTGACATATGTATATATTGTGAATTGATCACTACAATAAGTTTAGTTAACATCCATCAGCTCACATAGTTAGAAATTTTTTTTCTTGCAGTGAGAACTCTTAAGGTCTACTCTCAACAACTCTCACATGTACAGCACAGAACTGTTGACTATAGTCACTTGCTGTACGTTCCGTTCCCAGGACGTGCTCATAACTGGGAGTCTGCACTTTCTGACCAGCTTCGCCCAGTCCCCTCACTCCTCCCCTGCGCCTCTGGCAACCACGAATCTGTTCTCTGTTTCTATGAGTTCACTT
>NW_011888809.1:4984858-4990767 GCF_000151845.1 Pteropus vampyrus
GTATTTAAGGGCCAGTTTATAGCACCTGTGTCGTTCCCTGCTCTGGGATCTTATCCAAGGCAAGACTGTCTTACTTCTGAGTTTCAGCCACTTAGTACCATACGGGAGATAAATTTATTAGAGTCATTTTTGGTGAATCTATTCATTTCAGCAGCAAAAGGTAAAAAGAGAAAGGAAAAAAAAAAAAAACATGAGAAAAGACAAATGTGGCTTCTTTGTGGTGGCAAGCTGCAGCAGTGTACAGGGACATTGTAGCGGGGACACGTCTCATTTGGGGAACCCAAATAACATCTGTGCTCACGGAGACTGCAGTCGCCATGTGTCCATGCAGAGGACGCACACGGAGAAGCAGAAGCAGAAGCAGAGTCCTGGAAAGTCAGAGTCTAGAACTGAGAAAATTAAATTTTATGTTTAATAGAGAAATAGACTACTTGACAATCTGGAAGCACAATAATTTCCATCTCAATAATGTGCTTTTACTTTTTATCAGCTCTCATGCATGTCAAAGCAAGTGCCAAGGAAAAATGACCTTTTGGAAATAATTTATTTTATTATAAACCTTTGAATTTAAACATTCTGCTGATAGCCCGGGATTCTTAGTTATCACCCCCATAACATGCAGCACCCCAAATGAGCCACATAGACTTTGAGAAGACTTCGGGTAAAGGTAGTTGAATTGATGGTCACACTACTCGGTGTTTATATCTGGTTAAGAACTCCCGGTCTTGAGGTTTTATGTTTTCATGACATGGTTCAATTCACTAATTAATTGTAGATAGTAGTGAAAGGTACTAATTAGGAATGTTGTCTCTGGATTATAAGCCAGATTTGTTTCAACTTAAGCAAGTTAGTCTCTCTAAGCCTCAGTTTCCTTTTCTGTAAAATAGGGATAAAATGCCTTCCTCACGTATTATTGTAAGGACTCAGTGAGCACAGAGGTTAGCTCAGAGCCTGGCACATTATTCTCAGTTTTCATCAGTTTATCATTATTCATTGTGATTCATTGTTATATATCGACATGAGAATAGCACACACTCTTAACTACTATGCTTTGGTGTCATTATTCCTTTTTCTACTTCACCTGTCCTCCCCCATCCCCCACTACCTCTACACACCCCATACTTTTTCAGTTTCCTGTTTAGGGTTACAGGTGCAGAGTCCTCTGTTCAGATCTATTGCCTGTGACTTATAATCTATAGAGAACAGGAAGTATCTTGAGCCAGTGTATATAAAGGCATTAGAAATAGCCACGTGTTTTACTTGTAAGCCAAGATTTTCATAGAGAGCCCTTCAGTGAATGTAGCCTGAAGAGGAACTGGCGGGGCGGGAGGCGGTAGGGGGAGACATTATCCCACCAGTACTTAGAGGTTTAACCAAATACGGCTCACTCTAAATGGTTCCTGGTCACAGAGGAATCAAATAAAATCAGATGAACATATGGGGAATCTAGACTCTTCACTGTTAACGCTGTCTTGCACACTGACGTCACTTTGTGTTGAGGTTCCTAGTACCGGCCGTGGACAGTGTGCGCCCCATAAGTACTTGGTCACCACCTATCTCTTGGTACCGGGAGATAGGTGTAGGGTCCCTGTAATCTGTGTTTTATTACTCATTCTCAACCAGCTGACACCTTCACGCGTGAGGGGAAGGGTGGCATTGCCCCAGTGCTGAGGCTCATCGAGCTGGACTTCTCATTGGAGACATTTCAAGTTGTAATTATCTCCCTGAAAAGTAAATGCGAAGTTCTCCATAGAAATAGGCTGAAATGTTAGGCAGAGAGCAACAGTGACGTTGTTCTCTTTGTCACAGCGTCTTTTTGTAGGGAAGACCTTCCCTGCCTTGCTGTCCTTACAGTTGACCCTTTTGTATTAGGGTTTTTCGTAAGACTCCACCACTACAGCTTGTACCGGTACGAGGGTTCCTGGGTGCCTTTCTCAGTGTCCAAGTGTCTTCAGGCCAGAGAGCGCACTGGAGCAGGGGAGCAGAGCTGACGGACTCAAGCCCAAGCCTGAATTTCCAGATTTCTCAACACAGCACAATTACTCATTACCCAGTGGACGATAACATGTATTTCCCATATCTTCCTGCCAACACTTGATCCCCCACAATCTCTTTGCTATTGTAGCCAGAGTAAGTTTCCTACCATTCAGATCTAATCATGGCACTTCACTGTGTGAAGCCATTTGTCAGCTCTTGTGGACTTCAGAGTCAGGTACAACCTCCTTAGCATGGCACAGAAATTCACCTGATCTCTCTCTGCCTTGCCAGTCTTATCTCCTATCATTCTATATTCCAGCCATTTCTGATTACGTCCAATTCCCCAAGCATGCCATGCTCCTTCACACTTTTTACGTTGCTTGGCCTGCTCCGCACAGTGTGCTCCCCCAGCCTGAAGAGTCAACTCAGGCATCGACTCTCTGGGGGTTGTCTTGTGTACATGGTGCCTCCAGCCTTCCCCCACCACGAACTGTCTTATAATGCTTTCCAGGTTCCTAATACAGGGTAGATGCTCAACAAGTAGTCGCTGAACAGATTAATCAGTAAGGGTTTGAGTGAGTGAGCGAATTTGGTATGTTATGGAAACTACAAGTGACTGTAACTGGCCACTTAAGGGCTGGAGCTGGGCATAACTTTTTTCAGTGATGACAAATGTCATCGGGTTCTTACAACTAAGTTGTTATTTTTTGTAGAAATTATCACTATGTACCCCTCTGAATAAGATCTCACTTTTGTTGCCTTTTTTTCCCAGAAATACAGAACTAGAACATAGTTTTCAGTGAAGAATGATCTAGAACTAGACACACATATATATACTTATTATAATTGTGTGTGTGCATAAATATACATATATACATATATACATACTTATATATGTGTGTGTGCCTATATACATGTATATATACATGTGCACATGTGTACACATGTCTACATGTATGTACATATGTGCACATGTGTGTGTGTATCATGGGCAGATATAGATCAATCTTAGTAATGCCTCAAAGGAGGTTCTGTCTCCATCCAGCCTGCTTGCTGCGACCCAAAGGATGATTAGATCACCTCCCCACTGATCGCCATTCTCTCCCGCTGCATGGAGGCTATTCGTAGACATGTCGTAGACACTCTCAAGTTCTGATCACATTTCATCTGCTACATTGAGAAGCTAGAGTCTGTCTGACTCACCTTTGCATGCATTCAATGGACTTGTTCCATATTCCCGCCGTGTGGCTGTATGACAACTCTTAATTGAATAATGAGTGGTCACTAGTCACTCAGTGATTTTTGTCTCAACAACTCATCCTTGTTCTCATCTGCCATCTCTCCAGTGTCCACCCCAGTCTCAACACACAGCTTTGCTAGCGAGTCCCTTCAGTGACTCATGGGTGATCTGTCACACAAGTCTCTGTCTCTCTGTGTGGCTTTGTTTCCATCAGATACCTCTTAATTCACTCCCACAAACCATGAAAGCTCACTGCCTTGAGAGAGCCACTCTCTGGAAGGAGCCTTGGGACTAATTTATAGGGCCAGACACAGGGACTGTTTTTAGAGCAGGTTGCTTGTGTCATATCTGTATTTGGAGGGTAAAGTATTTTCTAATGAAATGTTTTCATCTTGTCTTTTAGCTTACATTCTACTATGGTGCTAAAGATGCTTGGTGTCCAAAAGAGTACTATGAAGACATAAAGAAAGACTTCCCAGAAGGAGATATTCGACTCTGTGAGAAAAAAATACCTCATGCTTTTATCTTACACTCTTACCAAGAAATGGCCGACATGGTGGCAGACTGGCTTAAGGACGATCTGTCCAAAATTGAAACGGTGACAGAAGAAAACCAGGACTGATAGCTGGCACGTAGAGGCGATAAGTATACTGACTCTTTGTAGCAAGTAGTGCACTTAGTAGGTAAATGTTTAATTTTGATGTTTAATAATCGGAGAGAAAAAAAGTGAGAACCTCTCGGCTTACAGTCTGCCCACCCCCAGTTCCCCGTGCTACAGTCTGTGGTAAACACAGTTGATGGAATATTCCATAAATTTAACCTCACCTTTTCCAGGACTCACAACATGGTGACCTAGATAGGTCTCTTCCGTTTGCACGAGACGCCCAGTGGCACAGCTTATTTTGGTAGGCAGGATCGTTGCAGACAAAAGGAAGTCTAAATTTAGTTTATTTTAACTGATTTACCTTATAGAATGGCTTCTCCTAGAGGAAATTATTAAATAACTACTAGAAAATGTAAAAGAGATCAGTGAATGTTAAGTGTATAATCAGATATGTGAAGCGTATGAGATCATGAGAAGGACATACTCATGTACCAACAGCAGGAAGCGATGAGCCATGGATCTTGGCAGCGGACTTGGGTCTCTCTTAAGGACAGAAGTTGAAGATTAGCCCAGACTAACTTCGTAAAGGCCTTGCCTGAGATCATCAGAATCAGGCTGAATACCAGGGCAGGCTGCACCCACCTGTTCCTACCTTGCAGTACATCGCAGACCACCAAGTCGGCCTTTTGTCTGAACACCAGTGGCACGAGCCCAAGGAGAGCCAACATTGGGGGAGGTGCTGCTCATCCCCCCCTCTGAGAAGCATCCCTGAGGAGTGTGACTCCCTCATCCACCTGCCTTAGACAGGGAATGAGGTTTGACAGCCTTTGCCCTGGTCAACTAACCAGAGAAGAGTCGTTCGAGGATCCTGACTCTGCCTCCCCACCACAAGGCAGCCAGCCAACTCTGTGCCGAGCCTTAGTCTGCCGGACTGTGAGCTCCCTGCATGCTCCTCTTCTCCAGAGCCAGATGCGGAGTCCCTGGACAGTCCCAAATCAAGCCTGTATGTACCCACCACATGCAGTTCCTCTTCTGTGATTTTTTCAGTGAAACTCCACTGAGGACCAGCAATGAGCCAAGTACTGTGCTATGCATTGTGTATAGAGTTCTTAGCTATATTATGGTTCTTTTCTTCTGAAAATCTTCTAGTAAGTAATTTCCAAAAGGGCATCTTTACATTGCTGAATAGAGGATTACCATAAATGAGTTCTCCATTTCTGCATTAGCTTTGTTGGTTGGAAATAAATCGTTTTACTAATGAACCAAAACAAATCATTAAATTATGTAAATTCACCTTCTCTGGAAACCTTGAGGTCCAGTAGAGAAGAAGCTTGCTCTCTGGCCCAGAGTAGGCTGACAATTTTGCTGCCTTCCCCGAATTGACTCAATCCTGGGGCCTTAGGAGCCAATAAATCCCACTGACTACAGTGATGGTTGACCATGGACCAGAAACATGGGGGTTTTGAAATCCCTCAAACATTATCATTCTTTAAGGACAAGAGGATGTTGGCCTTCCTCTCAAAACCTGAAGCCCCCTGATGAAAGATTCAGGTCTGATATGCTGCCCACACCGCAGTGAGTGTTGAATGAGTTACTCTCTGTCAGGGCCTCTCCATCAGAGCAAGCAACTCCTCGGAGGGGAAGGTCCACGCTCCAGGCATGGAGTATTCTTGGCCTTGGAGAGGAGCCAGGACACTCAGAGGCCATTGGCTCAGGGCTGCACACAAAGTCCTTGTTGGCATCTGTGTGGAAGGTCTAGAAATCTGACGTTAGAGGCTAGAGCTCATGGACACCTCACTGTCCTCACTTATAGGATTAATAATAATAATGCATTAATAATAATGCATACCTCATATTGTTGGAAGAATTAAAGTAGGTGATAAAATTAAAGCATTTAGCACAATGCCTGACCAAGAGTATCTTCTGAATAAAGACTGGCTGTAATAATAATTATTATTAAATATCACAAAAATAAAAATGAAAGACTAAGATTTATCAGCAGTGGATGAAATCCATTTTCCAGAAGCATCTCTGCCGGTATGTTCCAGTTAGCCCCATGGCTGGTCCTTGGCAGTAATTTCATATGGA
>NW_011888809.1:4991807-4993784 GCF_000151845.1 Pteropus vampyrus
GCTTTCTGGCCCCGGGCCATGCAGGCCTCCCACACACAGCCCAGGATGCTCCAGCATCACCTCAAGGAGCTTACGGTCCATCTGAAATAGATACAGGAAGCCAACCAATTCTTAACACCAGGCATCACCTTTGTTCCTGGCCTCTCACAGAAAGAAGAGGACATACTTGGGGGAGGGGGTGGTAAGGAGCCCTCAGTGGCTGGAACTGAGTGTGTATCTCTGAGGCCTTACGGCTGAAGCTCTCCTGCAGGAGGGCAGAGGACGCGACAGCGTTCCCTTTCCCAGGAGACTGAGGTTCCTGCCTGTGCCCCATAGAGATGTAGGTGAGTGATGAGGTTGGTCCAGGCGAGAGCTGGTGTGGACCATCGGCCTGTCCTCTTCCACCAGACCGAAGGCATCCAGAGCAAGACTGGTGAGGCCTGAGAAGGCTCTGGATTGCCGTGGTTCTGTACAGAGCCAGCTCCTGGAGGGCGATGGGGAGGAGGCTGCTGCTCGTGTCAGAAGGACAGAGAACTTGGCCGGGCTTGGGGGAGGGACGAGTGAAGCCCGAGAAAGCACCCGCTGCTCCCCCCACACTTTGAGTGTTCTCCTGAGGGCCTCACAGTCAGTCCTGTGAGGCTGTAAGTATACTCACTTCACAGAGTACCACGGAGGCGCAGAGGTCAGTGACTTGCTCAAGATCTCACAGTTCCTGAGTGACAGCTGGGATTCCAATGCAGACCTGTGTTCCAGAGCCATCCCTCATCCTTCACCCTTCTCACGGCCTCATGCTGCCTCCTGGAGGCAACAGTGGGCAGCCTCGCAGGCCGGGCGGGCTGGGAAGGGGAGTCAGGGAGGGGCAAACGCGGGCCAGGTTGGCAGGACAGCGAAGAGTAGAGAGTTGGTAACAACTGAGTAGTTGTAAAAGAATGAAAGATAACAGACCGGTTTTGGGGGGCGGGGATGCCGCGGGCACTGGATTGCAAGGAGGAACGCCTGCGATGCAGCGGGAGGCAGCGGGAGGCTGCACCCAGGCTGCACCCAGGCTCTGACCCTCTGCAGCCCTGGGAGCCGCCTGGTGCTCCAGACGCACCAACTTCCGTCAGCACCTGGCCAGCACCTGTCTGCTCCCCTGAAGGTGCGCCGAGCTCTGAAACTTGCAGTCAGCGGCTCTGTTCTGAGAGCGCCCACACCTCTACCCCACCCGCTGGAGACCTGGCCCCAAAGACCAGCTAACTGCTCCTGCCTCCCAGAGCGCTCTTCCTCCCTCCCTCCCTTCCTCCCTCTGACCCTGACCCCTACGGTCCCCTGCCATATCTCCACTGAAGTACCTATGTTATCGCAGGAATTAGTTTGTACCAGTCTGCTCCTCCCCACCCCAGTCAACACTCCTTCCTGCCCTTAAAAGGAGCCCTAGGAGATGAGATTTGTGTCATCTCTGTATCCTCAGCGCTTGTAGAACAGGGCCTGCCACGTGCAATAGTCAGTACATTTTGTCATCTAAGTTAATAAGTTTCCACCACACCTAAGAGCCAAGCTCTCAAGAAACACTGTTCTCAGTGGGTCAGGTGATCGATCGGGGACTCAGTCTCCGGGACTCCCACTCCCTCAGAACTGAGCTCGTACGTGGGAGTCTGAAAGGGACTTGCTCTTTATCCCTTCAGTGTTTCCCCAGGCCAGCTGTGCACACAGCTGGGTTGAATAGAGTCGAGGACATGGATAGTTCCCTTTCTGGCACTGAGGGACTATAGGAAAGCGAGGCCAGCACACCTCACGGCCCATTCTTCTTGTCCCTCCGGCTGCAACTGTTACTTCCATTCTGTGATCAGAAGCCCTCTGGAGTTGGGGTATTAGCAGCTACCAAATATGTGGTTGTTATTCGGTTGTTATTCGCTGAGTGCTCACCCCGAACAGCACCCCAAGTGGGAATTACAGCAACAATGCACAGCCCGTGCTGGGGGACAGCGCTGCGTTTCATTTGCTCTGCATTCCTCAGAC
>NW_011888809.1:4994814-4998465 GCF_000151845.1 Pteropus vampyrus
CTATTCTGTCACTAACCCTCTCCCAGAAATACCTAAGGAACAGATGAAATAGCTTCCTCTTTCATCTGTAGGGAAAAGTTGAGTGTGAGAGCCGGATGGTGGTGTTAGGCTGTGTGCTGGGTCCTCTCCTGCCCAGTCTGAGAGAGACGCTGACTGGAACAAGGTGATGTCACTGCGCACAGATCTAGTCTGGAAAAGTGCTGAGCAGGATGGCCCCGCAGCGTCTGTGGCACGGCCTTGGCCTCGCTGGTTTCCCACGCTACACGACTGGCCTTGCACAGGAAGCTGCCACACTTGGGCCCACGCTTTGGGTTTCAGAGGCGCGACGGAGCAGCCTGCAGAGTGACGTGCTTGTGCTTCTGAATCGACAGGTCCCCCAGCAGCCTGCTATGTGCGGAAGCAGACACCCTCTCCACTCAGACTATGCTGGCGGTGACAACGCTCACTCGTTACAAGTGATGGTGCTCATTTCCCACTGCGTTTTGGCCTCTTCTACCTCCCCGTGCGGTGCTTTCATGCAGCGTGGGGCTGTGTACAGGGACATACGCAATGTCACACCAGTCACAAACACCCAGGGAGCAGCGGTGCTTTGCCTCAGGCCCCCATCCCGGTGGATGACTCCACATTAAAACACAAGGTGTTTCGAGGGGGAAGGGTCAGCATAAAGACTGATAGGCCTGGAGCCCCCAGGTGGCCCCGTTTGAACGAGTCATTCTTGTTTCCCCCTTGTGGTTGACCACTGTTCTCGGTGTGAGGGGTAGGAGCGGTCTGACACAGAAAGGCCAAGCAAATCGAGAGTATTTCTCCAAAAACCCGTCAGGATCAGTTTTATCAATAAAATATTTAATCAACTTATCTGTACAAAATATCAAAATGGTTAATGGCGAGTATACAGGCATGTTTCACAAATATATACCGCTATATAATTGTCAAGAAAAATAGAGATTGCTGTTTTACAGTTCATTTACATTTCGATATGTACAACCTATTTAAACTTGAGAATACGTACACACCGTGGATTTGTACCTGGCCTTGGCGAACTCCCTGCTCGCTGGCCTGGGCACAGGCAGCACTCACGACATCAGCTCCTGCTGCCCAATAAGGCCAGGCTGGGCAGCAGGGAGACAAACCCATCTCCAGCCCCCAAGCCTCGGCATTCTGCTCTGACCAAACCAGTTCTGGAAGACTGATGACAAAGGAGATTTCTGCCCACCTTAGATGAGGGTTTAAAAACCTCACCCCCTTCCCCATCTTACTCCGGATCCAAGCTGACAAACAGGGAGCGTCACTGCAAAACGAAAGGGACTTCTAAACCCCTCCAAAAAAGTAACTTGTTTTGTCTGTAGCCGCTGAGGGAAGGCGTGTTATTGAGCTGTGATGGCAGCACTGTCATCCCGAGCTGTGTGCATTTCCTTGCATGCGCTTGTGACGGGGCAGGTGTCTGTAGTGTCAGATGCTCCTACCGCCCACCCGGGACCTGCTCAGATGGCGACGTGCCAGAAGCTGGTGCTAGAGTTCTACTGAAACCATCATGATGAGAAGAGCTGCTTCTTTACATGCTTTTTTTTTTTTTTAATTTTCAGAATCCCCTGTTGTCATCTGCTGAAGGGCAAATTGCAGTCAGCATGTTAATCCTTCTAAAAAAAAATGCACCAACTTTTCATTTGGGGTGAAATACTTAAGCTAAAAGACCTAACGTCACTCAGTTATGATTCTTTGTCACAGAAAACACAACAGCTGTTTGCACCACAGTATAAGGTGAAATACAAAAAAAAAAAAAAAAAAAATGCCCCTAAAGATGCTCGTGTCCGACGTGTGATATAGTCGAGGTGAGAAGTGCCAGAGAAATTCCCTTTTCCAGGGTCTCTGTTCCTGGCTTGGAAGAGTTGAGTATTTCCCAGCCAGAAAACACTTTTCACCCCAAGCTTGCTTTCTCCCTGAACTGCATCATTGTCTAAACAGAACGCTGAATGACTGACTTCGCTCCGACTCTGACAGGTCCTAACCCAGAAATACAATTTGCGAAGCAGTAAGCCCTGCTCCTGGGCGCACGCCCTTTCTCAGGGAGCCTGCTCTCCTCCAGCCAAGTCGCTGCTGCCCGAGCCACGGGGGGAACTCAGACACATGTATCTTTTCCTGCCCTTGACAGCTGTCAGTCACTCAGAGATAAACACACAGACAAGGAAAGGCCTTCGGCTGCCCACGTGTGAGAGGTCTGAGAGAAGCCAGACTCATGGGAAGGAGAGCATATACGACAGCTACAAACTATAGATACTGCCCTGCCCAGCCTGTAACCACAGAATGTCCTCAAGGGAAGTTTAGCCGGTGTCCCTTGGATGGGTCGGTGTGTTTGCCTCTCATTCAGCAGGACCTCTATGAATAAGCCTTCCAGGGAGTCTGGTTTTCATCAGCCACAAGCACACTTCAGCCCCAGAAGGCTCGGCCAAGGATCTAGATTCTAGTGGCCAAGTGTCTGAGCCAGGTCCAGGACCAGAACAGGCACCTTGCTCCCTTCTTTAGATGCAGTAACTGGGTGTGGCGTGGCCACCGCCGGTCAGATGAAATGGCGCAGAGATGATTCTGCAGAGAACACAGCCCCTGGCCCACCTCCTGCCTGGCCAAATCTCCAGCCACCGCTACACCACATTCCTGTTTGCCCGCAGCTGAAAAGGTAGTGAAATAGACATGCACAAGCAGAACAGCTGGCCGCCTCTCGAGAGGTCCGTACTGCCAGGCCTAAGGGCGCTGGGGACTCAACCAGCGAAAGCTTTTCCTTGTTTTTCTGGACAACTTATTTTGCATACCGTTACTGACTTAGAAAAAAGGATTAAAAAGTTTCTGCAGAAGGAAGTTTGTCAGGCAAAAAAAAAAAAAGTGCAAACTGTGTCATATACCAGCACACGAAGCTGTCCTGCCAAGTCACCTAACTGCAGAAGCACCTCTCAGGAGTATCCGTGAATTCCATGACCCTCGTGCCTTTGCGGGGGGGGAAGGAGGAATGCGTGTGAGAGAAACCAGCCCCTTCTTCTGCCAGCACAGAGCATCACTCGCGCCCACCGGTGCAGGAAGGGGCCGGCAGGACTGCTCCAGGAGGTGTGCACAGGCAGGAGGAAGCGGATGGCCGCCCGCTGGTTGCGCTGCTGAAGACACATTTGTACTTTTCAACAACTATAAGCAAGATCTGAAATGCACACTTATTTCCAATGACCTTATATTATACTCTCTTACTCTACACATCCCAGATTGCTCTCCTGTAGCTGCTGCTGCCACCATGAGGTACCACCCCAAACTCTGCCTGGTCAGCAGATTCTATGGCCAAGTCACAGGCCTGCTGTAGGCACAGCATCTCCTCCGGCAACTGTGGGCTGGGTGAGAAGATGAACTCACCCCTCAGGAGCACAGAGCACCCCTGAATGAGTGGTCAGAGCCCACACGGCAGGTGTCAAGCCCTCAATCACCGCCACAGAGTTCCTAGGCCAATTTCCAACTGTGTCCCAGCAGCTGCCTCCGTGTAGGTGACTGTCTGCAGACGAGACATGTGCCCTCCTGCAGAGAACAGGCTCTGCTCACCCAGAGCCTTCCTGGCCGTTACCAATTCATGCAGTGCTAAGTTCTGGGCACAAGTGAAAGTCCAGAGAGGCACAAAAGGAG
>NW_011888809.1:5000045-5002592 GCF_000151845.1 Pteropus vampyrus
GAGACTGTCGTGTGAGAAGTCACTGCACTGGGGTTGATGGATGTGACTCCGCCGTCAATTGATCCATACCTCTTCTCTTTCCCATGGCACCTTAGCATTAAAATGCCAGAGCGGCAGGGTGAAGGGGACCCCGTACATAATGAAGGGGCACAGCTCAAACCCGCTTCCCCAAGCTAAGAGGACAAAGCCGGCCAACCTCTCCGAAGACTCAGCCCCGCTGCTTGGGAAACTGGAATTCAATCCAGGAAGCACGTGGGCATCGGTGGGCATGGCTGCCTACCAGTGTAGGGATCTCCCTTAACGCCGAAGTGTGGCTACCAGCAAGTCACCAGACTGTCCTGGTGTATGGCAGACCCAGCACCAGCCCTCTTCGGGCCCCATCTGGCCTGCCCTGTGCTCCCCAAGCTGCGATGTCAAGCCCTCCTCTTCGCACCAGGAGTGGTTCACGTGCTCTCAACTGGTAGTCCACGATTCTCCCCAACGAAACAAAACATTTGATTTACTTCAGGAGGAATACTTTGGCGACCAGGATGGGGGACAGAGGGCTGCCTTCACTCACAGTCCCGACACACTTTACTCTGCTCGCTAGCAGCCAGCTTGCCCATCAGTGGGGACTGGAGCTCCCACTCCCCACTGCCTGGAAGACAGACAGACAGTCCAGGGCACTACCAACTGTGCCGGCAGAATCCCTTCTCCACATCTTGACAAAGCCAGTCTAACCACATCTCAGCAGCCAAAACCTGTCTGCCTCCACACATGGTGGCCTTTTGGCTGTCATTTTTACAAACTGAAACACATCTTCTCCATGCACCTACTTTTAACTCTGAGAAGCCAGAGGACTGAGCAGCGTTGGGGGACTTCCGTGGTCCCCGGTGGTTACATGCAGCTTCAAAGGAAATCCAGGAGGCATTCCTTTTGTTTGGTAAGCAAAAAACACACTGAAGCGATCAGAGCCACTGAAAGAGTTGTCACTGGCCAAAGACAACAACCACCCCCTCGCCCTGGGTACAGCCTGGACTTAAGACACAAGAAAAAGACACTTCTCGGAGAAGGAGGTCATTAGGAAGAAACAGAGAAAATGGAGTTTTGTTATTGTTTTTGCCATAAAAAGCTCAGGCTAAATCAAGAAATCTCCCCCAAAATTGTTTTTTTTTTTTAATTGAATTGGACGACATTTTATTTTATTATCGTTATTTTTTTTTTAATGCCTACAGCACCCGGTCTTCCTAGGTGGTCACCCATCCAAGTACTAACCAGGCCCAACCTTGCTTAGCTTCCGAGATCAGACGAGATCGAATTGGATGACATTTTAGAGATTTTCAAAATTGTTTTTTCTAGTCACTAAAAATGTATCAAGATGGTTGCTTTTGTCCAAATACATTAAATGCCTCAGAATTTCTTCAAAATAATATTTAACTATAATTTTTCATTAACTCCCTTTCTAAAATTTCTAATACTACAATTTTTATTCTTCATTATGACAGATATCGAGCAATCACCATGCAATCGTTATCAAAATCATAGTTTTTAAAAAGCGAGAAAGGCTTCTTTGGCAAAATCCATAACTGTAGGGGGACCATCTTGGCCTAGTCACTAAAACTGAGCACTGGTGTACCATTGCAGCCACTTTGGGATTTTTGTTTTTTATTTTTTGTTTTAACCTGAAGAGATTTGCATTTTCTAGTTACTTATAACCACCTACATAGCCACAGCATATACAATCACATTATAAATGTGGGGGATTTTCTCCTTTGGGGCAATTTTACAGGAGAAAAAGGATTCAGATGGGGCCCTTAAATAAGCTGAATCTAAATCTTTCCGTTTCTCTCTTTCCCTCCCCCTCTTTCCCTTCCTCTCTTCCTGTCTCCTTCCCTCTCTCATAATCACTGAGAATTAAAATTTGTGAAACTGGTCTTAAACCTTAGCATCCAAGACAAGATGGGTAGAATGAATGCCTCTCAGGGACCCTACAGGAGAAGGCGCAGCACAGCCTTAAACAGGAGCGCCCAGGAGAGCTGCAGGGGTTTTCAAAGAATCATTGGGAGCCCCAGACAGGTGAACCTCAACTTATTTCTCTTCCTTCTCTCTCCCAACCATTTACACAGGCCACAAAGGACTACAGGGCAGAAATGAACCAAACAAAGCTATGAAAGCTGGCATGTTCAAGCTCCCTTTTACATGGACGAACAATCCTACCATCAACAAGACTCTTTGAGGCAAAATAAGGGGGCCTGGGGGATAGGGTTCCAGCGCTGCTCCCCCATGCCCAGGCCTGGCCCTTCTGAAGGGGCCATAGCAGCTGAGCTGCAAATGCCCCTCTATAGAGCGAGAAGGAGAGGAGCCGACCTTCCTTCTGCTCTTAACCACTGGGCTATGGGGAGCTGAAAGCTCACAAAAGCACTTTTGTGTGGCCTCATTTTCCGTTACTATCACACTGCCAAAAACTACAGCAACAACACAGGCAAAGCATGTAAAAGCCGACACAGACTTGATAGCTAAGCACAAGCACATGTTGGCCCACTCTGAGTAAGTGCCATGAGAGGGACA
>NW_011888809.1:5004942-5005496 GCF_000151845.1 Pteropus vampyrus
GTCTGGGCCCCGGAAGGACAGCTGCCAGCCTGGCCCAGAGGAAAGGGAGCCTTCACCCCGGCTATCAGAACCGGGCCTTTGGCTCATCCAGCCGAAAAGTCCTGCCACTGCGACAACATTCACTTATCGCTGAGCCGGGGGCCAGGAGCGCACCCCTGCGGGCGAGACCAAGGCTGAAGGCCACTGCAGTTGTGCTTCCTGCCTCAGAGCCACGGGTTTGCCGGGACTAGGTCCCCGGACAGAGGCCCAGTCCGCGCATCAGAGGTTAGTGGGCCCCTTCCAAGGCCGACTGTTTGCCCGAGGTCCTGCGCTATACGGGGACTGCTCTTTATTGCCCTATTGAGTCCCAGGAGATCCGCGGAGTGTCCGTTGTGCGAAAGAGAAAATTCTCGTCCCCCGAAAACTCTGCTCCTCTGCTCCCTATCTTCCCCATCTCAGCCTGGACATTCCAGCCGGCCGCGGGCTCCCATGCAGGCTGGGGACCCTAGATTCGTCCAGTAGGGGAACTTGTCAGCATGACTTGAGATCCTCTAGCGCGTCCAGCCTCCTCGCTT
>NW_011888809.1:5006066-5008184 GCF_000151845.1 Pteropus vampyrus
CCACTGCGACAACATTCACTTATCGCTGAGCCGGGGGCCAGGAGCGCACCCCTGCAGGCGAGACCGAGGCTGAAGGCCACTGCAGTTGTGCTTCCTGCCTCAGAGCCACGGGTTTGCCGGGACTAGGTCCGCGGACAGAGGCCCAGTCGACGCATCAGAGGTTAGTGGGCCCCTTCCAAGGCCGACTGTTTGCCCGAGGTCCCGCGCTATACGGGGACTGCTCTTTATTGCCCTATTGAGTCCCAGGAGATCCGCGGAGTGTCCGTTGTGCAAAGAGAAAATTCTCGTCCCCCGAAAACTCTGCTCCTCTGCTCCCTATCTTCCCCATCTCAGCCTGGACATTCCAGCCGGGCGCGGGCTCCCATGCAGGCTGGGGACCCTAGATTCGTCCAGTAGGGGAACTTGTCAGCATGACTTGAGATCCTCTAGCGCGTCCAGCCTCCTCGCTTTCCTGAAGCGGAACTGGGGCCCGGCCTGGCCCAAGGTCTCAGAGCGATGAGAGCAGCGGGTCACGATCAGGAACTCCAGGCTCAGCTTCTCCCAGTGAGTCCTTGACCTCCCGATGGAGGGAGAAAGGCGGCAAAGAAGCGCAAGAGACGTTTTCGTTAGGGGTTGGAGCGGCGGTGAGCGCCTTGCTGCGGTGAGGGCAGTGGGCCCAGTGAGGTCTAGCCTCCAGGACCGGCGGTCCCTTCCCAGACTTATCCTTTCCCGCTGTTATCACTTATCTCGAGCCCTCGGATTTTATTTCTGGTCGTGTGCACTTTTTTCTTTTGGGGCTCAGGAAAAAAAAAAAAAAGAGGTTGAAATTCCACCAAGCAACAGATAAGGAGCTCCCTTTGAAGAGGGTCATATGGTTTCGTTTTGCCCCAAATGCGGAGAGACTGTGCAGACTCCCCCCACCATTGGAGATTTGCTCGCCAACCCGGGACGCCAGGCCCTTGGCTCTTGAGGTCTGAAGTCTGGGCCCTGCCGGTGGCCTCTGGGGACCTCAAGCAGCCTTACTCCAAGTTGAGGCTCGGGGTGGAGAGGGAGGCAGGAGAGGCAATGGGCAAGTGTTCCCCCTCCACTGCTTTCTTCCTGAAGGCTTGCTAACTGGAGCACTTTCTCTGAGCTTCCCCACAGCTTCTCCCTGCTTCGGGGGGCTGCCACCGCATTCCCTCCCTCCAGAGGAAAGACAGGTAGCCTTACTAGCCTTGTCAGCCAAGTGGAGTGTCCCAGGAAAGGGGTCAGCTCTGGTTGAGGCTACAGTAGGTCTAACTCAACCAAAGAAAGAGCATCTGGTGCCTCTCCCAGCCGAGGGCCCTGCACACACCAGCTCTCATAGCCTGGCAGCCGGCACAGCAACATTAGGGCAGGGGCCTTCCCTGGGACTAGACAGCAGGATACTGAGCACCCCAGTATCCAGTCCAGGGGGCAAGCAAGGCCCTCAGAGAATGCTTGAAAGTTCCCAACAGACTGTCGGGCCATTTGAGTGCAGGATGTCCCTGTACCCAAAATAAAGCTCTGTGTGTGTGTGTGTGTGTGTGTGTGTGTGTGTGCGCGCGCGCGCGTGTGTTAGATAGAGTGGGTGATTTGGTCACTGCTCTCAGGCAGGGCCCATCTACAGCACTACTTGCTTTCCAGCCCCATTTGCCTTCCTTTCTCTCCTGCTTTGGATGCTTGGTCTCTGGCTGGATAGAATTAAGGCCGAAATTACTTGCATTTCCTCCTGAAATTAGTTAAATCTTCTCTATCTGTCTGCTTTAATGACTTCAATAGAGATTAATAAAATCCAGATGACACAGCAATCACCGTGGCCTCATCCACGTCCTACCTTTGGAGGGCCTGGCCCAGAGTAAGGTGGGGTGCTTACCCGGGAGAGGCCTGCATTCCTGCACCGTGGCCGGCCCTGCTCTCCTCCCCACACAACCCGTCGACGACCTCCGGCTCTGCCAAGGTCCCTGCGTAAGGCATAGGCAACCATAGCTACACACCTGCACCCTGACGCGGCCTGCCGAGAAGAGCCCTCTTCCTATCTGGTGATGCCACCAGCCTCTCTGGGGCCATATGATTTAGTCTGATGCCTGCCTGTGTCTTGCATGTCTCTGCGTGTCCCCAATTTGTACGACCGCCACGAGA
>NW_011888809.1:5008954-5012689 GCF_000151845.1 Pteropus vampyrus
AACGGCGGCCGCTTCGAGCCCGTCGCGGGGGCGGCAGGCGCTCAGCAGCCAGAGACACAGCGCGGCGGCCGCGCTCAGGTCCATGGGCTCCGTGGGCCAGGCGGGCGGGCGGCGCGGGCTCCGTGGCTCCGGGAAGTCCCCCGGCGCCTTTTGAACATAGTGTTTAATAATGGGGGAAGTGTGCGCAGCGAGCCGCGGCCCCCCCGCCTCTCGCACCCCACCCCCGACCGACGCCCGGAGCAGCGCCCCCTGCTGAACACTCCAGTGGCAGCGCCGCGCCCCCCTCTCTGGCCTAACGCGGAGTCCAGGGCCGGAGGCTCTTCCCCCCGCCCCCACCGGATCGCTGCGACCCCACTCTCGACAGGCGAGTGATACGGGCCGGAGGCTCCCGCCACAAAACGGGGCCCCGCCTCCTTTCCCCACAGCCTTGCGAACCAGTCCGCCCACGTTGCGTCCCAGCCAAACTCGCCATCCGGAGTTAGAGGCTCCGGGGCACGATGCGTGCCCGCCCAGCTTCTTCCCCGCTCCCCTGAGAATCACCCGCCCCTCCGCGCTCCTTTTCCGAGAGTGCCCGAGAAGCCCGAGGTGGGGCGGCAGAATGGCTCGGCCCGGTCCATCAGTGCCGCGACTCCGTGGCCAACGTGCACCGAGAGGCCACAAGGGCGCGCGGAGGCCCCAAGGGCGCAGAGGTCAAAAGGGCGCTCAGGGTTGCCACGAAGGTGCGTTTTGGGTCACCAGTTCGGCTGTTCAGCACCCTGCCACAGCCCCCAAAGATGGGAGCGGGTGGCCAGAGCAGGGGAGGGGACCCATAGGGAATAAAGCCAGCGGCCGCAAGGGCAGGGCAGAAGGACAGATGGAAGTGGATCGACAGTCGGAGAGCGAAGGTTTGGGCGCGGAACGTGAGCTTAAACGGGAGCCCATCCTAAAGGATCGCAGGACTCCTGCGCGGGAGTGGCGCCCCAAGTCATCTGTGCGTCAATTTTGACTCCCTCCTTCTAGGGGTCGGGCTAACAGAAACAGGCTACCGGGTATATTGGGGTGCAGCCAGAAGCCCGGACGGCGGGCAGCGAAGAGCCCCGACTGGCGCCTCTGTCCTTCTTCGCCCCGCCGCGGTTATTGCGCGGGGCCGGGGTCGGGGGAGGCAGCATCCCGGAGCGCACTCGCGCGGGCGGCGGGGCGCTTGGGTTCAGTCCATAGCCCGCACGTTCCCGGGGCCACGTCTCAGGGGCACACGCAGGGGAGGGTGGTCGTCGGCGGGTGTCCGCTCAGCTCCACCCGCAGCCCGGGCATCCCCCGGGTGCCGGCACGTCCGGCAGACCGACGTGTCACCGTCTGGCATAGGACGGGCTGAGCCGAACGGACCCCGAAGCAGAGCAGGCGCGTCCTTTTCCTTTAAAGTTGCATTTGCTACCGAATTTGAAATCTAGACGGGCTTAGTGCGTCACGGTCACTGGGTGGTTAGCGTCAATGCGACGTCACAGGATCCAAAGCCGGGTGAGTTCCGACTCCCGTGCGGGTTAGCTGCAGTGACCCACAGAGACACCCGGCCCTGGGAGGTCCCGGGAGACTCTGGCCCAGGCTCTTCCGTTCCCTACACCCGCTACTTCGTCCCAAGCGAACTCCTCCCACCGTCGTTGTGGCCATCCTGACCCCTGCGGAGACACGGTGCCCATCAGCTTGGGACTTCCGAGCCACTCACAACCTGGGAGGTATAAGGACAGAAGGAGAGGCCTGGTGAGGGGTCACTTCTCGGACCCCAGGCCAACCCGGTGGGCGGAGGAGAAAGGCCTGAAATTAGCATGGGAAGATCCGAGGCTGGGATGACCAGAGTTTCATTAACCCGCCTTCTTCGGGACTGGGACTGGGACAGAGAGCCAGCGACAAAGCACGGTCACAGGTTCTTCTGGGTGGTGCTGGTACCACGTTGCCAAGAACTGATCACACTCGACAGGGTTCAGCCTGGAGCTTCCTCTTGGGGACTGCGAAGGGGTGGGGGGAGCCTTTGATAGGTGGGCTGGGCAGGAGGGACACCTGGAAGTTGTGGTCTATGGGCTGCTAAGTGCATTATGAAGGGAAGTGCCTGTCCTCTGCGGTGCCCAGCAGACACTGGGCAGCTGTTGATGAGGCGCAGAGGCAGGTGCAGGAAGTTCAGAGAAGGGTGAGAGACAACTGGGGACTGGCCTTCTAACTTTGTTCTGCGCCCGTCTGATGACCACCCCCCTGACCCCCAGAACTCCAGACTCCAGCTGTCTCACAGAGAGAAGGTGAGTTTGGCTCCAACAGAGGAGAGAAAAAGGGAAAAGGGCGGAGGACTGTTTCTCACCCCACGGACCCTTCCCTGGGAGAGCACTTTGTTGCTCATCCATCCTCTACAGGAGCTGTTCACTTTCTCTGAGCACCAGGTCCTTGATCCAGGTCACAGAATCCCGAGATCTGAAAGAACCTTTTGGGTTACTCAGGCCAAGTTTCCATGCCATGCCTGAATCATAACAAATGCTACCCAGGCAGTGCTTGCATACCTGCACGGACGGGGAGCTCGCTATCGCAGACAGCCTTCCGACAGCTCTGAATGTGAGGATATTCTTTATACTGAACCATGAGAGCCACGACATCTCTTAAAGGCACCGTTGCTGTGGGGCTTTACACATCGTCTGGAAACATGAGCCTGGCACATGGCATTGATGCCACTTAGGAAGTTAGTCTTGGATTCTGCCAGCTAGAGCCACCTTGCAGTGTGACCTTCAGGAACAGGAACTTGGGCCGATCCCAGGTGCAGCCTACTCAGCCTCGAACAAGTGTCTCCTGCCACATCTGGACATCCGCCCGCCACCCATATCTGATAACGAGAGCAGGAGGGGGCCCCTTAGAGATGGCCTGCTTTACAGCTTACATTGTTCATATGAGGAAGCCAAGTCCCCAAGGAGGGGAAATAATCAGCACCCTGTTACTTGGCATCACAGCCATCTGAGATAGGGGGTCCCCTCTGTGGTCCTATGCTTTTGCTCTCTCCATGTAATTCAGAAGGTCTCACTGCAATTCTGCCCTGGGTGAGGCATGATGAAGGTGCAGCTTCTGCCCTGTGCACTGTTGGGGGTTCTCGGTCCCTGACTATGATTAGTTGATGCTCCTGAGTTGAGAGACCTGAATTCAAATTCTGCCTCTAACTTCGGGCCTCAAGTCCTTTAGCCCTTCCTGTTTTTAGATCCCCAAGTGCACAATGAGGCTGACAATTAAATGTCCAGTGAGGGATCACCTGTGAGAAGTGGAGGGCATATGGGGATGGGGCCACTACCCCCTGGTAGGACCCAGCTAGGAGCCTGTCCTTGATCTGGACCCACCATGGTCCCTGGCTTGTGTGACTCAGAGCTGTAAGGGGGGGTTAGCCTGGGACTTTGCCCTAAGATGGTCTCCCTGGGAAGGCAGGAAAGGGAAGATGGTGATGACACCCACAGAGGCAGCTGCCTACTGGCCGTCACTCCTTCTGACGGTGCTGGTCTCCACTCGGCCAGAGGTGCTGCAACCCTCTTCCCCCAGAAGAGTCTGGGACAGACGGCCTGGCTGCAGGTGTGGGAAGATTCCAGCAGGGCTCTGGCTCAGGGCCCTTGTCTGGTGCTCAGGTTGGGCTTCCTTGGGCCCTGAAGAATTTCCTATGCTCCACCCAGGGCTGCCCCGCTGCCCCCATCCACACCTCCCCCCAGGTTACCCCGGCAACAGCTTTGGCATCCACACACGGGT
>NW_011888809.1:5013714-5021060 GCF_000151845.1 Pteropus vampyrus
GGATGTGAGATTTGGCAGCTGCCCCTGAGGGTGGGTACGTTGGCCCAAACGGCCTCATAGTTCACACAGGAGAGCATCATACATCATGAGGCTGACCCAGGGACTTGGTGTCACCGGGTGGGGTAGCTGCCTCACATCTTCTGGCCCACATGGCAAAGGCACCCATGGGATTTGTCTGCAGGAGACAGTCTCTGGGGCTGCCCTGCAAAGGGGGAGGGTACCTACAAAGCTGGGGACTTGGCCCTAAGCCATGGCAACTCCCAAGTGCTTCCCCACTTTCCTGAGAATCTGATCCATCTATAAATGATATACTAATTTAGGGCAGCGCCCCAACTGGGTTCTATTCTCTCGGACTTCCTTGCCGGCTTGGATAAAGAGTCGGAGGACTCTGATCGAAATGCTGGTCCTGACTGTTAGGGGCACACATCTGAAAGAGTTAGTAAAAACACTGGGTGACAGAATCAGAATCCCGAAAGCCACCAGCAAATCATTGCGAATGAAAAGAACAGTGAGATACCATTTGTCTTTACCTCTCAGATTAGTAATACCAAAGAAGATAAAATGCATTCCTGGTGAGAGGATGAACAAATGGCAATTTTATATACCCTTGGCAGGAATGTAAGTTCATAGAGATTTTCCAAGAGCAATGTGACAGCATCGACATTTTAAAGAACGAAATCCTTTGACTTGGCATTTTCACTTGTAGAGATTCAATTTATCATAGGTATACTCACACAAATGATAATAAATATACAAGGATTTTAAAAATTGAGATAATAATGACAACTGGAAATGACCAAAATGGCATTTAATAGGGTAATGACAAAATAAATTATGATACACCCAACGCGTGGGTTGCTTTTCCCCTAGTATAAGATTAAATTAGATTTGGTGCATGGCACGGAAAGATGCCCAAATATATGATGCTGAGAGACAGATGGGCAGAACAGAGGGAGGGGAAGAGGCAGGCTCAGCCATTCACACCAAAGGTCAAGCCACGGCGATGGGTGTATGTCTGTCTAGCTGTCACCGTGTCTGTCACTATCCTTCCATCCATGCTCTGTATCCCAGCCAACTTATCTCCCCAGGAAGCCTCTCTCTTCTTTCTGTTCTGTCTAAAAACAGATTCATATTTTTACGTCATAAAACAGTGAGCCCACCTTCGAGAGCTTCATTATCAGATATCAATACAAGCAAACTCCCGTGTAGCATTCTAAGCAGAACTGACAGATCAAGACAACAACAGAATCCAGAAGAAAACGACGACGTTTGAAAATGTTTAGAATATAACAATGGTGACAATTCCAGTGGAAGAAAGGATGACTTGTTCAATAAAATTGATCTGTGATGGTACTGGATACCTGACTAAGTATGTAGGGCCCCCCAAAATGACCATATGACATAAACCAAAATTAATTCCTAGTGAATCAAATATTTGATTGTAGAAAATATGGTTGGAGGAAATATGTGGATATATATAGTCTAGGGTAAGGAATACTTTTCTGAGTATAATTTCATTGTAAAAGCCACCAAGAAAAATGTCCACAGTTGGAGCAACATAAAAATCTTAAAACATGCATGTAAAAAGTTCTAAAAACAAACTTACCTTAACCAAATGGCTCAACTTAACATCACCAATTGTGGGGAACCCTGGAATGACATGCTCTCTGGTGTAACCACCCGTGTGGTACTCCTGCTAAATATTAACCTCCATTGTGCCACAAGAAATAATTAGACAAACCCCAACCAAGGAGTGGCCTGCACAAGTGGCGTGAACTCCCCAAAGGTGAAATGCCATGGAAGATGAGAAAGCCTGAGAACTGTTAGAATAAAGGAGACTAAAGGGGCATGACAGTTAAACACGATGCATGACCCTCGATTTGATTCTTGCTTGGGGGCAGGGTATAGGGTTGGGGAAGAGTGGAAGCAACTGTAAATAAAAGACATTATTGGGACAACTGGGCAAATTGGCATACGACTGCTAGCTCATAATATTGTATCAATGTCAGATTTCCTGGGTGTGGTCCTTACTCTGTGGTTATCAAAGACGGCAGGAACAACAAAGCGTTAGTAACTGTTACATCCGGTATAGTATGAGAGGTGATTTTTCGTTTATTGTTTCACTATCTGCATTCATTTTCTAGTTGTTCTATAATAAGCATGAATAATTTCTATATAACAGTTCTATGAAATCCTCTGCTTGCCTTCTCTGCTTCAGAATCAAGCTTCTGGAAGACAGTGCCACACTCATTGTCCCCATGAGTCCACTGGACGTGGGCCATCCCAGGGGGGGCCTCACGTTGGCTGAGGCAGCTCTCTTCAGCCAAGGCAAGTCCCAGGGAGGACTGATGAGTGAGCTGCCAGCACTCGCAACATCTGGGTGGGATGGCTCGTCGGTCCTGGAGAGGGGAGCCGACAGCTCGCCACAGATGCTGCGCAACGGTGGACCTGCCCCCTTACCACGTTCCCACCACTCGCCTTTTTTCCTGAAACTTTTAAGAGTAATAGACATCGTGACGCTTCATTCTAAATACTTCCTTAGAACCAGAGCTTTCTCCTTCCACAGTGTTTTCTGCATCCCCAGTGCCCGGAGAGGTCACAGGCCCTGAGCTATGCCCAGGAATGGTTGTTGAGGGACAAGGAGGTCACATGGGGAGCCCAGACCCCTGGAGCACTAACGCACTACTTTAGAGGACAGAGACAAATCAGCAGGTTCCCGGAAGACCCGCCCCTACAGAAACAAGGGCATTGTCGGTGCAGGGTGCGGCCAGAGCTCAGACCAGACGCCCTGTAGGCTGTGGTGTCTCTAACTGACCTCACTGCCCCTGAGGCCCAGCGACTTCCCCAGGGGAAGACTGAGGCCTGGAGCGTTCCCCCCAGGGCAGTGAGAATGAGGACTACAAGATCCTCCACAATGTGGTTTGTGTTACTGCAGCTTCAGCCATGGGCTCTTTGAGTCAGGCAGGAAGCAGAAAATATCAGATTTAGATCCTGCATTCCATGCATTGTAGATAATTATCCACTGGAGCCACATAGGTGCATGCAGGACCCACAGAGGCAGAAAATGGGATTGCTCTCGGTACCGGGTCATTTTCATGGGGAACCGGTTACATTCTTTGCAGGCACCAGGTGTGCCAAGTTCCCTGCGGTGTGCACTTGGAAGCCCTTGGGCCAGAGGTGAGGTTCGCTTGCCTGCAAGGCATCGGTGATGGGCATCCTGCCAACTCCATCAACAATAGGGAGTCTCCTTCCACACAGACCCCCACCTGTGCTGCTCCTGGACCGACCATAAGTGCTGCCCTAGCCCTTCTGGGCTGTGTTCTCCGCAAGCTCTCAACTGCAGCCCACCTTAGTGTCAACAGCTTCCTACCTGTGACCCCACATCGGGGTCTCCAGCCCAGGCCTGCCTCCTTGAGGTTCAGAGCCACAGATCCAGTCACCTTGACCTCCTCAGACCATCAAACACCACCTATCCAAAACAGAACTCAACACCCCACCAAAACTGTCCCTTCTCCAGGTGCCCTCCCCCAGAGAATGGCACCACCATCCAGCCACTCACAGGAGCCAAACGTTTTAGCAGCAGCATCTTAACTAATCCCTTCCCCCCTCCCCCCTCGCCCAACACACACACACATCTGCTTGATTCCAGGTCTTGGCCAATTCTCTCTCCTGTGTCTCTCACCTATGCCTTCATCTCAGCCTGGGCGGCCCTCCTCCTGGTTCATGACACCATTGTTTCCAGTCTCGATCATTCTGCAGTTCTGCCCACCTTCTTGCCTCCAGCATTGCATGCTCCAAGCCACTGTCCACCGCGTAGCTGGTCGAGGACTCCTCCGTTCACAGCCCAGCGATGGCCTCGAGTCGGCCTCGGGGTCAGTCTGAAGCCCTCAGCCTGGTGCACGCGGCTGTCGATGCCTCGCCTCCCGTCTGTCCCTTCCCCTTGACCTCCCTTCTCCCCTCGTTCTCTGAATTCTCTGTTCCTTCTTGTCTCCAGGCTTCGTACATGGTATTCTGTCTACTCTGTCCTATTCTTTATTTCTTCAGGTTTACCTTGGACTTTGGCTCTTTTAAAAAGCCTTCTCTGACCCCACCCCCATCCCACCCCAAGTATAAGGGCCAAGAAGCTAATTGACAGCAAAGACTGTGCCTTATTCACTGTGTATTCTTAGTGCCCAGCATGCAGCATATGTTGCATCAATGGTGACTGCTCGACCAGGAGCTGCCCCGCACCAGACTCCTGGAGTGCTGAGGCCACACTCTTTCTGCCTTCCTTCGAAGTGAGGGATATCAATTTAAACAAGACATGGGGACCGCTTGCTACCGCGGACCTTGCCTTGCAGGCAGGTGGGCAGGCCGGGCAGGCAGTAGCCTAGATCCTCTGCCAAATTTTCATTCGTTCATTCATCCTTCCACACATCATTGCTCATCTTGTCTACAAACAAATTGGAAACAAATCCAATAAAGCACATGAGCGTGTGTATTTATTCAAGAGACACATTGGGGAAAGTGGTTCCTTTTTCAAAACTTTTTCCTGTAGGATTTCTTCAAGAAAATCTGACTCAGATAGAGGTAATAAAGATGTTGGTCATGACGATGGTGGATGATGGTGGTGGTGATTGGTAAGTCGAGGTTTATGGGACACTTTTCTGCCCCTCAGGCAGGAAACGTGACACACATCATCCCATCGTGTGTTCTGGAACCACTAAGCCCCAGCTTCTGTTGTTCTTTGTCACTAGGGCTTCTGTGGAGAGAGCACAGAATAGGGGCAGGGGGTTTGTTTCCAGACTTCTCCTGGTCTTGTTTCCAGACTCAGCTTTCCTTTCTCTGGGCCACTTTGGCAGGTGACATGACCTCTGTTTCTCATCGCATGGAGAGGGGAGTCTTCTGTGATAGGGTCTGTGACATCCTGCATGTCTCTCCCTCTAAGCCCCCTTCCGAGGGAAAGTGGTCCCTGGACTCTATTGTCCCAGCCCCAGCTGTGGCCCTAAATGCAGCCAGCAGAGGCGAACTGGGCATAGTGAGTGAGCAGACAGCAGGAAAGAGCCAGAATCTTGAAGTAGGGGTAGGAAAGGGGAAATTGAAGGCAGCAGGTCCGTGAGCACGCTCCGAGAGCACAGGGCTGGAGTGTCCTTGCACTGAGATGCTCCAGAGTCTCCGCAGGGCCTGGAACAGAGGCCCCAGTTCAGTAGATGTGAGTGAGCGAGTGAGTGAGTGAGTGAGTGAGTGAGCGAGTGAGTGAAAAGGGCATGAGAGATAGTAGTTTCGTGATGGAATCTGATTGGCAGCAGAAGCAGACCATAGAATTCTATTTTTTTAGTTGCTAAACTTTAGAGCAACACTAACACACTGATTAAATGTCACTTTGTGCCAAGCCCTTGGGCTAAGCGTTTTACAGGTGGTTGCAAAGAGGTGGAAAGTTTGTTGATCAGAGTTCCAGGGTGGTGGGCCTGGGGAAAGGAGGCTAGTCCTTTGGGAAAAGGCAGCCAAGCAGAAGCCCCAGCTCCTCTTCCCAGAGGGTGAAGAGCAGCCCTGGGAGGGGGCGTTCTCAGGAAGAGAGGAACGGAGCAGGAGGGAACCTGGAGAGAGGGGTCTGCCCACAGAGAGGGAGGGGGTATTATCATCTCTGTGAGAGGGAGGCTTGGGTGACAAAGATGCTCTTTTTGACCAAACTTTAGACTCCTCTGAGCCCTCTTCTCCACTACGCCTTAACCTTGCCCCCCATCCCTTTCTGTCTTTGGCCTGCCTGGTCCAGTCTTAGCGAGGATGTTGCTAAGTCAGTTTAGAGAGACGCCGCCTCTCTGGATATCTGATCACCCTGGATATTTGCTCAAGTTCCTCATTACTCCACCTTTGACATCTGAGTCCTTGGCCTGCCTTCAGCGAGAATCCCCCTACCTTGCTGTCTCCTCCCATAATTTTCTATCACTGAGCCTCACCCTGCCCCTTGGCTGTAAATCCCCACTTGTCCTTGCTGTGTCCAGAGTTGAGCGCTATCTCCTGTTGCAATAGTCTCGTTCCCTGCCGCAGTAGTGCTGAATAAAGTCTTCCTTACTGTTTTAACAAGTGTCAAAATAACGTTTCGTTAGCGAGGAGAGGAAAGACACACAGTTTTCGGGAGCTTTTGTTGGGAAGGTCCCTGTTAGCCACTGGAAAGCCTCCGGAGCCAGGCTACCTTTTCTTTAGCTGATACCCCACAAAGGGGTCTAGTTTATCTTCCTTGCTGGGTTATAGGTTACCACATATGACCCTCCTGACATCTCTCCACGCATCCCTAGGGCCCTGAGCACTGTGTGTATTGTTTCCCAATACTCTCCCCAAGGCAGGGGGACCGAATAATTTATCTTTTGAAACAGGCCACTGCAGGCCCTCCTAAGAGTGAAAGGGGCATTGTTACTGTCAGCAAGGGTCCTTATGCCTTTGATTAAATTTAACTTTAAATCCTAGCTCTAGAAATCCTCTCTCTCTGTCACGCTCCAGGACCTAGCCCTTTCCCTGGATAATCAGCAAGCCCAAGGCAGCAGAAGACAGCGGCGGGGCCTGACTACTAGTCACAAAAAGTCCGTACCTCTGGCGGCTAAAGATAACCTCTTGACCTAAATTACATGTCAGCTCCTGATCCCTAAGGTGGAACTACCCGCTGGCTACTTCTTCCTGAAACCAGACATAGGGACGCTGGACCAGACCTCCGAGCTCTCCCCCAGACCTGGAGAAATGACATTACCCTGACCTCACCTCCGACTCATCATACCCCACCACCTCCCCAAACCCTCTAATCCACGGCGTCTTGTGATTTTGCCCTAAATAATCCGTGACCTACACGCTGTGGGGGTGTTCTGACTTTGGAGCGTTCGCTTCCAGTTCTCCTGGGTGGTGCCGTTCGTAAGAGCCAGTTTCCCCACTGCGATTCTGTTTCGTGTTTGGCTCTGCTAGCCCGGGCGGACGAACTCTTTCTGTTCGATGACAGTCCTAACAATTCCTGGACGACAGGTGCAGATCAAGAAGACTTTGGGCTACGAACGGGAGGGCCTCCTTTTCCTTGCGCGCCTCCCAGCCACCGGGTTGGCTCTGCACACTGGGTCTGACGCCAGACGGCCCATGGGGCGTGGTGGGGGCGGGGATTTCCAGAAAGGCCTGGAAACCCACGCCTGCCCCGGGCCTGAGCCGGTGGCCGCTAGGGGCGGGCGGCTGAGGGCGCCTGGGCAGGCTGGGAGCGGGGGCGGGGACTCTGCGACGCCAGCGCCCAAGGTCCCGTGACGGCGCGCGCCCTGCCCTGAGCCGTTGCCGTCATGCAGCCCCCGCCGGTGCTCGTCACCTCCAGGTGAGCCAGGCCCCCGCGCCAGGTTTCC
>NW_011888809.1:5021110-5032403 GCF_000151845.1 Pteropus vampyrus
CAGCGAGCGCAGGCGGCCGCCCCCAGGCCGAACCAGGCTCCGGCCGCGGCTCGGGGCTCGGCCCCTCCGCCACCGTACCGGAGAGGTGGGCGGCATCGAGTGTCCCTGTTCTGCAGATGGGGAGCCTGTGGCCCCCAGAGGCTAACGAACTCACCTAAGACCCAGTGGAAGGTGGTTCTCCTCTCCCCTTCCCTGCCGACCTGCGTTCATTTTTTTCGTGGCCCAGAAATCGAGTTCTGCATTCATTCCTTCAGCGCTCGCCGCGGGCGGGGTCCCGGGCTCCGCAGTGGGGACGGGGGCGATTCAGACTGAGGCCCGGCCCTGCCGCGGGAGACGCGGAGATGAACGCAGAGCTGCGGAGACCCGGTGCTGGGTAGGGTGGTCAGTTCGGGTTCCCATGGGAACACCGTGCAGGAGTGTACCCAGGTTTCTGGGAGGAGGTGAATGAGGCCGCATCCTGCAGGAAGAGTGGATGGTGACCCCTGAAGGGGAAAAATGAGGGGGCGGCTGCTCAAGGAGGTAGCTCAGGAGAAGTGCAAGTTAGAGCAAAGGCCTTGGAGGGGGCCCTGGGAAGCAGAGGACGCAGTGTGGGCCCTTCCGGTTCAGGCTCCGAGGACCCAGTGCAAGGCAGACCCTGGAAAGGCCGGCATGGACATGGTTTTACCCTCTTCCCCGCCCCCCTTTTATATCTGTAAAGTGAGTCACTTCATGTATTTTCATATCCACCACCCTTGTTCCCCCTACACCAAATCTTGGGCAAAGACAGCAATTTTATTACATAAATCAACGTGTTACCCAGCACAGCTGTTATTTTTCAGCTGTAACTGAACTTCCCTGTGACTTCAGGTCTAGGAAAACAGGATTCTTTAAGTGAATCCTGAAACAGGATTCTCTAAGCGAAGTGAGAACCTGCTTAGTCTCCTCTGCGTGGTACAGGGAGGTTAGAGGTTCTTCCCTTCATTGGCAAATGAGATTTCCCAGGTCCCACATAAGTCACCTCCTCTCACTGAGCCTCAGTTTCCTTTTCTGCAAGAAGGTGGTTTGAGATTGACAGGTATGAGCAGGGCCAGCAGCAGGCACCCTTAGCCACTTGCAGACCAGTGAGAGTGTGACTTTGAACCTCAGTGCCTGGGCAGGGCTTGTTCACAGACTCGGGTCCCGGCAGTAAAGGCCTGGTGAAGGCCAGGTTTGTGGCGTCGGTTCCTTCATGTTTGCAGGCACCGGCAAAGCTGCCTTCAGGTTAAGTGCAGATGCCTTAGCGCAGTCTCCAGGCAGGCTAGGCTATATTCACCGCCGGTCCCAGCTCAGCTCTGCAGCTCAGCTCTGCAGCCCAGCATCACCACCTGAGCTCGACTTTCATTCATCCAGCAGATCTTTATCCAGCAGATCTGTATACTTTGTGCCTGGTACTGACAGGAGGTGCCCGTCAGCGGGGAGATAGGGGTGTTGGGGGAACTGTCTGGGAGTGAAGCCTGGCTCTGCCTCAGACCTGCAGAGAGCACGAGCAGGTGATTCTCTTTTTGTACCTGTTTTCCTGTCTTTAAATGGGTCCAAGTGGCAGTGCCCTCTTGTAAGGTTGCCACAGGATGAGTGTCTCAGACAGATAACGTCCTTAGAACCGGCAGAAGTGCCAGCCACTGTCACACCCACCTTTAGTCTGGTTTTGCCCTCCCACGCTCCTAACAGCAACGCCCATGTGCCACACGGGGAGCAGCGCAGGCTCTGCTCCGTGTGGGGCCAGGAGTGCTCACTTGGTTACTGGCGAAAGGAAGACAGGGCCGATGCGTTTGGTGTGTTTGTCCCTCTTGCACGTGTCCATCGGGGCTCCTCTGACACCCAGCCGAAGGCGGGATCGCCTGGGCCTTCCTAAGTGATTTGGACTCATTGCGGTGCGCCTTATACCCGGCAGGTGTTCGCGGGTGTAGAGGTTTGTATGGTCAGTGGATGTGTATACACACTTCACGTGTAGGCATATGGCGGTTGTCCTCCCCAGATGGTGACAAATGGCATCACGCCGGTGACTGTCGCAGGCATAATGTGGAGATGGGAGGAATCTGCATGGAGGGAGTGTTGGGGGCAGGAAGATATTTGACTATTTGACAGGTTGGGATATAATTCCAGAGGGAAGGGCCTTGCCTCTGGACCCCTGCCTGCCCCTCAGGGCCTCCCCTTGTGCTCTGAGAGTCCTGCCCAGCACCTAGGTCTCCGCCTTGATGATAACGTGCCTGCCACATCCGGTCATAGGTGTTGGTGTGACATATGGTTGTGTGCACGGGTCTGCCTTACCCTTACACAGAATGAGAAACACATTTAGCTTTTTTCCTAACTTCAGAGAAAACGTTCCATAACTTCTTTGCCTTGCATATAATTCACTATAGTTGGGGAGCATTTTTACAAATTCTTCAAGCGTTGCAGTGTTTTGCTGAGTATCCCCTCAAAGCCTTGGACAGTACCTTGCAGGGTCCCCAGAACTAATGAGGGCCCAGCATCCAATGCCCTTTCCATCTACACCCCTGCCCCCACCCCCCACACCCTCAGCCCCCGTGCTGGGCAGGTTGTGTGGCAGCTCTGCCGCCTGCAGGTTAGCTGGAGAGATGTGGCTCTCCAGAGTCCTAGGCAGGTTTCATTCCCGCGTTATGTGCACAGAGCTAGGCATTTTCCCTGGAGTGACTAGAGTCCCCCAGGATGCCACCTCCACAAATCCTGCAGGAGCTGCAGTGCTGAGATTAAGACACTTAGCCGTCCATGATCTTCCACGAGCCCCACTTTTCTCTGTCTCAGCTGTTCGGGTCCCTGAGCGACCCAAACATAGGGCCCAGGCTGGGAAGCCAAGCTTCATGAGGGGCTGGTGTGTGGCAGGGCCAGCGGCCTGGAGCAGTGACCACTGGGTACAGCCAGTGATGCGGCCTCACACGCAGACCCGCTGGGCCACCTACAGTTCCTGCCTGCGTTTCTCTCGAGAAGCCTGCTGGCTAAAACCTGAGCTTCCTTTGCCTTCTTTCCCTTTGACAGGCAAGTTCAGAATGCCCACACGGGCCTCGACCTGACCGTGCCCCAGCACCAGGAAGTGCGGGGCAAGATGATGTCTGGCCACGTGGAGTACCAAATCCTGGTGGTAACCCGGCTGGCTGTGTTCAAGTTGGCCAAGCACAGACCCGAGGATGTCGTCCAGTTCCTGGTGAGCTGGGGGCTCTGCCAGGATGCTCCCAAGGGTGCCCGAGGTCCAGGGGTCCTGCTGGGCAGACTACCTGCCAGCAGGGTACAGCAGGGAGCGGGCACTTCTCCAGCACTCACTCAGGGCCCGGAAGTGCCAGAGGTTGCGGAACAATAGGGACATGAGTGAATCAGGAGCTTACAGTCTGTGGGGAGAGAAACTTGTAAGGGGACAGATACAGGCGGTGACAAGAGCACTTGGGGGGCTGTGGAAGTATAGAGAAGAGACAGTTAGCCGGACGGGAAGGGTTCTGGAAACTTCTCAGAAGAGGTGAGGGCTGAGCTATGTTTTAAAGAGCAGGTGGACTCAAGCGGCAGCAAATGGGAGAAGAGCGTCCCAGGCAGAAGGCACAGCTAAGGAAAGGCTCGGAGGCTCGAAACGAGGTGTTGTATGGGGACCTGTGAGCCGTCGAGTATCGTCCTGGAGGAAGTAGGAGATGATGAGGGTGAGACATGCAGAATCCAGGGCATGGAGGGCGTGGAGGGAACCTGGCTCGTTTGCAGCCGAGGAGGAGTTTTAAGTAAGGGAGTGACATGGTCCTGTTTGCCTTTCACTGGCTGGTCTGGCGGGAGGGTGGAGCTGGATCGGAAGGAACAGGGCAGCGGGCAGTGACCCCAGTTACGAAGCTAATACAGCAACGCCCCGGGTGAGGGCTGGGAGCGGCCAGCAGCAGTTGGTATGGAAGAGAGGAAAAGGGGTGAACATAGCTCCAAAGTGACACACGTGTAATTCGCTGACTAGTTGCTTCCACCGACTGAAATAAAGGGCACTGGTGGAGGTCCCAGGGGAAGTGCCAGGTGTGAAGTGTCCGCCTGCTGGATCCGTGTGGACGAGGTACAGGACAAGGTCGGCGGGTTCGGGAGGCATCAGCGTGGAGGCCATGCTGGCCGTCTGGGAGTGGAGGAAGTTGCCAGAAGACAGACCTGAGTGTGGCGGGAAAGGCCAAGGAGGACACCCTGGGGACACCCCGGCCCAGGGGCGGTCAAGGAGGAGGCGGAGCCTCTGGGATTCTGAGGGAAGGAAAGAGAGTGTCGCAGAGTCACAGGCGCTGGGGGAGGAGTGAACTTCAGGAAGGGGCAAGGTCACGGACTCATTCGTTGAGTATTTACCTTTGGCTTCTTGTGAGAGGGTCTGGAGCTGTGAGCAGTAGAGACAGGCCACAGGGTGGTAGATAAAGGTGCAATGCTCCAGAGTCTGCGGTGCAGATGGGAGCAGCCGGCTGCGGGTTTGCATGCAGGGGTTTCTGATCTCCTTCGTGGCAGCCAGGAAAGAAAGGGAAAATGCATCGCCTTGCTCTCGTGACCTATTAGAAAAGACACCAGAGAAAAGAGAAAAATTTATGGTACAAACCTTTCATTAAGGGACAGTCAATCCATCATGGGAAGCAGCTAAAGGGTGTGATGTTTTTCAAGGTGTACCACCTCCACGCATCACACCAATGCCACTTTTTCCTGACCAGTGACACCTGTGCCCTCTGGGGTGTGCATATGTGTGCATGGGTGAGAGTAAAGGAGACCACTTTTGCTTCCCACGGGATCTAGGAATCTCTTTGAAGTTTTATGATTTAGCTAAAAAATAAAAATTAAAAAAAGTGAGCCTTTTGCATCCTACTCCTTAAAAGGACATACATGCTTTAATGTAAAAATGGATTTAATTGCTAACCACACATTGAACCAGCCCGTAGGAGGGGACACTGTATTTGCTTTCTGTTCAGCAGTGACATGCCACGTCTGCTGGCAGTGCAGGCACACACCGGTGTCAGAGGAGCGTGGGGTCGTGGTACTTTCTGCCCGGCGCGCACCGGGGCACCGGTACACAGGAGTGCTCACCCTCAGCTCTCAGTGCCTCTCCCTCAGCCTCCTCCGGTTCCAGAACCCAGGACCTGGTGGGTGCGTGGGCCCGGCCCGCGTGGAGTAGTCCGGCCAGCAGAGGGCGCTCGGCCCCCACCCTGTCGGCTCTGCTGGATGGGGCTTCCCGCACTGAGTTTTAAGGAGCCCCCAGGGTGGAAGCCTGCGTCACTCTGTGAAAGGGTCCCCTTCCCTTTCTGTGAGGGCTGTTCTCAGGGACGCTGTGGAACCAGGCTCTTGTGCGGACACGGGCAGGCTGCAGTTCCCTGTCCCAGATGCTTCCCCGTGGGGGTGGGGATGAGGGTGTGGGTTCAGGCGATAATGCTGGTGGCTTGGGACTGTGTGCTCCAACACCGCTGTGCAACGGGATTGCCGGGTCCTCTGTGTGCGATGCATCCAGATGCCCCGCAGCCCACCGGCACGTGCTGCGGGTGAGGGCTGGCCCCAGAGTCCAAGTGACAATGCCCATGTGTCCAGGCTCGATGCTCCCGCAGAGAAGTTGGAGGACAGGCCCAGTAGGCCGGGAGAACACAGGCCAAGGGAGGACGCTGGGCTGTTGGTGGGGTGTGTGAGCAGAGCGAGCGACTCCACTTCTCAGGCCCAGGTTGGGTTGTACACACCACAGTGATGGCGCCAACTCAGCGCTGTGGCTGCTCGCCCACGTGGGACCAGGAGCCTCTTGGGGCAGAGACATGCTGAGTGACTCCATGCAGAGGAAACACGCAGCAAGAGCTTGACCAATGAGCAAGCGAGCCCTTAGCTGCCATAGGAGTTCTGGGGAGAGGCTGGGAGGGGGCTGCCGCAGACCCTGGACTCTGTGGGAAGCTGAGTGCTGGCCCCAGGTGACCCAGACGGCTAGGACCACCGTCTAGCAGCCAGCAGGAGCCCTGGCCTGCTTCTCCGAAGTCCTGGTATGCAGGCGGGTCCTGGCCAGGAGCAGAGAAACTAACTTTGCAGTATCTGGCCCTTCGCCACCTGAGCTCTGTAAGGATTGGTCTCGCTGGAAGGCCACTGCTCATTTGCAGGATGATGACCCAGAGAGCCACACCGAGAAAAGGTGCCTTCTGCTGTCCGTCACAGGAAGGTGACCTGACAGCCGGCCAGACTGCGAGGTCATCTCGCTAATGCACCGAAGGCTTAGAATGGAAGCAGTGGCCATGGTCACCTGTGGGCTGGTGTCCCTGTATCAAATGTCTCTGCCTGGGCCTGTGACAGTGCCTGGAATGCACCATGCTTGCATCTTTCCTTTGGCCCACGAAGACTTGAGTAATTGAGCCTCGCTTTGCCTCAGAGAGTCACAGAATGGAGCCTGAGGCAGGGAGCTGGGAGGCATACCCCATGCACATGTCTGTCCCGGGGGAGGACTCTGTCCCCGCTTGGGACCTCTGTTTGAGGTGAGAGGAGCTCTCTCTTTTCACTCCTCACTACGTGCTTCTCTCATTCCAGGTCTCCAAAAAGTACAGCGAGATTGAGGAGTTTTACCAGAAATTGAGCAGTCGTTATCCAACAGCCAGCCTTCCTCCGCTCCCCAGGAAGGTCCTGTTCGTCGGGGAGTCTGACATCCGTGAAAGGAGAACCGCGTTCAACGAGATTCTGCGCTGCATCTCCAAGGACGCTGAATTGGCTGGCAGCCCAGAGCTGCTGGAATTCTTAGGTACCTGAGGGTCTGTCCCAAGTCCCTGAGGTCCCGCCGGCCCAGAGCTAGGCCACAGCAGGCCCCAGGCTCAGCAGCTGCTGCCTCTGGTGCTTGGAGGCTCCCACCTGTAACCGCTCCACTCCAGGCTTCGCTGGTGCCCACTAACTCTCGGGGGGCTGCACAGGCACTTGGAGCCCTGGCTGCCCCCATCCACCCAGACCCACTGCCCTGGAAGCCCTCGGGTCCTGGCCCAGCAGCCTGGGTGTGGTGAGGCCCCTCGTGCCCTGGCAGTGGATGTCAGATGTCCCCTTCTCCCTCCACAGGCACCAGATCCCCAGGGGCTGGAGATCTCTCCAGCAGAGACGTTTCTGTCCTGGACACAGACAGCCAGGCAGGAGACGATGAGGAGGCTTTTGACTTCTTCCAGCAGCAGGAACGAGCAGAGAGGCCGCCTACCCCAGGCCAGAAGGGCGAGGATGCAAGCAAGTCTTCAGAAGAGGAGGAGGGGGAGGCACTGGACCCTCTGGGCATCATGCGGTAGGTCCCCTGTTCTGGGAGGGCCCCCTTCCGGCTGATTCCAAGCTCTCTGGGGACGGTTCCTGCCCCGTGGGAGTCTGAGAAAAGCCCTCTCTTCCCTGGGCCATCACCTTGTATGGCCAGATGTGCTCGGGGACTGGCTCTCTGCTCACCCTCCACGTTGCCTTGTGTCATTGGGGCTGAGCTCAGCTATCACCTGCCCCACCCTGGTCACAGGATGGCCCCTCAGCTCTGCACTGAGGCCTGGCGAGCCACCCCCCGACACCTCAGCAGCCCAGGCTGCCTGAACCCAGCTAGCCAGCCCAAGGGCCTGCGTATTTCATCCAGCTCATCACTGGCAGCCTGACACTGGTGGCCTATGACTAGGGCTCCCTGGGCCGTGTTTCACTGTCTGTAAAGCAGGAGTGTTTGCTTGGCCCTGCCTCCCCACAGGTGGTTGTTTGGTTCCCTTAAATGACACAGGTGGCGGGTACTGGTGACCCATGAGGTGCCAGCAGTGTTCGATGCAGGGAGGTACAGTGAGGCCAGGGTTCCCTGGCCAGTGGAGTATGTACACACCCGTGTACACACGCAGACGCCCACACGAGCAGGCACAGGTCCATGTGCGCACGTGTGTACACTGGCTGGAGGAGAAGAGGCAAGCCGGCTGTGGTCTTGGTGGTCCCTTCTGCCGCCTTCTCATTCCTTCTCCTTTCCTGGCCTTCAGGGTGCTGCTCCTGAGCCCGCATGGCCCACCTCGTGCTGGGGAGCGGGCTGCAGGTTAGATGAGGCTGTAGAGCCAGACATTTGCTGCCAAGGCCCCCTCGAGGGGCACAGGCGGATCGGGACCTCCGACCAGGAGATACGGGGGAAGCAGACAGGCTCAGCCACCCCGCAGCCCTCACTGCTGTTTTTCGAGCACCGGCATCAAGCTGCGTGGCACTTTGCAGTGCGTACGCCATGTTTCGTCGACGCCCTGAAAGCAGCTGTTCTTATCCCATTTTACAGATTAAAGAAACAGAGGCAAGTACCTTACCTGAGAGCAGACAGCTCATAAATAATGGTACTGGGATTCGAACTACGTGTCAAATCCTTGACTGCCTGGGTTTGAATCCTGGCTCTGCCATTTACCAGCCATGTTCCCTGGCACGTGGTTCCTTCAGTATTCTGTAACAAAACAGGGGTAATGACAGCGCCTGTCTCTTGGGGCTCTTGTGAAGCTTGAGTGAGTTAACAAATGTGAGTGCTTAGCCTTTTGCACGGCCCCATCTTTCTGCCCCACCACCTCCAGAGACCCAGGGGGACAGTCTCTTCTGCCATGACGAAATCGGCCGAAGCTTAGTCCACAGATGCGGGAGGCCCGTTCCAGAGAGGAATGAAGGCTGATGGGAGGTCAGGCAGGGGCAGTGCGGCCGAAACATGGAGAGGAGGGTTGCGAAAGCTCTGCTGCTTGTCCTTGGGCCCCTGTCCTGGCGGAGGTGCAGCGTGGGCACACGGGGCAGAGCGTGGCCGTCCGGGCTGCAGGGTGGCCGCGAGACCAGCCGAGAGGGGACAAGGATTCACTCTCGGGAAAGGTGCCCAGGTGCTCAGGGAGCCGGAGGCCGGGAGCCGGATGCCCCGCAGCACCTGACGCCCAGAGGTCAGGCCCCCGCCGCCGTTGCACAGCCAGCCCTGACCCAGAGCAGGGTCAGCGGCCTTGTGTGAGCAGCAGTGAGGAGGGCCGGTTACACCAGGTGGGATTTGTCACAGCCACTCCTTATCAGCCTCGTGTGGCCTGCAGTCCCTTCTTAGACATTGTCTTGGTGAGCACGAAGCTTTGTTTGAGTTCACACTCTCTGTTGTTCTGAGTTACCACACGTAGTGCCAAGCTGAGATGGACCTCGGAGGTTTGTGCCAGCCTCTGGCTGAAGGACATGCTTAGCAAAGAGGCTCCTTTTTTGGGTAGGAAAATGCCCTTTGGGGTTGGCAAGGGCCGCCCTGACTTCCATGCTTGCTCCAGCAGCACATCGTCGGGGGATGCGTCAGCTATCCCGGGACCACCTGCCCGCAGCGCCAGCCCTGGCTCTGTGCTCTGGGGCCTCACTCCTGAATCGTAGGAAAGCTTAGCCCCGAAGCAATCCCAGAGGCTTAAGACCTTCTGCCAGGTTTTCATTCACATTTCAGTCACCAGTGTGACCACAGTCTGTGCTGTCACTTCATCAGGGGTAATAGCAACTAGTGTTTTTAAAGAGATTATGAACTGCTGGGAACTGATTAGAATTTACATGAATAAAATATTTTCTATTCTATGTCTTTTTTTTTTTTTTTTTTAAAGTCACGAGGCACCAAATTGCTTTCAGGTCCCCTTGTGTCTGGTTTCGGAAATGGTGCCCCTAGGGAGCTGGTACTGGCACACGCTCATTTTGTGTCTGAGGATGCTGAAGTGTGGAGTCAAGCAGCTCATCCAAACGCATCCAACCATGAACGGCAGAGTCAGGACTTGATGCCACCTGCCCGCATTGTCCCTCAATTCCAGTCTCTCAGCAGCTCGAGAGGTGGGCAGGGCCTTAGGATTCTCTCCCTTCTACAGATGGGTAAATCGAGGACAGAGTCGAGTGGAGACTCGGCCAGAGCCTTGTGTGTGGCAATCGTACCTGGAAGTCAGATCTCCCCTGGCCCTTCCTGGGACACTCAGGTGGGCTGTTGACTTTCTTGCACAGTGCCTCCCGCTCTGTCCTGTGGTGGGGGACGTTCTGTTCTTTGCAGATGACTTGGGCTTTGCCCATGTGTTTCTCCATCCCGCGCTCTCAGTTCCTCTGCAGACGCTGCGGCCCTGCCCTCTTCCCAGCCGCGCCCGCCCTGCACCCCCAGGCGCCCTCCCTGGTCTGGCTCTGGCGTCGGTCCTCCCTGCCGCGGCCACCGGGGGGCGCTGTGGCTCCGCTGCAGGGCTCCTGGAAGGGTGGGAGCTGCCAGCACAAAGCCGGGAGCAGGGACCGGCCCGGCTTTTCTTTGTCTTTGAAACCTGGTTTTGATTAGCGAAAAGACGAGTTACTACACCATTAGAAAGGGCTTAAAGATAGAAAAAGCCCCCACCCGGCCCATCCCGACCCCGCGCTCTTCTACGTGCGGGGTTTTGTGCGTCCTCGCCGCAGCGCGAGCCGCAGAGCTGCGGACGTTCGCGGATGTGCCCTTCACACCCTGTTCTTTCGCTTAGTGTCCCCTCGCGGTCGCTTTCCCCCTCGCGCCTAGTTTTCGTATCTAACTTTCTATTTTCGAGACTTCACGGTTCTGAGAACGACGAAGTTCCACCCTAATAGCCCTGCCTTCTGCAGGAAATACTACTCCAGAAACATTTTTAATTATAACTTGAATCATATACAATTAGTATGTGAAAATTGAAAACACACAGTTGCTTTCCCCCGCGAAGATACACTCTTTGGGATATTTGTGTTATGTTACCAAAATGGGATCGTGGTCCATGTGCCCTTCCCTAATTGGCCTTTTCTTTTAAGCTTGTATACTGCATCTCGATAGGTCAATATAGATTTCTACATTCTTACTCTGTGCTAGTCCATTGGGTCATTGTGCTGTAAGTGGCATTGCCAGGCCCCTGCTTGGGGACATTCTGTTTTCTGTAGGTTTTTGCTATCACGGGCAATGAGGAACTTTTTCGTGTACGGAGTGGTTATTCTGTTGAGCTTTCCCCCGAGATACCTGCCCCAAGCGGGGTCCCCCAAAGCTTCTGTGGGGGGCCTTGGCTCTGCTGTACGGTGAAGGGTTCTTTGTGGACTTCGTGTGCTCTGCTGGGAAGGCCTCTCTGTGTTTTCGACCCCTGCCCGCCCACTACGCCCACTGCCTCCCACCCCTTAACCCCAGCTTGCAGGGAGCCTTCCAGGCCCCTAATCCCCGAGGACTCTCAGCTTGCCGAGGGACAGGCTGGTTCCTGTCCAAACATGCCTTCTTGTAAGGCTGGGCTTCCCACACTCTGCCCAGAGGAGGGGAGCCAGCGCCCAGGGCCCTGTGCGGTGGCCTGGAGTGGATGTTTCTTGGGAGTGCAGAGCTGAGCGGACCCCGATGGGGAGGAAGTGGAGAGGGGCAGCC
>NW_011888809.1:5032558-5034855 GCF_000151845.1 Pteropus vampyrus
GCGTCATCCTAGACATGCCCCTTCCGCCCACTGATCACTTCAGCAGTCTGAATTTATAGGCTCGTTTGCCTTCTCGTGTTCCCCCGGATCTCGTCTCCCCCTCACACAGGGCTGCTCCCTGAGTCCAGGCCCCGGGCATTTCTCCATGGGCCATGAGCAAAGCTTCCTGGGGGACCGGGTTTCTGGTCACGCCCAGGCTACGCCCCCACAGACCCTCCTAGGATGAGGGTCTCTCAGTTCCTCTGCCTGAGTCATTCTTCTACCCTGAGCCCACCCAGGTCACTGCCCGCCTCTGCCATCACCTCCTCTAGGAAGCCCTCCTCTGTCCTGGAATTAACGTCCTGTATGGTAATGATTGATTTCCGTGTTTGTGACAGCTGGCGGCTATGAGTTTCTGGGGACGGTGGCAAGTCTTACTCATCTCTGCGCCCTCCTCGCTCACACGGGGTCTTGCACGTGGCACGTGCTGGGTCGTGGAAGGCACTCTGAGTGAACGGATGAGCTGCTCACAGAACGGCTGACGGGAGGGGCAAAGACAGCAAGTTTGGAGGAGGCACGAGCGAGCAAAGGGCTTCCTATACGTGGTCCCACGTCTCCAGCTGACGCTGGGAGCCTTCTTTCTTCATTCCTTTTCCCTCCACCCTGGGGCAGTGGGCGGAAGAAGTCTGGATAAGCGATGTACCGTCACCTTGTCTGTGCATCTATCTGTTCATCTGTCTCTCCTTCCTTCCCCCTCTTCCTTCCTCCTGCCATCCATTCATCTATCCATCCATTTTTTTTTCATTCGGTGTTTATTGAGCATCTGCTCTGGACCACTCCTGAGTCCCAGAGACCGAAGTTTGGGGACAGATCAGGACAGGACCCCAGGGGCTTTCAGCTGTCAAAGGTCCCTATTTCCTGCTCGTTCTGTGTTCCCTGGAGAGGGTCAGGGAGAGTCGGGGAGACGGGAGATGCCCAGGGTGGCATGGGTGCCTGACTGTGTAGCCCTATGTGCTATAGTTGAACTTCATTTCAGTTCGAGACAACAAAAGATCAAAAACATCTCCAGGGAGGAAAACAAGAACCCTCATCCAGTTTGAGAGGAAAACTCATGTAGTAGGAAAATCAGGACTGATTTGCGCTCTCAGACCCAGAAATAGGTGTAGAAAGGGAAATCTTTGGACTCTCTGCTTGGCTTCTCCAGGAATGATGAAGTGCATTGGTTTTCTCTCGCTTTCCTTTGTTCTTCGTGCTCCCTCTGATTCTGGTCCGTGGGAAGCCTCTCCCCCCCGTGCTGCAGAGGACCCTTTTGCTGGGTACGATGTGAGTTTGCTTTCCCCAGGAGCTGTTTCAGGACAGGCTGGGTTTCTGGCCTGTGGACCGGCAGACAGTGGCCGCAGAGTGGCAAGGCCCAGCCCTGCCCTCCCGGAGAGCTGCAGCCCTGGGCCGGGGACTTTCCCTGCTGAACCTGGGAGCCGGGCCAAGCGTAGGGTGGCTGCAGAGGGTCACTGAGGGACAGCAGTGGGGCAGAGCCCGCAGGCGCCAGGCTGACCGAGTGATTCCCAAATCTGACTGATCATCGATTCCACAGGGACTCAGACACAGCTTCCCGGACCTGCCCCTGGGCTTCTGACTCCATAGGTCCCGGCTGGGGCCGCCTCCAGCTAGCCTGCCCCGAGGGTCATGGCCTGTCTTTGGTACCTGTTTCCCAGGAGTCATTAGAACTGAACTGACTACCTGACCAGTGAAACAAGAAAGAAACATCCCAGTAAGAGCAGCCCCCCGACTCAAGGTGTGTGAGGAGGCACGGCTGGAGTTTCTGGAAAGCACTTGCTGTTAGGATGGAGTCCAGGCTGCTTTCACCTTGCCCAGCGTCATAGGCAGGGCCTGAAGCTGACGCCAAAGCAGAGGCATGTCCCTGGTGGCCTGTGACGTGAGCCTGTCTGGCTTGTGCCAGGAATAGAGGAAAACCAGGGACGGAGGTGTGGGGCTTCCTGGCACAGCCCCTGCCACTGAGTCTCTGCTCTCCATCACTGCCATCAAACTGCACCACATGGAGCCTGTCATCCCCCCTCCCCCCGTCCTGTATCTCGTTCCGCTCGTGGGATGCTTCGAGCGGCAGGAGCAGGACCGTGACGGCCCTCGGTTCCAGCTGCGGTGTCGCCCTGCCTGCTGTGTGGCCTCGAGCAGACTCCCAGCTCCTCTTCAGTCTGCCCGACCGGCTCCCTCCTGTGGCTTTCCAGCAGGTAGCTTCTCCCCACCTCAGCCGGGCGCCTGATCCTGCCAGGCGTCTAAATCCAGACCGTGGGAACGGTCAC
>NW_011888809.1:5036905-5047636 GCF_000151845.1 Pteropus vampyrus
GATGATAATCTAATGGGTTTTCCTTTGTAGGTTACCGTCTTCTTGTCCCTGGCTGCCCTGAGAATTCTGTCTTTCTTGTTGATTTTTGATCATTTTAATACAATGTGTCTTGGCGAAGGCCTTTTCGGGTTGAGATAACTGGGTGTTCTATTGACTTCTTGAATTCTAAGCTTCAGCTCATTCTTTAGATTTGGGAAATTCTCGTCAACTATTTGTCTGAAAATGCTTTCTAATCCCTGCTCCTTTTCCTCCCCTTTGAGAATGCCCATGGTTCTTATGTTTCTTCTCCTGAAGGTATCAGCTAGTTCTTGTATTTCTCTTTCATTATTTTTCATTTTTCGGTTTCTCTCTTCTTTCTTCTGATTTATTTCTAGATTTCTGTCTTCAATATCACTGATCCTTTCCTCCATTTGGTTAACTGTATTTTCCAAGCTTGTTATTTCATTTTTCAACTCTTGCAGTGTGGTTTTTTTTTTTTTATCTCCAGAAGGTCTATTCGGTTCTTTTTGAGGGTTTCAGTTCTCCTTGCTAAAGAATTCATTCTGCTCATCTAGTCGTTTTTCTAGTTCCTGAAATTGTTTTTATGATTCGTTTCAGATCTCATTGAGTTTTTTCAGAAGTACCATCCTGAATTCTCTGTTATTTAAGTCACATATTTCTATGTCTGTAAGCTTATATTCTGGACATTTTTCTCTTTCTTTCTGAGATGCCCTGTCACCTCGGTTGTTTATGGTGTTTAATGGACTATTTCTCCGCCTGACCATTAGTGGAAGTGTAACCTGCTTTTTTTTTTCCAGAAAGAAGATTTGTTATAGAATGGTCCCTAGCCTGTTGCAAAGAAGGTGTTTTTCTTTTGGTTTCCAGTAGGTGGCGTCTAAGCCTCTTGGATCTCTGCTTTATATAAAGTCTTAATAATGTCTTTTTTTTCCCTTATAGATGTTTAATCATGCTCGCCACCCTCAGTCTCAGTTCCTGTCAGTGTTAGCAACAGTTTTGGTAGTGTTAGATCCGATTCCCCTGGGGTTCTGCAGTGTTCTCCCTCGGAGGGTATGTGGGAGGAGCCTTCTGGGCTGGGAATTGCAGGCTGCTGCTCAGCCTCAGTTTTGCAGCCACGGCTGGTAAAAATCAACTGTTGTTTCTCTGCCATCCCAGCTTTTCTGCCATCCCCATTTCTCGGCCTTTTGCCCTGATGCTGGGCCCTGACACCAGCCACGTAGAGCTCACAGCAGTCCCAGGCAGGGCTGTTCAGGAAACTCGCCGCTCCTTCTTCCCTCCCCCTCCTCCTACAGGGAGCTCTGGCTGCGAGAAGCAGCTTCTCTGTTTCTCCTAGTCCACCGCCCGACACCCAGGGTTCTGACCTGTGGTAGCTCTTATGTGCTTGTGTGCAGTTTGGGTGTTTTTTGTTGAGTTTTAGATATTCAGCTTATTGTTGTTTCAAGGGGAGAGATCTGGGAATGTCTCTCACTCTGCTATGTTTAATCCAATCTCCAATTTTCTGCTGGAGAAATCTAGTCTGGCACCTCATTGCCCACAGCGTGGAACATTCTGAGACCTTATGTTTATTCTGATCATCTCTTGAAAGTGAAGGGTAGTTTTGTCTGTTGCTTCGAGAAATGTGGATTGGGATCAGCGTGGCCGGACATAGGTCCCGGAATTGCTGCCATTCTGTAGGGTTTGGATTGTGACAAGAGGGTTAGTGTCACCCACATAGATCCCATGGGAGGGTTCTGTGCAGAGCTGGAAAAGGGAAAGCTGAGTGGCCCTAGGACGTCTACGCTCATCCCTGGGTCTGACCTTTCCTCACCCTGCCAGGCCATCATCCAGGGCCAGGAATCAATGTCACCCATTCATTCAGCCAGCACTTGGTGACTACCCACGTGGTGCTGGGCCTGAGAACATATTGACAAGTGAGACACAATCTGGCCTCAGGATCTCTCATGGGAGGCATGACATCTCCTGACAATTACAGGGCAGCCTGAATCTGCATCAGGTCCAAGCAGTATGTCAGTGCCTGTGGGGAGATCTGGGAAGACTTCCTAGGATGGGTGTCAGGTGGATCCTGAAGGTCAGCGCGGTTTGCTCGGCCTGCTGGAGTCTCTTCCCGGTGGAAGGGCCCCGATCCCCTTTCCAGATCCCCTCACCACTGCATCCCCAAAGGCAGCAACCCCTGGCCGGTACTTGGCGCTCAGTCAGTGCTTGTTAGAAGACTGGGGTGCAGCCATGGGGGCTGAGCTACGAGGTCCAGCCGGGCCAGGTTATGGGGAGCCCAGTGCAGTGAGCTGAAGAGGCCTTTTCCTTCTAAAAGCAGTCGGAAGACCACGAGGACTTGAACCAAGTGGTGCCATCAGCTGACCGGCCCAGTACAGAGGGGGATGGGGCTGGGCAGACAGGTGTGCCGGCCCCAATGCGCACCTGTCCCTCGCCCTGCCTGGCCCCATCCTTTGGTTCTCCTGCGCTCTGCCCTGTTCCTTGCTTAGCCTCTCCCAGCTGGGCCAGGAGGCTGGGCCGGGCTGTCTCCACCCTGCACCCCGGGCCACTGAGGATGGGCCAGAACGTCCTCTGATCACTCTGCTGCTACCTTCTCCACAGCCCTGAAGTTGTTTGACGATCCCGACCTTGGCGGAGCCGTGCCCCTGGGTGACCCCTTATTGCTGCCAGCTGCTCGTGAGAGTGAAGGGCCTCTGTCCCGCCTGGGCCGCAGGATGGCCTCCGAGGAGCTGTTCAGGTACCACCTGTCCCCAGCGGTGCTTCGCCAGCTCTGAGAGTGACCTGGACAGCGGCAGGGACCTGTCCCTACGTGGGAGCTTTTCACTAGTCTTGGCTTCTGAGGGAGGGAATCCTGGGCCGGGGAGGTGGGAGCCTGTGGGTGGGAACTGGCCAGGAGGCAGTGATGGGGATTCGGTGAGTGGGGGTGGGGTCCAGCAGCTCAGCAGCTTCCAGAAAGCGAGAACTTTGTGCATACATATCTTTTTCTTTCCTTTCACACTTATATTTTAATAGTTTATATAAAGATTAACTAAATTATCTACTTGCATAAGCGAGTATAACTGGCATAAACAGTCTTGGGAACAAATAAAACCAACTCTTGGCAGCATGCAGCTCACCTGGAGGGAGCAACGTGCAGATGTGCTGGACAGTGGTCCCCAGCAGGGTCCCATTAGCAGGCTTTACAGAGAGGAAAATAAGGCTTAATCTGTTATGTGGAGGATGATTGGCAGAGTGTGTGCAAATCTGATGGCCATTACTCGCGGGGTGCTTGCTGTGCATCCCACAGCGCGCTGGTCTCTTAACGCGTGATCCCAGTTAATCCTCACAACCCCTGGGTTTGGTGCTGTTACCTCTGTTTTTTTAGAAAATGAAGTGCAGGAGAGGTAACTGGCCCAAGGCCACAGCTCCCAAGTGGCAGAGCACGATTGGAACCCAGGCCAGCCTGCCTGTCCTCCCCACTCCGCCCAGGACCCTCTAAGCATTTAGAGGAAGAGGAGAGGCTGGGAGGGCCACCTCCCACCCCAGGGCAGCAGCTTTCCTGGGGCTTCTGCGAGGGCCGCTGCACCCTGAGTGTGTTTGGCACTGTGCGTCTCCCCGTGGCATCCTCCATGCCCTCCAGAATGCAGACTGTGCTTGGCGATTTACAGGAAGCCAAGCTGTCTCTCTCCAGAGCAGCTACGTGGCCCTGAGGTGTGTGGTCCCTGGAGGCCGTCACCTGCACCCTCATTAGCAGCCTCGGGCTATCACATGGCCCTCTAAGTGCCCATCACAGACCGGCTTCTTGTCTTTACATCCCCACGGCCCCTGGCGCCTGTTCGTTCTCCTCTGCCGTCCTCGCCCCTGCCTGGGAGGACAGGCTGGGAGAAGCTGGGATTGTTGCCATGTGGTTAAGGGAGAAACTGAGGCACAAGGAAGTGGACTACACCCCGGAGAGTGGCAGGGCCCGGCAGAGCATGTCCCATCCAAGGAGCCTCGGTCATCTCCAGGACTCAGCTTGTCCCAGATGGGCAGTTCCAGGGGGACCTTCCTGGCCTACTTGATTCTAAGTTCATGACACCGGCGCGCTCAGACCCGTGTCCTGCAGACCCTCATTTCGGGGGTTGTTCCAAGGCGTGACCTTCAAAGGGGCCACCTGGCCAGACGTCTGGGACAATACCAGTGTTATGCCAGGACCCTGCACATGACTGGCTGGGGAGGGAAATGCCACACAGCATTTCACTGCGTTCATGGGACCTATTCTAGCCATGGCTCAGGAGCCCAGATGGAGAGAGAGCGCTTAGAAAGGGGTGCCCATGTGGGGTATCCCAAGTGAGACTGCCCCACTCCTACCTCAGAGCAAATCCAGCCTCTGACTAGGTTACAGAATCAGTGCTGTGCTAAGCAGTGTAAATCCTGAACTTGACACAAGGTTCTAGCCGCTGCTCTTTTTTCCCCAAGCTCCCAGCTCTGAGGATAATTCAGTCCCTCTGAGCTTTTTCAGCCTCCAATGGAAGATGCAGGAGCCAGCGCCTGCCCCAGGGTTGCTCAGGGAAGGGCTGCGGGTGGAGGGAGCCGGGCACCTCTAAGCTGAGGTTACCAAGAGCATCCTGTCCTCGGGTAGTGCCTCCTGGGATCACCTTGAACCCAAGACAGCTGTCCGTGAGAGGGCGGGTGGTGGGATGGGTTGACTAGGCCTTCCATTGTGTCTGGTCTCCAGGAACTGAGTTTTTTCACCAGGCAAAGAGGGCAGAGTTGGGCTGCGGCCTGCCTTTCTTAACTGCCATTCGGTACCTGGGGCTGGTCCTGTGTGACCATCACATCACTGTGGCTGTTAGTCCCACCCACTGATGGGCCATAGAGGAGTCTTGGTGAGTCCTGGCTGAGGCCCTCACTGGGTTCTGTCTAGTGTCCGTGTGGCCCACAGAGCGGCCTTGTGAGTAGGCAGACGCCACCACCCCAAAGCAGTCCGAGCCCCTCATTTATTATTCTCCCGGCTGCATCTGGTCTAGATGAGCGCTCAGCTTCTTAAGTCAAATATGGTTTCGACTCAGGCACTGCCACATGCTAACTCTCATCTCAGGCAGGTCCCTCAGCCTGCTGTGACTCGAACAGCCCCACCTGCAGATCGGAGATTTGGCCACACTCCCCCACACAGGATGATGTGTCTAAAGTGCTTGGCAGAGTGCAGGGGCTCCATATCTGGCAGCTGTTGTTATTTCTTGAGAAGTTGAAGGAAAACTCAAAGAAGCCAGTGTGTCTAGAGTGAGGCCACCTGAAAAGCAGCTCCCTGGAGGGTGCTGAGGGGCAGGCTCTGCTCCTGCTGCCCTATGGGGTTGCAGAGAAGGGAAGCCTGCCCTCCAGTTCCTCCCTGGGGGCAGGGTGACTTAGGGGCAGGTTGGGGCTTCTCCTTCTGCAGGAGGTTATGCTCAGGGCATCTCCCTGTGGTTCCCTAGAGTTGAAGAAGACTTGGACCAGATTCTGAACCTGGGGGCTGAAACCAAACCCCAGCCCCAGCCTAAGCCCAAGCCGCCAGTGGCAGCTAAGCCAGCGCTCCCCAGAAAGCCAGCCGTTCCCCCCAGAGTGGGCCCGTCCAAGGCCGTGGCTGAGCAGCAGAAGCAGCAGCAGCAGATCCAAGCCATGGACGAGATGGACATCTTGCGGTACATCCAGGACCACGACACACCTGGCCAGGCTGCTCCCAGCCTCTTCTGACCCTCCCGCCCTGTGCAGGCCCTGGCCCAGCCGTCCCTCTCCTGTGGAGGGGCGTGTAGTGAGGTGGGCACTGTGCCCTTCAGGCCAGGACCCCTAGTCCCAAGGGAGGGAGGGTGGACACTCTGACTACCTTGTTCCTTTTTCTCCTGTGGGGTCATGGAAGCCTGCAGGGTGCAGGGAGAAGGTCACCGTAGGAATTGGAGCCCAGGGGTCTCGGCCACACCTATGTGATGGGGAGAGCATGCAGGGACACCTTGCTGACCAGTAGCCCAGCCCCCAGGATAGAGAGAGACTGGGGTGCCCAGGGCGCCTTCACTCGGGCAGGGAAACTCCCCACTAGCTCTGCCAGCCCAGGTGGGGGCAGGGGCAGAGTCTCTGGGCAGCGTGGCTCCTGGGTCCCGTCAGCTCTGGGCACGTCCACCAGGAGAGGGGTACAGAGTGGGTGCTGGGAGGGCCTGGCTGGATGGGGTGTCCTTGAGCTGCTTCTGGTTACCAGGTACTAAACAGGGTGCTTTCCCTTGAGTCCAACTTAGAGACAACAGGCCCAGCCCTGCACCTCTGGGGTGTGGATGGCCTGACACCCCAGGTCTTCCTTCCTCTCTTTCTTTCCCAGGGACAGCCTGGCCAGCCAGACCATGGCCTCCTTGGGCCTCTGGCCATAGGGTCAGTGTCCACCTTTGCGGCTCCGAGCAGAGCGGTCATTACATCCTGCACACTCTGCCTGGACCTGCGGCCTGGCATGTGCCTTCTGTCCAGAGTGGGCCTAGGCGGGATGCTGTCCGCCTGCTGCTTCAGAGGCCTCGTCTGTCCAGTGACGGACGCTGTCGGGCTGTCCCCATCCCCTGGGTCCGGACCTGCTCACCGGCCTTTCACAGTGAGAGCCGCCTTCCCAGTGAGGAGGAGGGAGCCCTGTGCCATTGCAGGGCAGTGCCTTAGCCTCCTCCCGGACCCCTCCCCACCCGGCACACGGGTCAGGACCTGGTGCCGTGCTCAGGGAAGTCTCAGTGATTGAATGATTTTAATGGAGCAAAGAATGTCTTTTTTAAATATATTCTTCATGTTCAGACCAAGTTTTTAATGTAACACGATTTTTTAATGAAACCAAACCACTGTTGTCCCTTGGCTCGTCCTGCCTGACAGAGGCATTGGAAGGGGGTCTGGGATGACAACCCAGACCCTTTCCTGATTGGGACCAACAGCCAACCCTAGGGGTGGCACCCCTGGCCCAGGCCGGGTCCTTTCTGCCATCAGAGCCTCTCCTACTCTGTCCTTGCCCTGTGCCAGGGCGCGCAGGGTGGAGGGGAACACCCTGTCTGATCTGTCCTGTGTCTCACTCACCCCTGTCAGCTTCCCAGTCCTGAAAAGGCTGCCCTGTCCCTCCACCTGTGCCAGAGAGGAAACAGGCAGTTCTGGGGTCTGAGAGCTGAAGTCCTCCTCTTGGCCTCATTCAGGCTCCGAGGGCGCCCTGAGCTGGCCATGGTGTGGCCTCTCAGCCCATGTCACTTCCGGTTTACTGCCAGGCCTTCACGCCCCACGCAGTCCCACCCAGCCCCACCCAGCCCTCCCACACCCGTGCTGACTGCAGGACACAGCAGGTGGTGGTGACGGCCAGCTCTGCCCGGGCTCTTTCCCACCCTGCTCTCTGCACCCCATTCCGTCTGCCCCTCATTCCGTCTGCCCCTCCCACCTCCCACCAATGTGCGATGTGGGAGCAGAGGGCACAGTGCCCACGGGAGTCTGGCCCTCCAGCAGGGACCTGCCAGTCTGGTGTTGGTTCATTCGCTGCGGCCCGGCCTCCTCGGTGGCCTGGTGCTCCCCTCAGCGAGGACGTGCGCTTCCCAGATACCAGTGTTCACACTGCAGCTGTTCCTCACTGCAGGTCTGTGACCTCTTGCCGAATCGATGACACCGAGTCATTCAATAAAGTCTGTGTCAGCGAGTCAGTCCCGCATTTGCTAGTGGCATTCTTTTCTTTGCCAAGGATGGTGTGGCGGGGAGGGATTGTCTTCATAACAGTGGACTCGATGAGGGGAGCTGCCCTTGAAGGAACCCGGGGTCTTCAGAGGCTCCCAGGCTGCTGCTCCGTGGGGTGGGGTGAGGACAAAGGGAGGGTTCCACTGTGTAAACCGAGGCAGAGGGGCAGGGGTCCAGGCCCGGCGGGAGTCGTGGGGTCAGTGATGGCTCAGCTGGGACCTGTCCGGGAAGAGCTCTGACACCAGACAGCACTGTCCATCTGTGCACAGTCCTGTCCTGGTCTCCACCCTCCTGCCTCAGCTCAGATCCTGAGATGCTGCCTTGTGCTCAGGACCCCGAGATTCTGAGCAGACAGCTCTGCACGCTGACTCCCCCGGGAGCCAGCGGGGCTGTGCGGGAGCAGTCGGAGCCGGCTCTGGCCTCCCCCACCACTCTGGTTCTTGTGATGAAGCTCGCATTGGGGTCTTGGCTCCCGAGGACGAGCAGCTGGGTCGCTCTGAGAAGGAACACTCAGCACTCAAGCCTGGAGCTGAGAGTTCACCATGGAGGGAAAACAAAGGTTTAATCAGAGGCAGCAGCGCGAGTTTGTTCTGAAGCTGGCGGGAGCCCCGTGAACAGGATGTGCTGTCTGTGCGGGTCCCACTTCCTCCCAGCAGGGTTCCTCTCAGGAAGCCAGGAACTCTGGCCGGTTCTGGAAAGTCTTGATCCTAGTGCGGGTTCCAGCCAGGCCGATCACGGGGGCTCGCTGGAGAGCACCCACCTTTCCAAGCTCTGATGTCATGTGACCATATCAGGGCAAGGCATCTGGAACCCAGGTCAGCTCCACACGAGCTGGGGGCTCCCTGCAGCTCGAGCCCTCATACCAGACACAAGACAGCAAAAGTTCAGCTACTCTCGGGAGCTTGTGGCCTTTATGCCAAGCTGCCGCCTTGAACATCCCCACCTGCAGATGGGAGATTTGGCCATACTCCCCCAAACGAGATGATGTGTCTAAAGTGCTCCGTGCAGTGATTTCACACGCAGTGTGTCTCCACACCTGCAGCCTCCAGGGAAACCTGACGTGGGAAGTCATGCTTGGTTCTCTAGCTCACCAACTGTCCAGCTGAGCATATCTTGGGTAGAGAGGACAACAGAGCTCCTGCCCCCTGGATGGTGGCCCTGGCTGGATAGCAGGTATCTCCCATTGCTGCTGGGTCTTTGTGTGGGTTGATGGCTGCCCAGAGCAGGTGTGGTCAATACGCTGGGCCCCTCTGAGTGGCTGACCTTTCAGTGTCAAGTTTTGGATGGTGCCATCCAGGGCAAACCACTCCCCGCTCAGCTCCCTGAGACCTCGTGGTTGGGGTGGTGGAGGAATCAGCCGTCAGGCTCTGTGGACGTGGAAGGATCTAGATTCCAGTCCAGCTTGGCTATGCGATGTCCCCTCACTCCTCAGTGATGAGTGAGAGGACTTCCCTGGGCCCCTGGGAAGGGGCCAGGTAGAGACTAAGACCTTTTTTGTGCCCAAAGGAGCTTCCACAGGCTAATCACTCCAGTTCATCACAGAGGTGCCCCTGCCCAGGCCCAGCTGGGTGCTAATGGGGAGTGGCAGGCTGTTGGATGGGTGGCCACCTTCAGCTCAGCCTCGCCTCCAGCCCCAGGCAGTGACCATTGCCATGCTATGTACAGCATGGTGAAGGGACCCAGATGAACATGGTCAGGAGTGCAGATGCTGGTCGCTATCCTCAGGGCTGGCCTCTGGCTCTCATTTTTCATGTCTCTGGCCGCTGGCAAGAGCTGAGGCATCTCACTGCTCATGTCACTCTCAGGATAAAGCTGCAGCTGCTGGAGCAGGGATTATGGGCTCAGCCCGTGGCCTCAGTAAGCAGGAATCCCTATTGATAACTTTCAGAGGTGCTGATGCTTCTCTGCCAACTCAGCAAATAGCAGCCTCTAAATCACTTTTTCAGTAAAGCTGAGTTAGCTCCCTCCCACCCAGCTGGCCAATCATGGCATATGTCTCCTTACAAGCAGAGCTTATCTAAAAACACGAAGCATTCAGTGGCGCCTACTGTGTGCAGGCACAACATACTGAGCATGGGGAATCAGGTGGGGTGAGGCGTAGGAGAGCAAGAAAAATGCAGACTGGCCTTTCACACTGGGCATCAATCAGTTTGGTGAGTAAGTAAATACAAGCTGTTCGGAGAAAGACAAGTTCATGAACAACAGTGCACAGCAGGGGGATTGAGGTCTATGTTGCAGGCACCTCTCTGGGGCTCAGGGGACAGAATCAGGGAGAGAATCGGGCCAACATAGCCAGTGAACATTTCCTGAGCACCCACTGATTATAGTATCTGTTCCAGAGATGATAGAGGACACAAAAGATGAAAAAGCATGAACCATTAAAGCCAAATCACCCAGAAGCCAGGCTGAGCCCCTAGTTTCAGCTCTGTTTTTTGGGGCCTCCTGCTCAAACATCAGACACGACTAAAAGCAGTGCCTCCTCCTCCATGCAGCCCTTTCTGCTTCCCGCTCTGACACCCACCAGCATATACAGCGCGTTCCATGCAATCTGAGCCCAGCTCTTAGTCACTATTCATTTCCTAGGACGGCTGTAACAAAATGCTACAAACTAGAGAGCTTTAAACCACAGAAATGTATTTCCTCCCAGTTCTGGAGGCCAGAAGTCTGAAATCAAGGTGTAGGCAGAGCCACCTGTTCTCTCAGAGGCCTTTGCTTCTTCCAGCTTCTAGTGGTCGCTGGCAATCCTCCGAGTTCCAGGGCTTGTGGCCGCATCACTCCAATAGGCTTCTGTCTTCACATGGTCACCTCCCTGTGTGTCTTCTCTGTGTCTCTGTCCAAATTTCCCTCTTCTTGTAAGGACAACCGTCATCGGATTAGGGCCCAACTTAATTCAGTGTATAACCTCATTTTGCCTTAATTACACCTGCGAAGATCCTATTTCTAAATAGGTCCCATTCACAGGTCCCAGGTGGACATGAATTTTGGAGGACACCATTCAGCCCAGTTCAGTCACTGAGGGTCTGTACCTTCCAGGAGGCTGAGCTACTTGAGAGCAGAAGCAGTGACTTGCACACCTGT